>NC_080194.1:101519321-101849306 GCF_030028045.1 Hippopotamus amphibius kiboko
AAAGTTTAATTGTGATATACAGATTTTCATTATCCTTGTTATCAATCACTAAGTATTTCAACAAGTCCAATACCTAAACATAATTAAAAAAGAAAAAATCAAGAGGAGAAATGGATTAATTATATTTTAAAGTAAAACAATCAAACCCACTGTAATAAATGATAAAAACTCTACTAACCTAGTTCAGATAAAATGTTCAATCACTTCTAAGGCACCCAGCTACTACTGTTTCTGTGCTTTCAAATAATTCAGCAATTATGTTAGGCCTTTACTACAGGATGGACACAGGTATACAGTTGCCAATATTACTGAAACATTTTATACAAGTAGTATCTCACACACCATCATGGTGGTGTGAACTGCATTCTTAGTTTTGACTACCTCTATACTTCAGCATAAGTAAGAGACAAAAATCAGGTTATTTATTAGATCAAAATTACTAGGTGCTCTGTAATTAAATGATTACAAGGATTAAATCACTGAGAATGTTTTTCCCAACATTTTTCAAAGAATATTTTCACTAAAATTACTGATTACACAAAGTAAACATAAAACACTCAGCTCCTTCCAAGAATACTTTATCAATGTATTTCAAATATAATTTTGAGTATGATTTAGGAAAGTACCTGTTTCTGAATCTCCATCTGATCATCCACAAGGGGTATAAGTGTACCAACAATAACATGAAGATGACTTTCTAAAGCATCCTTACAGTAAGTTACTGCTGTGTGGCAAACCCGGCTTAACAGGTCACAACAAAGGGAGAAGCTACGTAATGACACATCCATGAAACGAGAAGGCCTAATATAGGGGAAAAAACAGTAAGTTCTGGGACACTACTTCACCATAAACTCATTCAAAAGTAAGTTTTATTCAACAGCTCTAATTCTGATGTGGCCTGACATTAAGTTACTTTCACATCTAATTCCTTAATAGTTTAAAAGCCAAAAACAGAAGTGACATCAGCAAAATGACAGAGTAGGCAGCTCCAAGCTCCCCTGACAGAAACACTGAAAAACAAGCAAACTCTAAGAGCTTTGTTAGAACTCTGTAAAACAGTCAAAAGTTTACAGCAATCAAGCAATCGCTGAATCAAGAAAAAGGAAAATTAAAAACTAGGAAAGCTTTGTGATGACTTTACTTGCCCTTGCCCCATGTCCTCCCCAGCTTGGCAGTAGTCATGAAAACTGCAGTCCCCATTTCCAATGTGGGATCCTGGTCCTTAGTTCTGGAGGAAGCAGAGCAGACTTTATTCACAAATGACTGTGTATGTCTGTTCTAAACCTGTCTGAGAGCTACCCAGGAGTAATGTAAGGTGCTTGGCTTTTGTCTTCCATAATTTGGGTCTCCTACTGGCTGGCAAAGCTGAGGGCATTGCTTGAAAACACTGTAAAGTGAACCAACAACTCACAGCTGCCTGCGATAACAGACTGCCTAGTGCCTAGGATGAAGAGCTAGGGAGAGATTTTCCTTGGGAAATTAGAACACTCAAAATTACCCATATTTTCAGGGACTTTATAAAGTCATACACATGCCCAGGGTAACATGCTTGCTCAAAAACTGCCTGAGAAGACCATAATCTTTCACTTTGGGCTTATGCCCAAAGGTTCAGTTCAAGCCAAGCTAAATGTTGAAGAAGAGTCCTAACACAGAGCCAATCTGTAAAGATTCGGACAGGTTTTCTCTCTCTCCTTCTCTCTCTGGCTCCTGGTATTCAAGGAAATCTCTGTCAAAATGCTACCTGAACACAAGTTAAGCAACAGTCTTCAGTGACTACAATGGCAAGGAATGCACTCTGGAAAAACAGTTGAGTAAATTCATGAAATAAATGTACCACCACAGCCTTCAGCAATTCAAAAAAAAAAAAAAAGTCAAACCCTGGGGAAGGGGAAAATCTGCTTTCCACAGGTAATATAATAGTAAAATGTCCAGTTTCAACAAAAAAATCACAAGGCATTCAAAGAAACAGGAAAGTATGGACCATTCAAATGAATAAAATATATTGACTGAAACAGTTCCAAAGGAAGGTCAGATTGGAATTACTAGACAAAGACTCTGTCAAACAACTGTCTTAAACATGCTAAAAGAGCTTAGAGACAATGAAAATGAAGATACAGCAAACCAAAACTAATGGGATTCAGCACGGACAGTGCTGAGAGGAAAATATGCTGCAGTAAAAAACTACATTAAAAAAGAAGAAAGACTTGAAAAACACTACCAAACACTTAAGATTAACACCCCAAAATCTTCCAAAAAACAGAACAGGAGGGAACACTTCCGAACTCATGTTATGAGGCCAGCATTTCTCTGATACCAAAGTAAGATAAAGACATTACAGGAAAGTTATAATATCTAATACTCTTATGAATATATATATGCACAAAACGCCTCAACAAAATAACAGCAAACTGAATCTAACAGCACATTAAAAGGAAACACATCATGAGTAAGTGGGATTCATCCCAGGAATGCAAGAGTGGATCAATATAAAAAAGTCAATCCATGTAATATACCACATTAATAGAATGAAAGAATATAACACATGACCATCTCAACAAACACAGAAAAGGCATTTGACAAAATCTAACATCCTTTCATGAGAAAAACACTGAGAAAAACATTAGAACAGACAGAAACTTTCTCAACAAAATAAAGGTAACCTATGAAAACCCAAAGCTAACAACATAATCAATGATGAAAGACTGAAGGCTTTCCCACTAAGATCAGGAATAAGACAAGGATGCCCACTTTCACCACTGCTACCCAACATTGTACTGAACTTCCAGCCAGAGCAAATTAAACAAGAAAAAGAAATAAAGGGCATTCAAATCAGAAAGGAAGAGGTAAATCAGATGAAATGATTATATACAGAAACTCCCGAAAGAATCCACAATAAATCTACTAGAGGTAACGAACAAATTTAGCAAAGTAACAAGTCACAAAATCAACATACAAAATTATCTGTGCTTCTATACAACAGAAGTTGACAATCTAAAATGGAAATTGATTAAAAAAACTCCATTTACAATAGCATCCAGGACTTCCCTGGTGGCGCAGTGGTTAAGAATCCGCCTGCCAATGCAGGGGACATAGGTTCGAGCCCTGGTCCGGGAAGATCCCATATGCTGTGGAGCATCTGAGCCTGTGCACCACAACTACTGAGCCTGCACTCTAGAGCCTGTGAGCCACAACTACTGAAACTGAGTGCCACAACTACTGAAGCCTGTATGCCTAGAGCCTGTGCTCTGCAACAAGAGAAGCCACCACACTGAGCAACCCATGTACCATAATGAAGAGTAGCCCCTGCTCACCGCAACTAGAGAAAGCCTGCGCACAGCAATGAAGACCCAATGCAGCCTAAATTAATTAATTAATTAAAAAAATACACTGGCATCTAAAAGAATTAAATACCTGGGAATAAATCTAACCAAGGATGTGAAAGGCCTGTACACTGAAAACTGTACAGCATGGATGAAAGAAATTAAATAAGTCCAACTAAATGGAAAGACATCCTGTGTTCATGGATTGGAAGACAAATTGTTGAGATGTTAATATTATTTAAATAGTCACATAGTCAATGCAATCTCCATCTAAATTCCAACAGACTTTTTTTGCATAAATTCATATGGAATTGCAAGGGACCCCAAACAGCCAAAACAATCTTGAAAAAGAAGAAAATTAGAGGACTCACACTTCCTGATTTCAAAAGTCACTATAAACCTATAGTAATCAACACAGCATGATATTGGCATAAGTAAAGGCCAATGGAATAGAACTGAGAATCCAGAAATAAACGCATACACCAATGGCTAACTGATTTTTGACAAGGGTGCCAAGTCCATTTAGAGGGGAAAGAATATTCTCTTTAACAAATAGTGCTGGAACAACTAGATTTCTACGTGCAAAAGAACAAAATTGAACCCCTAACTCACACTATATATAAAAATTAAAATGAAGCAACAACCTAAAAATAAAAGCTAAAATCATAAAACTCTTAGAATAAACTCTAAGGGTAAATCTTCGTGACCTTAGGTTTGACAATGAATTCTTACATATAATACCAAAACCACATGAAACAAACAAAAAAAACAAGATAAATCAGACTTCATCAAAATTAAAAACATTTGTGCATCAAAAGACATTATCAAGAAAGTGAAAACTTAATAGGATGGGAGAAACTACCTGCAACCCAAATAGCCAAAGCAATCTTGAGAAAAACAAAACAGAGCTGGAGGAATCAGACTCCCTGACTTCAGACTATACTACAAACCTACAGTAATCAAGACAGTACGGTACTGGCACAAAAACAGAAATATAAATCAATGCAACAGGACACAAAGCCCAGAAATAAACCCATGCACCTATGGTCAACTAATCTATGACAAAGGAGGCAAGGATATACAATGGAAAAAAGACAGCCTCTGCAATAAGTGGTGCTGGGAATATCTGGACAGCTACATGTAAAAGAATGAAATTAGAACACTCACTAACACCATACACAAAAATAACCTCAAAATGGATTAAAGACCTGACAGTAAGGCCAGACATTATAAAACTCCTAAAGAAAAACATAGGAAGAACACTCTTTGACATAAATCACAGCAAGATCTTTTTTGACTCACCTCCTAGAGTAATGGAAATAAAAACAAACAAAAAAACAAACGGGACCTAATGAAACTTAAAAGCTTTTGCACAGCAAAGGAAACTATAAACAAGATGAAAAGACAACCCACAGAATGGGAAAATAATGTTTGCAAATGAATCAACAGACAAAGGATTACTCTCCAAAATATATAAACAGTTCATCCAGCTCAATATCAAAAAAAAACAACCCAATCAAAAAATGGGCAGAAGACCTAAATAGGCATTTCTCCAAAGAAGACATACGGATGGCCAAGAGGCACATGAAAAGCTGCTCAACATCACTAATTATTAGAGAAATGCAAATCAAAACTACAATGCGGTTAGAATGGGCATCATCAGAAAACCTACAAACAGTAAATGCTGGAGAGAGTGTGGAGATAAGGGAAGGCTCTTGCACTGTTGGTGGGAATGTAAATTGATACAGCCACTATGGAGAACAGCATGGAGGTTCCTTAAAAAACTAAAAATAGAGTTACCATATGACCCAGAAATCCCACTACTGGGCATATACCCAGAGAAAACCATAATTCAAAAAGATACATGCACCCCAATGTTCACTGAAGCACCACTTACAACAGCCAGGACATAGAAGCAATCTAAATGTCTACTGACAGATGAATGTTAAAGAAGATGTGGCACAAATATACAATGGAATATTACTCAGCCATAAAAAGGAATGAAGTTGGGACATTTGTAGAGACGTGGATAGTCTAGAGACTGTCATACAGAGTGAAGTAAGTCAGAAAGAGGAAAACAAATATTGTCTATTAACGCATATATGTGGAATCTAGAAAAATGGTGCAGATCACCCAGCTGCAAGGCAGAGATACACAGAGGTAGAGAACAAACATATGGACATCAAGAGGGGAAATGGGAGGTTAGGTTGGCGGGGGGTGGGAATGAATTGGGAGATTGGGATAGCCACATATACAGTAATAGATATAAAATAGATGACTAATAAGAAAAAATATATCAAATTGTACACTTTAAATACATGCAGTTTATTTTAAGTTAACTATATCTCAATAAAACTTTTTAAAAGGAACCCTCCCTCTCAAAAAAAAACAAAAACAACAACAAAAAAGCCCACACACCACAAGGAACAGTAGCCCCTGCTCGCAACAACTAAAGCCCGATCACAGCAACAAAGACCCAACACAGCCAGTAAATTAATTAATTAAAAATATAAATATTAAATTAAATATTTAAAATGTTAAAGACGCTCAATACTTAAAGATTTCTAGAACTGGAGAAGTAGTGATGCACTTTGTAAAATATAATAGGTAAATATAATATATATTAAAAAGGCAAAATTCAGAAAACAGCATTCTGGCTTCTACCTTGTAGAAGCATATAAATTTTCAATTAAGATAAAAGGGTAGAAAAGCTACTTATATATTTGTCTAAATATAGTATTTACCTTTGGTTGATATAATGAATCAAAGTATAAATAACATCTCGAAGAACAAAGGCCCAAGCTCCTCCTAAGCCACTCTGTATATCATCCATTAATAAACTAACAAACAGGTGATATATTTTAAGAATTCTGTGCTTTTTATAAACATTATTTGTCTCAGCTGCTTGCTCACATATGGCTAGAAGAATTTTCTGATAGGAATCCTAGAAAATAAATATACATTTAGTAAAAACTTGCCTAATCAAATATACTCAGCCATAATACATTATTTATTCAAAATACAGAATTCTAAATTACAAAATTTTGTTTTGGGTTTTGATATCCAATGCAAAATATTACATTAAGAAAATCAGTATCTGAAACTTAAAAAATTGTCAAGTTATTTAGATTTTCTAGCTGAAAAAGAAAGAATTGTCTCTTCAGTTATCATACTAGTAATGTATACTTACAGGGCTTTTGGAAAGAATTTCTAAAATGCTTTTAAGCTTAGTTTTATGGCAATTGCTGATATAGGCAAATGTCGCTTTAATCACATGTGATGGAAAATGAGGTGGATTAGGAGCAGGATCCAAATCTCTAAGAGTTAAAGAAAAAAATACACTCATCATTTTCAGAAAAAAATCATCAAGAAAAAACATTTTCTTGATAGACCAGTGAAAAGCCAAAAAGAAAATTTAGATTATAAAAACCCCAAATTTTAAAATTATTTTCTACTGAAAACTAGACTTTTAATAAAATCACAAATGATATATCACAGTCTATATACATCAATCAGAATACCTAGGACTTAGTCAATTTTAAATAATTTGCTTAAAAAGTCCTTGATAAAATTAATGGCAATTCCACAAATGAGACTGAGCATCACTTCATTTCAGGTATGAATTAAAGCTCTGTGCTAGTACTGTAAACACAACAATATCTTAAGACACAACAATGAAATACTACATCAAATGAAATTATATACGCAAGTGTATTTTAGTAGATATTATTACTATTTTACATGCTTAGCATTGTAGAGCATATAAAAAAAAGTTAAGGGTGTTTTCAAATAGCTTACAATCAAGCTGAGAAAATAACTCTAACATTCATATACAACCAAGTGGGTTTCATATCTAAATTAAATTATAGTACAGTAAGATTCTGCTAGCAAAGGAGCATGATAAAGAAAAGGTGATATAGAAAGCCAAGTCATAGATAAGGAAACGAGAATAAAGTATAATGTGTCATGAAGAAGAAAATTTCATGAGACAGAGATGGCACAATGCTCAAATAATGCAAAAAGAATGAGAAGAAAAAGGTCACTGAACTTGAAAACAAGATGGTTAATTAAAAGAGCAACTGGAGAGGCTACAGAGGAGCAGATACTTCAATTCAAAGGTAATTATTTTTAAGGAAAGAGAATTTAAAAGCAGAGTACATGCCTAAAAACTGAAAAGGACATTTGAAGGTGTCAACCAATAAACCTCCCAAGGACGTTCTGAAATTGCCGCTAATTCTGTAAGTCAAATATAACCATACCCTGAAAAGTCACAGGAGTCAGTGCTTTGGCTGGCACCAGAAGTTGCTGGTTCATGTAATGTCATTAATAACTCCACCACAATCTCCGGTAAATTACTAATGAATAAATGATCAATCTGCAAGGATACAAAATTAAAATACGTTTAAGTTTTCGTGTCTGTAATCATTAAGACAGCTTAAGGAGCTCATGTTATTGCCTCATTTCCAAAATTATTCAAAGTGACCAAAGATCTAAGATCTGCAAGCCATACAGCTAACTCCACTTTTTTCTGTTATGCAGCCGACCTATAGACTGAAAGGAAAATAGGAAAATCATACCAAACAAGACTCTTTTAATCCAACTCTTTCGTTTAATTTTAAAGAATCATTTTAATGAGTAAGGCTTCAGGTCTAACCTGAAATTTCTCAACCTAATCACTTCCCTGCCAACCAAATTCCCCAGTGATCTATACTGCTCATCAATCTGCATTTTTATTCTTATTTGAGAATACCATCTCACTTAGAGAACTTCACTACAATTTCCCAGTGCCTGGCAATAATCATCCCTTTGTTCCCTGCATAACTTTCCCCCAGATTTCTACTTGGTTGATATCCCAAATTCTGAGGCTAGCTGCTATCCACATGCCCTGTCCTCAATAGCAGGCTAAATTCTCCTGGACAGGAGCAGACTCCGTCCATATCATTCACTTCCTGCTACAGGTAGCCTCACAAAAGACATAAGTTCTCTCAATATAAAAAATGGGTGTACAACATTACACCTCAGACAAATGAATGAGAACTGTGAAGTCTTAAAGGTGGTTTTGTCAGCTATCCAAATTGTCAGCTATCCAAATAAAGAGTTACAGTGCTTAAGTCAAAAGGCAAATGGCTGATTTACTATTTTTACTATCTTTACCTCTTCCACACAGAGGTTTGGAAACACTTCCTAATATAACAAAAATATTCTCGAATGTGACACTAAAGAAATCTAATATAAACATCCCAGTCTTTCCCTGGGCTTACACATTAGTTGTCATGTCATCAATTCCAAGCTTTCAGCCCTTTTAAAAATCCAGCCCCATTTCCAGTATATCTGGAATAAGTAAGGACAAATTGGCCAAATCTGATAAATATCAGAGGAGAAATCAGTGAGTTTCCCTGCAAACAGATGACAACTGACTTCACTAATTTCATGTGATTCTCTAACAAGCCAGACCTGTAATATTTAGCTTAAATACATATAAATTATCCAGATGTCTAGGTATAGCTAAACAATCTTATAGCTAAGTATTTTAGGCAATCAACAACAGACAGTTTTAGAAGACTCAAAGACTGATAACAGTGGTACCAACACTTACGTATAGAAAAAAGAATCTTGATTGATTTAGAGAAACTGCATATTAGAGAAAGAGAAAAAAGTAACTTATAATGATGATGCTAAATAAAATTGAGACTAATAAAAATTAGATTTATGTCTTTAACCAAGAAGCTAAGAAATTATTTTTATTTTTTACCTCTCTTCGTTCTTGAGACCAGTGTTTTAATCAGAGTTTAATGTAATCACATTTCCCTTCTAGACTTATACGAGTAGGCTTGCTCAGAAGTCTAAGTGGGGAGCCTGGGTGAAAGGGACCAGAGGCAGAGTGTCTCTCAGAAAGTCCAAACCCTCTGGCATGCCAACTTTCTGTTCCAACTGCCTTTTGGGGAGGGAGCACCTTTACTCACCATCTGCCTCCAGACTATACACTTAGAACCTGCTCTGACTGGGAATGGCCTCTTAAGCAACTAAGAGACTTGCTGTCCCATTTCTTGATTCAACACAGATAACTGGGCAACCAAAAAAAGAGTTTCTTGAAGTTTATCCAATGGTAACACTAATGTTGACCAAACTTGGTTAGTCATCCCTTACTCACATTAAAAGAAAAATGGAGTGACCAATCCTCTTTTACCTTAAAAAGTTTACAAATATATTTTAATATAAGTTGCCTCAAATAATTTTAGATATATATAAATTACCATAAAACAAACAGAAGTTGCTAGATCCTTTTTAACTTGACTCCATTTTTCATTAAATAATGAGTACTCAATATACACTAGATAGTTGGGATACATCAGCAAAAAAGAAGAAAAAATCCTCCCTTCACAGTACTCATAGTACTGTGATAAAAAAATCGATGAACATAATTCATAAGTAAGTTACAAGGTAGTAAATATCATGGAAAAAGAGGGTATGGGAACTTGGGATTGTACTTTTCCTTGAAAAGTGAAGATGAAGTGATGAGATTAAAGAGGAAGTGAAGAAGATTTTCTATACCTTGTTCATTATTGCTTGAATTTAATAACCAGTTTGCATTCATGTATTACTGCCAATTACAACAAAATTTTAAAAGGAAAAAGTGGTAAAATTATTCCAAAGTTTCTTTTTTTAATTTCTGATTAAAAACATTGCTTTTAAAAACCAATCAAAAGGAGAAAACATTACCACAGCAACAAAAAATTAATGGGCTGCCTATGTCAGATAGTGATTATCACATAGTATTGAATTTAATTGCACAAATGATGAATAAGTAGCCTTAAAGTTCTAAAGTTACACCTCAGATCAATTAGGGGATAAAAAATATAGTAAATGTGGAAGTCATACCTGTTTTCCTAATAAGTTTTCATCTTTAAGCATATCATAGACCTTGGTAGCAGTTTTTCTTTGCTGTGCCATCCCACTGTCTCCTGTACCCTCATAAGCAAAGTATGGAAGAATATTGACAATAATCTTTGGAAAGCAGTCTGTCAGAAGATTTTTCCAATCCTCTTGAATCTGATTAGCAATGGACTTTACCTCATCAAAATTACTTCTCATCACCAGATGTGGAATCAAAACTTTATAGCAAGACCTAAAAATATAAAAATTACAATGTATATCAAAAACATATACATTTTAATATATACTTAATATTATAAAAATATATATTTGTATATTTATTTATAATATAATTATATTAATATAATATTAATAATATTGCTTCTCCTATAAATATCATGAATAAAGGTTTCAATAGAAAGTTAATTCATTCCTATTATTAAAATTGTTCCTATAACAACACTTCATTATTAATATCTTTACAGAAAACTGAAAGATTCTGATTATATAGAATTTGCTAAGATTTCAAGGTACTCGGAATAAATTTCCAAATACCTTTCTTTGTATTTTGAGACAACCAATTTCTAAATACTGCTTCTTTCTGAAACTGAAAAAATATAACTATTATGTTTGATAATTTTCTTTCTAGCACTTGACACAACTCTCTAAACAGGTATTTCTGTATTTATTTAATTGCTTTCACACACTAAATTGTAAGTTCCATGAATAGAGGCTGTGTTTGATGGTGTTGTTGAGCTCTGTAACCCAAGTACCAAGCCCAGCCCATAGCTGGTGCTCAATAAATGTTTGTTAAATCAATAAATGGGTTTGCCAACTTCCCCAGTCCTTGTGAAAACTTAAAAAAAGAAAAAAAAGGCACATTTTGGGATGACATATTCTGCTTTCCTTTACTTCCATCCATATAAAATAAAATCGATAAAAAAAATAAAATAAAATTTAAAAAATATATAAAAATCACAATGTATACTTAACATTTTAATAAACATTAAAAATATACATTAAAAATATAACATTTCAAAGTAAAATTTTACAATATAGTCCTTAAAATAATAAACTGGTTTTAGGAATTCCCTGGCAGTCCAGTGGTTAGGACTCCAAGTATTCAAGCTGAAAGGGACCTTAACGATCTCTATATGTAACTCCCTTACTTTACAGATTAAGAAACCAAGTTCCAGAGGGCATTCACGTGGCCTTCCTAAAGTCATGTAGCTGGCTACTGGCACAGCTAGGACCAGATCCTAAGTCCACTGATAACCTTCAATATATTTCCATCAAAAAAAGCTGTCTTGACTCTCACATTATCATTAATACTTTATTTTAAATTAAATATATTTCACACACCAGATGTAAACCTACCTATAGAAATCTTCAATGTTTTTGTAGTTTAATAAAATAAAAGGAAAAGAAGATAAGCTGTGTTCACTATCTCGGAGATTTAGCCATTCTAATACCAGATAATCCAAATGAGAAGCCATGAAGTCTTCTACATGTCTATATCCAAAAGCTTCAGAAATTTTCTCTAAAACCTATACAAATCAAAAAAGAAGTCAATGTTTTAAGAAAATTATGAAATAATAAATCATTTAAATCTTCAATATTTATTTAGGGTATGACTTTAAGCATTCATTTAACTTTTCTTTACCTTGATTCACTCATCTATGAGATGAAGACAATAAAAGTATCCCCTTCAGCAAAACTAAATGAGAACAATGTATTTAATATAATTAGCACAGCACCTGGCACATAGCAAACCTTCAATAAATGTTAAATGAATCAAAACAAAAAATGTTTCAATTTTCAAGATTTGATTATACTTCATTATAAAGTAAAATAATTCTTCTCAATCCTAAACCCAAATGAGAAAAATCCAAACACGATATTCCACTTACAACAATAATTAGGTAGCGTAATTGTATAATTTTTTTTTTAAAGTAACTTCTTACTTTAATAATGAGAGGTAAAAGGTTACTTTACCTAGACTGATTACTTATAGGCTGGCCTATTTTAAAGCTCCACTGGAAACCATGCTAGTTATATCAAGCCATGATCCAGCACTGGTTCATCACATAAAAATCCAGGATGGAAAGGCTTGGAACTTTCAAAACCATGAATACTGAGATGTTAGAACAGGGGCAGAAGTAAACATTTCACAACACTGCTAGACCCTGGTCTTCCTAATCATGCAACTTAAAAGCTTTACAGCTCTAAAATTTGACACCTGGCCCTGCTAGATCCCAATATCCTTGCTCCAGAATCCACTGGGAAAAACATGTATTACTCCTTCTTTCTCCATTTCCCCCAATGAATACTATTTCAGAGGGCCTGGTCTGCATGATGACAGGTCACTCACTCTTGCTAGTTCAATGACTGCCTTGTGAAATGCCCTTAAACTGAATATATGAAAGGGAAGCTGGGACAAAGTGAGAGAGCAGCACTGACATACATACACTATCAAATGTAAAATAGATAGCTAGAGGGAAGCTGCTGCATAACACAGATCAGCTCGATGATGGGTGATGACTTAAAGAGCTGGGATAGGGAAGGTGGGAGGCAGTCGTGGGAGGGAGGGGATATGGGGATACATGTATAAATACAGCTGATTCACTTTGTTGTACAGCAAAAACTGGCACAACAGTGTAAAGCAAATATATTCCAATAAAGAGCTTAAAAAAAGTTTTTTAATTAAAAAAAATAAAAATAAAAACTAAAACTAAAAAAACCTTCTTTACATTGGTTCCTCAAAAAAAAAAAAGCTGAATGTAAAAAATGACACTATATACAAATAAATACACTATTTTAAAAGCTACTGCCTTCCAATATTCCAAATCTAAAAAATAAAACTGTCTCCAAGTCTTTAATAAATGCCACATTAAAAATCTAGCTTTAACTTTAATTATTTAAAAGTTACCCAAGGAAGATTATAATAAAAAATATTCATCCACAGGTACCTTTTTAATGAGGTGAGGCTCTAATCCATTCTCTTTCACAGACTTGCATAGGGCGAATAAAGCCTGTTTTTCACAGACAGGGCTATAGTATAACACCAAGGCTATCATCATCAGAAAAATGGCTTTTCTATTACAAAGCTCATCCAAACTTTCAGAGTTTTCAGCTCTGTGGGACTTCAGAAGAATTTTAAAAACAAAATGCAATGTAAATATTTAAATATTCCAAATAAACCAACCAGGCTAAAACCAAAGTACACCATGACAATATCTAAGCAGCCAGTAAACACTTTTAAATCCTGTAGTGATGGAGCTAAGAAGAGAGACTATGAGAAAGGACCAAAGTTTCTACAGTGGCAAAGACTGCTTTTGATAAGATCTTACAGAAAGAACTGCCAAACATTTCAATGAGGTATAAAGCACTTTAAAGAAAAAAAAAGAGAAAGAAATTGCAGGAAAGTGAGAGAGACTAAAAGCTCTTCAACTACCAAGTATTACCTCTTAAGATGTTTACTATCATTATAACTTAATACATAGCTCTTTATTCTTTAAAAATATTATCATAAATATTGCCAAAAAATCCAATAAAGTCATGCAACTAGATAGAATGATACATGCTTCTAGTTTAATAATCAATCATTAAACTATTCCAACAGACAGGTACATTATTTTACTTACTATACTTGATAGAAGTTTCTCATCACATTTAGAAAAACCTGCCAGTCACTGATCCTATTTCTATTTTTGGTACAAGAAAAGATAAGGACCTAGTGACTTTACTAAATGGCAATCATTGACATGTTTGAAAATACCTATGAGGTTCCCACTAAGTCAACTTCTTTCCCTACTCCTTATAAAAGATAGATCTACAGACTCTAATATTCTATCAACAGTTAAAAATTTAGTTTTACTGGTACCTAAGCCCATCATGCTAGCTGCCCTCCAAAATGAATAGAAGATTGAAGTTCTTTTTATAAGCTTGTTCACTACAGTCTGCTTCTATTAATGACATCTAAGACAGAATTTGCTTTTTTTGATAACTATTACAATATTGATTCATATCACGCTCTCAAGATGTAAAACTTCTTAGATCTTTCTCCCAATGAACTGCTGTCAGGGCCGTATTTTCCCTTTTTGGACATGACAGGCTGATTTTTAAATATATAATGTATGTTATCTCTGGTAAATTTTATATTATTTACACCCATTTTTCCAATCTATTGAAATCTTTTCCTAAGTTCACATTCTTTCATGCAACTTTCCCTTTCAGTTTTGTGCTGTTACAGAATACATAGTCATTTGACTAAATGCTTCACATACTTTTAATAAACAAATCAAGGCATATATAAATGAATAAATTCTACCACTAAGACAATTTTTGCCATTTTAAGAAAAAATATTCTACAGAAAAATATGAAAATCATAAGGTTCATTAAAGAGCACAAAGATAATTTGATCTTCCCAATTAGAACATTTTTTCTCAACCTATTTTTTCCTATTGTCACCTGTTCTGTGAATTAGCCTTTAATCAAACCTTATAAAAAATAGTTTTTAATTAAAAAATAAGCCAGGGACTTCCTAGGTGGCGCAGTGGTTAAGAATCCGCCTGCCAATGCAGGGGACATGGGTTCAATCCCTGCTCCAGGAAGATCCTACATGCCACAGAGCAACTAAGCCTGTGCGCCACAACTATTAAGCTCGTGTGCCGCAACTACTGAAGCCCACGCGCCTAGAGCCCGTGCTCCGTAATAAAGAAAAGCTACTGTAATAAAGAGCCCGCGCACCACAATAAAAGAGTAACCCCCACTAGCCACAACTAGAGAAAGCCCGTGTGCAGCAATGAAGACCAATGCAGCCAATAAATTAACAAATTTATTAATAAGAAAAAGCCACACTCCCATAAAAACTCAGTAAATTCTGTTTTTCCTACAAAAACACTACATATAAATTGAACCAAAAGAATCTGCCATTACTTAAGCAATTCTGACCTATAAATAAAGCAATTTCAATCAATTCACACAGCTGTTCTAGTCTAACTTTATACTGTGAACTACTGGATATAAACTGTCTTAGGCCAAACTTGGTAAAGTAATATACAGCATATTTATAGAAAGCATATAATAACAGCAAATAAGCATTACTAAAATTACCACTTCTCTCATTCCTTCCTGAGCTTTCAAGTATGCATTTTCAAAAGCTGTTTGCTGAAGCTTCAAAGGAAGTGCTTTCAATGATGTGGAAGAACCTCCTTGTTTCATATGCTGAAATAATCTTAAAAAACAAAAAAACAAAAGCAAAAAGTGAAATAATTTTTAACCTTAAACTGTACTTTCCAAAGCATATTTACAGGGCAAAAATAAATCAATCACTCTGTGAGACATACCAACATACTGGATCTTCTTTCAAAAGATCAAGGAAAAGTGAGTCTATTTAAAGAGGTTCAAATCTATTACTGCTTATTAGGGTCTTTACCATATACTCCATTTTCTCCTAGAAATGAAAAGGGTCTCAAAAGATGTTTTAGATTATTGCCCAAATTTGAATATCCCTGAACTCAAACCAAGCAGAAAAGAAAAACTGTCCTTTGGTCAAATAGAAGAAGCCACAGACTCTTACATCAACCTGCTCTAATATTTAATCACAACTTAAAAGTGGATAGCTTTATTTATTTATTTATTTATTTTTAAAGTGGATAGCTTTAATGTCTTGATGCACCATTAAAAAAAACTTATGTGACAGACAAGAACTGATCAGTGTTTTTTGCATAATATACAATCATATTTAAGGACAACTCTTTAATCAATTTTGTCCTTTATCCTTTTTTACTAATCAAAACTTATGAAAGTATCAACATTTTGGTGTTCCTCTGATTCCTTCAGTTTTTCTAATCTCTCATAACTAGCCTAATATTAGGTATCTAGCAACTAAACAACCAATAAATAAATAGTGTTATGCTCATGCCATCTATGAATTTATGCATTTTTTAAGCTTGAGATTTTTTTAAAGCCACCACTACAAGGCTTTATTATATTCAATTTATGATCCTCTGTAACCCCAACTCTTTAACTTCAGTATATATTTTCTGTCTTTTTTAAGGACTTGAAGTAAAGCACATATTCATTAGCAAACCTTACAATGCACTATGGTTTTTACTAAAAATAGTCCTAAAGGAGTTAGACACAATTCTGATTTATGAAAACATTACTGTCAGCATATTCAAATTTTGGACACATTACATTATCTAACAAATGTATTCATATGACTGCTGGGCAATTTCTTTACAGTGTTCTTTAATTATTGGTAACTTACATTTGAACAGTAAAATTACTTAAATGATTTTCAGCTTTGTAAAGCATAACGTAATTTTTTTGCAAATGTTCACTGATTTTTACAAATTATTAAACACCTGGCACATTCCAAGTATTATTCTAGGTGCTAAATATACAGGAAAAGAGACAAAAATCAATGCCCTCCAGGAGCTTATATCCTAGGTAAATGTGTTAAAATACAAAATTTCAACTGATGATAAATGCTATAGAGAAAAATAAAGCAGAGAGGTGCTTTATTTATAGGAGTGTGAGGTGGGAAAGGCAGAGGTAGGTTACAATTTAGAGTTTTAAAATCAAGTCGATAACCTGATAAACATGCAGTTGTTAAAAAATTAATATTTGCTTCTTTAGATACTCAAACACAAAACACATTCCTGTGAGAGAATCACTCCAATGCCTAATTTTATGTTCACCTGAAGTGATAGAGTTGTCAGAATTAAGAGAAAACATAAATGCCAGGCAAGTAGTAAATGCTCAGTAAACGTTAACTGTTTTTAATATCACAACTAGTGAACTATGACTGTGCTAGACATTGAATTGCTATCTGTAGCACTCCAGACACTTCATGAATGCTTGACCCAATACCTATTGACTGACTCTGTGGCCAACATGCGAACTTGGTGATGATTATCAGCGAGAAACTGTGGAAATACTTCATTTACAGGAAAGTCTTTTTCCATTATACTCAGAATAGCCCATTTTGAATAAGGATCAGCCTATGGGAAAACAACAACTGAGGTTAAATGTGAAATACTAAGAGAAATATCACCTATTAACAAACAGAAACAAAGACTGCTTTAAAAATGTCAATGGAGACCTTACTAATAATTAAAGTGGAATAACTTACCTCAAGCAAAGTTTTAAGGCATTTTACTAGTGCCATTCTGACAGAGAATGTGCATTTTCCCTCCTTTGTTAAGCGCCTGAAATAAAGTATGTGTCTTAATATCAAGTAACTATTCCAATAAAAGCACAGTCAAAAACAAAAAACAAAAAAACCACTGGACATTAAGGTTATTTTAGGCTGCTTCCAAAATTTCTTTCCGTGCTAAATTTAATTCTCAGTATGTGGCATATGTCAATATTCTCACTTTCCAAAAATTCCAGCTAAAATAAATTGGTTTGAAAAAAATAAAATAAAATAAATTGGTTTGAAAAGGAGTTCATTTTAATGTCTGTTATTTGTGTCACAAGATTATGACTCATTTGGGAGCTATCCCACTTCAGCTAACCATGTTATAGAAAATTTGCTTTAAAAGGAAAACATTTTTAAAGTTGTTGTGTTGTTATATCAAAGATTTAAAAACAACATTCTATACTGACTCAGAAGTCCTTACCTATCAAACAGTATTGAGGGCTCTAAATTACATATATGATATATGTGCTCCTCTGTAAGTATCTTGGTATTATCTCACGCTACGACTATATGCATGAAATAACCAGATAGTGACAAGGCCAATTTGTCCACTTTAGGAATATAAACTACGCAGTTGATTTAGATTTGTTGCACTTTGCTTTATTCATCAAACATAACAAACTATTAAGAGATTCAAAATCCGCAGCGGAATACACTAACCCAATTTAGGAAGTCAAGCCTCAAGCAGAAAACAATGTAGTTCTTCGAGCAATTAAGGAGGGAAACACAATTACATTTCACTACTGTTAAAAGATGTATATAGTTACATTCGAGGATTAGAAGAAATCACTAATGTAGAAATGCAAAATTTGCATTTGTATGCAGAAGTGGCAAAAGAAAAATAAGAACTCCGCAAAATAGTCTATACCCACCAGAATGCTTCAATCACTGTTAGAAACTGTCCTTGAGCATCCCTTGTGTTCTCAGCATCCATATCTCCCTGACACAGGTTCCTCACTATGTGAAGGACGTGGTTTAAAATGGTTTTACAAACATCTTGGTCACGGTGATACAAAGAACATACACTGCTGTGGTGTAAAAAATTTAACTTCATCAGCATAACAGAACACACCAGTTTAGCTTATAAATTTAAAGTGAATATTATATATGGTTTTAATGTCTTACGATAGAGGTTTTAGAAGTTTAACAACATCTTCCATTGGCAAGGGATATTCTCCTCCAGGAAGCTCCTTTAAAAGCACTAGATACTAAGACAGTTGGGGGGGAAAGTCAGTTTTTTTTCCAAATATCACTTACTTAAATAAGTAAATATATGTAACCATAAATTCATATATAAACACATGTGCATGCACACACACACACACACACGCAGCGAATTTTTACAAAGCAATATAATTTTAAAAAAAAGGGAGGGTGGGTTTTGAAGTCAAACAGAGATAGATTCAAATCCCAGCACCACAACCTGTTACTACTTGAGTGGTTTAAAAACTTGCCTTGTCATCTGAGTCTTTGTACCCTCAGCTATAAAATGAGGATACAGCACTTACCTGGCCAGATTACTGTGAAGATTAAAGGAAATGAATGTAAAGGTCTAATATTTATTGTAGGAATTCAGTATGTGACAGTTGTTATCACTGTTGGGGTTAAATGCCTTAGCAAGAGTCTGAAACTATGTCACTACGCTCTGAAAGCAATGCTTGGGGATAACTTAAATGGTTAAAAACTATTCTATTAATGAATTTTGGAAAGCAGAGATAACTATGGGCAGTGAAGAATCCAAATATCCTGACTTATCTTCCTATAAGTCAACCTTGTACGGCTCTCTATGGTACAATGGATATAAAGGGCTGCTCAGCAACTACAAGTTCTAATGGTAGTTATAACTAGGCAGCCAGTTTCTGACAGCTGCCAAATAATTTTCTAGCTATATTAAGATTCAGAAGACATTTTTCCCTATCATCTGTATGTAGAAAAATGTCTCTTACTCCTTCTGATATTATAAAAGAATATTAAATTGGATCATTTTAAATATTTGCCATGAGAGTCACATGTGATGTTACTGAGTGTCTTGAAGTGACTTTAAACATCAAAGTCCCAAGAAAAGCATACAGCCCTCCCAACTGGTTGGGGCTAGAGACCTGACTAAAGTGTTTGCCAGGGCTGAAACCAGGGAATCAAACAGAGCTCAAATGAGCATATTTGCGGCAGCTAGGGGATCAACCAACATGTTCACCACAGCTAGAACATGACAAGGAATTCTACCAGCCTGAATGTTTCCAAGAGGTTCTAATTAGGAAGTAACTTGGCATGTTTCCCAGGGCTGGGGAAATCACCAAGCATGTTTGCCAGTTTACTGGGACTAGGGATATGACCATGGACTCATCCAGCAGACTTGCTGAGACAGGAGCTCTCCCCACATGTTCACCAGCACTGGGGCTAAGGGTGTGGCCCACATGGTCAGGAGATAACTTACATGTAATAATACTGCGTAAACAAGTAAATGCATTGACGTTAAAAGGGAAGCCAGATTTCTTACTGTTGGAAAAGGGAGCTACAAATATGGACAGAGAAAATAAATCCTATGATGTTAGATTGGAACTGGAGATATCTGTCAGTAGATGAGTAGATTGATGAGCGAAGGGGAGAGATTACTTTTGTTAAGTGTAAGTCTAATCATGAGGAAACATGAGACAAACTCAAAGTAACGGATTCTATACAGCAAGTGGCTGTATTATTCAAAAATATGAAGGTCATGAAAGATAAGACAAAGGAACTGTTCCAGACTGAAAGAAACTGAACAGACCTGATGACTAAATGTGATGATACAATGTTAATTTCCTGATAATTATACTGCTGTTATATAGAAGAGTATCATTGTTTTTCGGACATACACAGTGAGGTAAAGGGGCATCACATTTCAATATTTAACCTCAAAATGGTTTAGAAAAAAAATGTGTGTGTGTGTGTGTGTGTGTAGTGTGCAGACAGAGAGAATGATAAGTCAGATGTGGTAAAATGTTTAACTACAAAGGCTTATGAAGGAAATATGGGAGTTTTGTAGCATTTTAACTTTACAGTCACTTTCAAAATATATTAAAAAATTTTAAAGCATATAAACCAAGGTCAAGACAAGATTCAAACTTCAACAACAATGTAATGTATTATTTTTACATTTAGAGTCTGTGGCTATTGGCCTAGTTTAAAATAACATAATAGTTATACCCAAAGAGAATTAATCTATCCAAAGTGTATCCAAGTTTTAATGTTTCAGTACCCACTTAAATGCTTTTCACAGTACATTAGAAGAAAAGTGTATTTTATAACTAGTCTCGGATTCATTTCTCAAGAAAGCAATTTCAAGACTTCAAAGGTACTATGTGATTCTTATACGTCGGTCCATTGCATTTAGCTAGCAACTTCAGATACAACTGAAGCACTTCTTCACTTCACTGAACTCACCATGTGTAGATGGAGAGATCTGGTAGGGTCTAACATGGTAGAATCAATTAACATTAACAATTTCTTCCGAATATCAGCTGCTCTAAATGACACGGTACTGGTCTGAACAGTGGTTACACAAACGCACAAGAACTTGAGCATGTCTAAAAAAAGTAGATCTTGCTTTGACAAATGTTCTTCAGCTAAAGGATTCATGGCACCTAAAAATAAAAAGCACTTATTAAGACTAAGAAAGGTGTACAACAACCACATACATTTAACATTAACACAAATATCTTCCCTTTGAACAACAACAACAAAAAGAGGTAAAAAATATATGGAAAGCAAAATTATGATGAAATTGATTACACACTAACAGCTTCAACATTCTTCATAAATGGTTACCCTAGGATTCTGTCATCAAGAAACAAACTCTGGAAAAATCTTTATAGACAAATATTGACTGCAATACTGTTAGAGAGGAACCTAAATTTCTGACAATAAAAAAGTAGTCTACTGGGACTTTCCTGGTGGTCCACTGATTAAGAATCTGCCTTCCACACCTGCCCTCTTGGCGAGGGAGGCCAACTGGGCTCCCAGGCCTGTCTTTCACTCTCCAGGCCCCCCTCCGGCATGAACATCCTGGGGGCATGGGGGAGAGGGGGACGGGACGGAGATGGTGGGGCGGGGGGGAGAGGCAGACAGTGGGAGTGGGAAGGGATCTCTCCAGATCAGAAGAATAGGGGAAGCGCCACTGGGTATTTCTTCTGGGCGGGTCCTCCACCTTCCAAGGCTCCTACTGGCCCTTGGTCCTAGAAGTACAGGAGGGAAGTGGTGGGGGGAAAAGAAGAAAGGTGGAAGCGGGGAGGGACCCTCTGGGATCAGAGGATCGGGGGAGAAGCGGAAGGCATTTCCACTGCCCACTGGCCCGGGAAGCCTTCTGGGCTCCCGGGCCTGGTCTGCAACTCTCCAGGGTCCCCTCCCAGATGCACTGATCCCGCAGACGTTGGAGCGTGGCAGGGGAAGAGGAAGAGAGGCAGACTGGTGGTGGGATATTCAAGGAGCAGAAAACCAGGGGAGGTGCGGAGGAACTTTCCCCTGCCCACTTGGGCCTGACGGGCCTGCTGGGCTCCTGAGTCTGGTCCCTCGGTCTCTCCGGCTGAGTGGGTCATACAGGCAGGGAAGGGTGGGAAAAAAGGAGAAGAGGAAGAGAGGCAGACAGCGGTGGGGGGAACCTTGTAGGACTGGAGGATCAGGGGAGACACTGCAGGAAATCTCCCTACCCGCTTGGCACCGGGAGGCCTGTTGCGCCCCCAGTTCTGGCCTTCAGTCCTAGAGGAACACCTCTAGGTCTCACTGGTCCTAGGGGTGTAGAAGGAAAGCAGGGGAGAAGAGGAAAGGCGGGCAGGGGAGGGGGCCTTCTGGGATTGGAGGATCAAGGGAGGCGGAGAGGGTATTTCTCTTGCCCACTAGCTCTGGGAAGCCTGCTAGGCTAATGGACCTGGTCTTTCACACTCCAGGGCCCCCTCCAGCTGCTTGGGACCTAGGAGAATGGTGGGCAGGGGAGAGGAAGAGAGGCAGACAGGGACGCTACAAGACTGGGTGATCTGAGGAAGTGCCGTAGGCGTTACCCTAGCCCAGTTGGCCCTGGGAAGCCTGTTGGGCATCAGAGTCTGGTTTCCTTCCTTCCAGTGCCCCCTGAAGCTGTGAGGGTCCTAGGGGAATACGAGAGAGGGGGTGAGGAAGAAGAGAATCCAAGGGGGAGGGACCCTGCGAGATTGGAGGACTAGGGGAGGAGCCTATCATTTCTCCCACTAACTCGGGCCCAGAGAGCCCACTGGGCACCTCAACCTGGTCTTTTGCCACCAAGACCAGAGGCATTACTGGGCCCCTCTGCCTCATTGGGCCTAAGCCTCATTCCACACCAACCCCAGGGCCTTTTCTAAGCATAGGCCCTGCCCATTGCCTAATCTCACCCCCCCAACACCCCCCGCCCCGTGCCACCCCACCCCCCTGCCCTTGTCTAAGCCCCGCCCCCCACAGCCAAGGCCTTTTCTGGCTTTTTTTCTTTTTCTTTTTTTTTTCTTCTCACCTCCCAACTTATGCTACTGCAGTTGTTTTACCTTTCAGTTGTTGCTCCATCTTTTCTTTTTATTCCAATTTTTCCTAACATCTGTTAGTTTCCTATTATCGTATTTTTTATCTTGTTATTCTCCTACATTTTTTTTTAAATTCTTTTTTCTTTTCCTGCTTCACACGGCTTGTGGGATTTTGATTCACAAGCTCAGGGTCAGGCCTGAGCTCCTGAGGTGGGAGCTCTGAGGCAAAACATTTCACTAACTGGGAAACCCAGTTCCCAGGGAATATTCACCAGAGCAAGGTCTCCCAGAAGTTCTCACCTCAACACCAAGACTCAGCTATACTCAACAACCTACAAACTCCAGTGCTTGAAACCTCAGGCCAAACACCCAGTGGGACAGGAACAGAATCCTGCCCATCTAAGTGGGGGAAAAATGAGATGACAAAAAAATATGCCACAGATGAAGGAACAAGGTAAAACTACACAAGACCAAATAAATGAAGAATAAATAGGAAAACTGCCTGAAAAAGAATTCAGAGTAATGATAGTAAAGATGATACAAAATCTCGACAACAAACACAGAAAATACAAGAAATAGTTAATAAGGACTCAGCAGAACTAAAGAGCAAACAAACAGTACTAGATAATAAAATAACTGAAATTAAAAATTCTCTAGATGCAATAAACAGCAAAGTAACTGAGACAGAAGAACGAATAAGTGAGTTAGGAGATAGAATGGGGGAAATAACTGCCACAGAGCAGGAAAGAGAAAAAGGAATAAAAAGAATGGAAGACAGTCTCAGAGACCTTGGTGACAACATTAAGTACACCAATATTCGAAACACAGGCATTCCAGAAGAAGAAAAAAAGAAAGGGTCTGAGAAAATATTTGAAGAGGTTATAGTGGAAAACATTGCCAACATGGGAAAGGAAATAATTAATCAAGTCCAAGAAGCACAGAGAGTCCCATACAGAATAAACCCAGGGAGAAATATACCGAGGCACATATTAATCAATCTCACGAAAATTAAACACAAAGAAATAATACTAAAAGCAGCAAGAGAAAAGCAGCAAATAACATATAAGGGAAAACCCATAAGGATAACAGCTGATCTTTCTGCAGAAACTCTGCAGGCCAGAAGGGAATGGCAGGATATACTGAAAGTCCTGAAAGAGAGAAAATGACAGCCAAGAATACTCTACCCAGCAAGCATCTCATTCAGATTCGATGGAAAAATCAAAAGCTTTACAAACAAGCAAAAGTTAAGAGAATTCACCACCACCAAACCAGCCTTACAACAATTGCTAAAGGAATTTTTCTAAGCAGAAAACACAAGAGAAGGAAAAGACCTCCAAAAACAAAGCCAAAACAATTAAGAAAATGGCAATAGGAATATACAGGTCAATAATCACCTTAAATGTAAATGGATTAAATGCTCCAACCAAAAGACACAGACTGGCTGAATGGATACAAAAACAAGACCCTTCTATATGCTGCCTACAAGAAACCCACTTCAGGCCAAGGGACACATATAGACTGAAAGTAAAGGGATGGAAAAAGATATTCCATGCAAATGGGAGTCAAAAGAAAGCTGGAGTAGCAATACTCATCTCAGACAAATTAGACTTTAAAATAAAGACTATTACAAGAGACAAGGAAGGACACGACATAATGATGAAGGGAACCATCCAAGAAGAACGTATAATAATTGTAAATATCTATGCACCCAACATAGGAGTACCTCAATACATAAGGCAAACGATAAAAGCCATAAAAGGGGAAATGACAGTAACACAATAATAGTAGGAGACTTGAACACCCCACTTACATCAATGGACAGATCATCCAAACAGAAAATAAATAAGGACACACAAGCTTTAAATGACACATTAGACCATCTCGACTTCATTGATATTTATAGGACATTCCATCCAAAAACTAAAGAATACACTTTCTTCTCAAGTGCAAATGGAACATTCTCCAGCAGAGGCACATCCTGGGTCACAAATCAGGCATTGGTAAATTCAAAAAAATTGAAATCATATCAAGCATTTTCTCTGACCTCAACACAATGAGGGTGGATATCAATTACCTGAAAAAAACTGTAAAAAATACAAACACATGGAGACTAAACAATATGCTATTAAACAACCAAGAAATCACTAAAGAAATCAAAGAGGAAATCAAAAAACACCTAGAAACAAATGACAATGAAAACACAACAACCCAAAACCTATGGGATGCAGCAAAAGCAGTTCTAAAAGGGAAGTTTATAACAATACAATCCTACCTTAAGAAACAAGAAAAATACTGAATAAACATCCTAACCTTACACCTAAAACGATCAGAGAAAGAAGAACAAAAAAACGCCAAAGTAAGCAAAAGGAAAGAAATCCTAAAGATCAGAGCAGAAATAAATGAAAAAGAAAGGAAGGAAATAGCAAACATCAATAAAACTAAGGCTGGTTATTTGAGAAGATTAACAAAATTGATAAACCATTAGCCAGACTCATCAGGAAAAAAAGGGAGAAGATGCAAATCAATGGAATTAGAAATGAAAAAGGAGAAGTAACAACTGACACCACAGAAATACAAAAGATCATGAGAGACTCCCACAAGCAACTATATGCCAATAAATTGGATAACCTGGAAGAAATGGATAAATTCTTAGAAAAATACTATCTTCCAAGACTGAACCAGGAAGAAACAGAAAATATGAACAGACCAATCACAAGTATGGAAATTGAGACTGTGATTAAAAATCTCCCAACACACAAAAGCCCAGGGCCAGATGGCCTCACAGGAGAATTCTATCAAACATTTCGAGAAAAGCTAACACCTATCCTTCTCAAACTCTTCCAAAATATAGCAGGAGGAGGAATGCTCCAAAACTCATTCTACGAGGCCACCATCACCCTGATACCAAAACCAGGCAAAGATGTCACAAAAAAAGAAAGTTACAGACCAATATCCCTGATGAATATAGATGCAAAAATCCTCAACAAAAGACTAGCTAACAGAATCCAACAGCACATTAAAAAGATCATACACCATCATCAAGTGGGGTTTATCCCTGGGATGCAAGGATTCTTCAATATACGCAAATCAATCAACGTGATACATCATATTAACAAATTGAAGGATAAAAACCATATGATAATCTCAATAGATGCGGAAAAGCTTTTGACAAAATTCAACACCCATTTATGATAAAAACTCTCCAGAAAATGGGCATCTAAGGAAATTACCTCAACATAATAAAAGCCATATGTGAGAAACCAAAAGCCAACATCATTCTACATGGTGAAAAGCTGAAAGAATTTCCTCTAAGAACAGGAACAAGACAAGGGTATCCACTCTCACCATTCTTATTCAACATAGTTTTGGAAGTTTTAGCCACAGCAATCAGAGAAAAAAATGAAATAAAAGGAAGCCAAACTGGAAAGAAGTAGTAAAATTGTCACTCTTTGCAGATGACATATTATACATAGAAAACCCTAAAGACTCTACCAGAAAACTGCTAGCACTAATTGATGCATTTAGTAAAGTAGCAGGATACAAAATTAATGTGCAGAAATCTCTTGCATTCCTATACAGTAACAATGAAAGAGCAGAAAGAGAAATTAAGGAAACTCTCCCATTTACCACTGCAACCAAAAGAATAAAATATCTAGGAGTAAACCTGCCTAAGGAGGCAAAAGACCTGTATGCAGAAAACTATAAGACACTGATGAAAGAAATCAAAGACAATACAAACAGATGGAGAGACATACCATGTTCTTGGATTGGAAGAATCAATATTGCGAAAATGACTATCTTACCCAGAGCAATTTACAGATTCAACACAATCCCTATCAAATTACCAACGGCATTTTTCACAGAACCAGAACAAGAAATCTTACGATTTGGATGGAAATGCAAAAGACCCCGAATAGCCAAAGCAATCTTGAGAAGGGAAGATGGAGTTGGTGGAATTAGGCTTCCTGACTTCAAACTATACTATAAGGCCACCGTGATCAAGACAGTATGGTACTGGCACAAAAAATGAAAGGAAGATCAATGGAACAAAATAGAGAACTCAGAGGTAAACCCAAGCATATATGGGCACCTTATCTTTGACAAAGGAGGCACGAGTATACAATGGAAAAAAGACAGCCTCTTCAATAAGTGGTGCTGGGAAAATTGGACAGCAACATGTAAAAGAATGAAATTAGAACACTTCCTAACACCATACACAAAAATAAACTCCAAATGGATTAAAGACCTACATGTAAGGCCAGACACTATAAAACTCCTCGAGGAAAACATAGGCAGAACACTCTATGACATACATCAAAGCAAGATCCTTTTGGACCCACTTCCTAGAATCATGGAAATGAAATCAAAACTAAACAAGTGGGACCTAATGAAACTTAAAAGCTTTTGTACAGCTAAAGAAACCATAAACAAGACAAGAAGACAATCCTCAGTATGGGAGAAAATACTTGGCAACGAAACAACAGACAAAGGATTAATCTCCAAAATATATAAGCAGCTCATGCAGCTTAATACCAAAAAAGCAAATCACCCAATCCACAAATGGGCAGAAGACCTAAACAGACATTTCTCCAAAGAAGACATACAGATGGCCAACAAACACATGAAAAGATGCTTAACATCACTAATCATTAGAAAAATGCAAGTCAAAGCCACAATGACCTATCACCTCACTCTGGTCAGAAGAGCCATCATCAAAAAATCTGGAAACAATAAATGTTGGAGAGGGTGAGGAGAAAAGGGAACTCTCCTGCAGTGTTGGTGAGAATGTAAGTTGGTACAGCCACTATGGAAAACAGTTTGGAGGTTCCTTAAAAAACTAAACATGGAACTAACATATGATCCAGTAATCCCACTACTGGGCATATACCCAGAGAAAACCATAATCCAAAAAGAAACAAGTACTATAATGTTCACTGCAGCACTATTTACAACAGCCAGGACATGGAAGCAACCTAAATGCCCATCAACAGATGAATGGATAAAGAAGATGTGGCACATGCATACAATGGAATATTACTCAGCCATAAAAAGGAATGAAACTGAACTATATGTGATGAGGTGGATAGACTAGAGACTGTCATACAGAACAAAGGAAGCCAGAAAGAGAAAAACAAATACCGTATGCTAACTCATATATATGGAATCTGAAGAAATGGTACTGATGAACCCAGTGACAGGGCAAGAGTGGAGATGCAGATGTATAGAATGGACTTGAGGACACGGGGCTGGGTGGGGGGGGGGGGGGTGAAAGGGAAGCTGGGATGAAGTGAGAGAGTTGCATAGACATAGATACACTACCAAAGGTAAAACAGATAGCTAGTGGGAAGTTGCTGTATAACAAAGGGAAATCAACTCGATGATGGGGGATGCTTTAGAGGGCAAGGACAGGGAGGGTGGGAGGGAGGGGATATGGGGATATATGTAGAAATACAGCTGATTCACTTTGGTGTACCTCAAAAGCTGGTACAAGAGTGTAAAGCAATTATATTCCAATAAAGAGCTAAAAAAAAAAAAAAAAGAATCTGCCTTCCAATGCAGGGGATGCCAGTTTAATCCCTGGTCATGGAACTAAGATCCCACATGCCACGGGGCAACTGAGCCTGCACGCCACAACTACTGTGCCCAGCCACCACAACTACAGAGCCCACGTGCACTGGAGCCCACACACCACAACTAGAGAGAAGCCCATACACTACAATGAAGAGCCTGCACGCTCTGGAGCCCACAAACCACAACTACAGAGAAGCCCACACGCTGCAAGGAAGAGCCTGTACCACAACGAAAGATGCCGCATGCCACAACAAAGATCCCATGTACTGCAACAAAGACCTGACGCAACCAAAAAAGAAAAAATAAATAAGTAAATGAAAAAAAAAAAATGTGGTCTAGTAAATTATGTATGTTAACTGGGATATTATGGAGCCATTAAAAAGTATGATTATCAATAGCACAAGTAGCTAAATGAAAAAAATGTTTACAGTTAATGTTAAAAGAAAACAGACAAGGTATAAAAAGGCATTTGAATGCTGATGCTGACTATAACTGTGAAAGGGTCTACATAGAAATAACAGAAAAAGGTAAACAATGATGGCACTATTGGTGCTTCTGCACTATCCTGTTTTCTATTTTCCAAATAACTGATTATATGTTTTTATTTCTTCAGTAATTATTTTTTTTTATTATTTTTTTGGGGGTACACCAAGTTCAATCATCTGTTTTTTTTTTTAATTTATTTATTATTTTTTGGGGGTACACCAAGTTCAATCATCTGTTTTTATACACATATCCCCGTATTCCCTCCCTTCCTTGACTCCCCCCACCTCGAGTCACCCCCCTCCCCGCCCCAGTCCTCTAAGGCGTCTTCCATCCTCGAGTTGGACTCCCTTTGTTATACAACAACTTCCCACTGGCTATCTATTTTACAGTTGGTAGTATATATATGTCTGTGCTACTCTCTCGCTTCGTCTCAGCTTCCCCTTCACCCCCCGCCCCCTCCCAAACCTCGAGTTCTCCAGTCCATTCTCTGTATCTGTGTCCTTGTTCTTGTCACTGAGTTCATCAGTACCATTTTTAGATTCCGTATATGTGAGTTAGCATACAATATTTGTCTTTCTCTTTCTGACTTACTTCACTCTGTATGACAGACTGTAGTTCTATCCACCTCATTACATATAGCTCCATCTCATCCCTTTTTATAGCTGAGTAATATTCCATTGTATATATATGCCACATCTTCTTTATCCAGTTATTTTCCAAATAACTGATTATATGTTTTTATTTCTTTAGTAATTATTTTAAATTCCCCCAAAATAGGATACGAATAAATTCAATTAAAAATCAGAGAATTCTAGGGGCTTCCTAGGTGGCGCAGTGGTTAAGAATCCACCTGCCAATGCAGGGGACACGGGTTCAATCCCTGCTCTAGGAAGATCCCACATGCCGTGGAGCAACTAAGCCTGTGAGCCACAACTATTGAGTCTGCACTTTAGAGCCCGTGAGCCACAACTATTGAGCCCATGTGTTGCAACTACTGAAGCCCACGCGCCCAGAGCCCATGCTCCGCAACAAGAGAAGCCATGGCAATGAGGAGCCCACACATCACAACAAAGAGGAGCCCCCACTCACCGCAACTAAAGCCCGTGCACAGCAAAAAAAGACCCAATACAGTCAATAAAATAAATAAATAAATAAATTTATTATAAAAACAAAAATCAGAGAATTCTAAAGTGTAGAGAGGGGAACAATCCTAAGAGATTATATAAAAAAGAAATAAAATGAGCATAAAATTAGTATCTATGAGGCCTCTCATAATACCAAATCAATACAAACAGGTTAAAAAAAAATCCCATGCAGTAAAAATATATTTACCAATAGTAATTTGGCTCTCTCCAGATTCATTTGCATCAATAACACTACTAGCAGGGTAATCATTAAAGAGACTCAAGGATGACTGATCCTCCATCCCCGTCAGATTTTCATCAGTATCATCTTCCACTGATTCTACTTTTCCAAAGTCAAATGGCTTTTTGATAATGGATGCCTTCAAGAGAAAGAAAGACGTTCCAAGTTGGCTTCTTTCAGAAGCAGACTGCAATTAAAACTGACCTAATTAAACAATTCAAGATTCAAGTACATGAAACCCTGTAGTACTATTTCTATTAAATGTCCTGCAACAGGAAAACGGATATATAAAGTGTATTGTCTATATAGCAGAATAATACGCAATCTTTACAAGTGATTTCTTATATTAAGAAGTTTCATGCCACCACAAACTGACGAGGGTGCAGGTAAACTCTAACTTGCTGTGACTATTCTGGAGGACAATGACAACAGCCATTAAGAAGTAAAACTCACTTTCCTTTTGAACAAGCAATTCCATTTCTAGAATTTATCCTACATTCTTCATAGGCACAAACAGAAGCAGACAAAAGTATAAGAAATTTACTGCAGAACTCTTTATAAAAACATCATTTAAAAATTTAATTAAGATTAGTCAGGTTAAAATACATATATACATTCCCATATATAATGAAACCTTGCTACTCCCCACCCCCTCCACCCAAAAAAAAGTGAGTTAGTAAGGTATAGCCCTATGTAGCAACGTGGAAAAATGACCAAGATTTACTATTACATGAAAATAATTAAGTTACAGAATATTCTTTCACTTATTAAATATCTGAATATCTACTATGTGCCAGGCACTGTTCCAAACAAAAAAGTATGTAAGCCCATTTATATGGAAAAAGAAAAATAAATATCACAATGAGAATATGCTGCTTGTCTGGCAAGGTTTTTGTTTTTATTTTTAAGAACAGAGAATTATTTTGAATTCTGGTACAATGTCATACAGAAAAAAGTACTGAGTCCAGATGATTAGTTCCCAATCACTTAGTCTATTATTGTTTACTGAGAAACTAACAGCCAAGCACTATGCTAGGTATTGACATTAAGAAGCAATCAAATACGTCCCCCCCTTGCAAACCAAACAACTTTAATTTCCACATTTTAAGAACCTAAGATACCATATACTATGAGATGCATCCCATTTTAAGAGAAGTTTCAAAGTTATAAAAAGCATCTTAGAATCAATGAAATATGGTAGTAAAACAGGAAGCATACTTACTAAACTTGTACAAATATCTGCAATATCATTCATTAGCTTTGATGTTAATAATCGTAAGAAGAAGCCAGATGCAATCTTATTTGGACTGCGCTGTAATTAAGACATACAAAACACGAAGCAAACCAAGAAACAGAAACAAACAATTATTCTTTGCAGATAATATTTTCTCTATCTTGAATGAAATGTAGATTTTCTTTTATACTGGAAATGATCAGAATAAGCATGGATAAAGAGTTTACAATCAGCAACAAGATATAAATTGCTTCAAAAATCCTAACCTCTTTTCTTAAAGTAATAATTATAGCAAATATCTTTCATTGGGCATACCTAACATTAAAGTAAAATACCAGCTACTGCCCCTAAACATAAGCAGGCAATAATCACAGCAGAGAGTTTATTCTTCCACTCTCTCCTTCCCTACTTATACCAAACACAAAAAAACACATTTAAAAAACAAAAATAAATGCTGATAATGTTGATATATGGCCATGTACTTAACATTAGTTTTAAAAAGTGTTTCTAGTTATCAATACTCTGGTCTGGCTCAGCTACCCCTCATGCCTGCTCCAAATCAAAACAAAGATTACACACAGTAGCACCCTTCCTACCAATTGTTATGGAAGACTATCCAGGCGAAAGAGAGTAATGTGTGTGCTGGAATTATTCATCTTTGCAGTGCCCACTAGCCCTCCTGTACTGGTATGCACACCACATACCCAGCAGTCAACAAGTTTTAATTAAATGAATGAAAATACAATGGCAATAAAAGAGTCATCAATTAGTTGTATATAAAAGGGGTAAGAAAATCTCAGAAACTTTCCTGAGAAGGTTAGTTTCGTGAAGTTAGTTTCATGAGAAATTCAGATTACCTGCTGCTTTATTCCTCTGGATACTACCTTAACTTACCAATTTAATTTAAAATCAGTGTATCAACTTATGAATGGACCCGAAAAACAGTAACGACACCAACCAGTTATCAACCTTCTAGATAGGCTTTGTTGTCAAGGAGGAAGAACATCTTACCTTAGTACAGTTATGTAAGCAACGTGTACATAAATGCAACATATTTCTCAATGAAACAATCCTAGATTCTTCATTTGTCTTATTTTTAAACAAAGTGATACTTTCTCCTGCATACTGCATTAGAGACTATTAAAAAAAAGGAAAAATCCCAATTTCAGTTAAAAGCATAGCTTATTGATTGTTTTGTTTTACATAAGAGGTAAAAGTAATTGCTTTAAGAGGTTATACTTGGTTATATAATACAATTTAAAATGAACAATTTTTTTAAAACAACAAATCTTATTCCCTTTATCTTTACAAATCACACAACTGACAGAACAAGTACCCAGAGATAAAAGTCAGTTTCATGCTTAGAGCTTACTTGGTTAGCACTGTTAGGAATTCTTTAGGATAAATGATCAAGGAAAAATTTTTTAAAGTACAGATAAAAATCAGTATTTCTGTTAATGAGATTAAATTTTAATGTGATATTATTTCAATTACTGTATTTATAGTTGGCTTAAAATAATTTCAAGTCTTAAGGTAAGAGATACAATATCATTTCTTCTCAGAATGTATAAATGAAAGAGTTAACCTACACAAAATTTGTTTTCCAAACAAATATACAAGTTTTCCAGGAATACATTTCATTCAAGTTAATCTAAAATGTTATTGACATAAATCTTCCTACCTTGGCTTTCTGGAATAGTTCTGATTTGTATGCTTCCTCTTCAACTATTACACCCACATAACAATAGCAGCCGAGAACACCCACCAAAAGACTTGAACACCGGACAAGCGTTTCTGAATTTGAAGTCTTAAAGTAAAACCCAAATAAAAAAAGTATATATTTCATAAATCATTTTGAGTACTATTAACTTTTATAAGAGCAAATTTTATGTACATATTAAAAAAAGTTTACTTAATTGAACTAAGAGTGACATAATTCTCATCATCTCTAAAACATCTGAGGGATCCCTGCAGAGTTGTGATAACCAGGGTTCTCAGGAAAAACAGCAGAATATGTCCTAATGGCCAAGTAATGTATCTTTTCTTAAAGTGGCTCAGTGTACTGCACACACAAGCCCTTAAAGATCTGAGGTAAGGAGGAAAGAAAGAAAAAAAACTGATAGGCAAATAAATGTCTGTAACTCTTAGAACATGAGTAGAAATTAGATTCATATAAAGAGACATTAAAAAGACATTTTGGGGACTTCCCTGGTGGTCCAGTGGTAAAGAATCCACCTTCCAATGCAGGGGATGCAGCTTCGATCCCTGCTCAGGGAACTAAGATCCCACTTCCACGGGGCAGCTAAGCCCGTGTGCCACAACTACTGAGTTTGCACGCCTCAACTAGAGAGCCTGCATGCCACAAACTAAAGAGCCCAGGTGCCCTGGAGCCTGTGCACCACAACTAGAAAAGAGAAAACCCGCACACCACAACTAGGGAGAAGTTCACATGCCACAACGAAAAATCCCGCATGCCTCAACAAAGATCCCGTGTGCCGCAACTAAGACCCAATGCAGCCATAAATAAATAAATATATAGATAAATAAATAATAAAATTAATTTTTTAAAATGCCATTTTGAGCTTCTAAGAGATAAGAACCTTGATTTATTCAGCTTTTTAGACTCCACAGAGTAGTGCAAGGTATTTTTGCCAGTAGGTACTGCTTAACCAATTTTATAGAGTTATTTAAGAATGTGCAAAGGTTACACAGAAAAACAAGATCTTCAGGTTTCTCTTTTCCCATATTGTATGAAATGGTATTTTAGGGGGAAACACAGAAGATCTTATTACTTTGTAACGTAAGTGGTTACAACCATAACGGAGAAAAAGTCAGTAATTAAGGACAAGACAGATCAAACAGGCACACTGTCCCTTCTCTGGTTCTTTGGATCATTATTTATGGCTACTGAATCCACTCCTTTGAGTAGCCTGTTGTTTTTATTTTAGTCAACAAATATTTTATCATTTATCATATAACAAGGCATTGTAGAAGATACAGAGATTAATAAAAATTATATACACCCTTTAATGAGCTTCTAGCATAGTTTAAGAGATATTTGTGTATATGGTACAAAGAAGATGCTAAGTGTCATTTAAAAATAGAAATATTAAGTACTATGAAAATTAAAAGATGTATGGCTAAGATTATCTAAGAAAGGCCTTAGCAAGGATTTTGACATAGGGATTATCTGAACACATAAAAATGGGCAGAAAGACATAGGGGTTTTGGCACAAAAACAGCACAGATGAAGAGAATTTGTGATTTTCAGACAAAGGAAATGATAAATGAGACATAAAAACGACTCTAAAATATGGGTGACTGCTAGTTCATTTATTAATGACTTCTCCCTCTTCAAATGCAACTAAAATCTATTAGAGCAGTTTAAATTATGTCCTTTTTTGTTACTGTACTACTTCCCTCTTCTGTATCGAGGTTCTTTTCCATCAAATAATCGCTATGCTCAAAATCATTATTACTACCCATTAACTCACCCAAAGAATTCTACTTCTTTAATGTCTACGAGAATTGGTAAAAGAAAATAATCAAATTGTTTTTCTTCAGTTTTCCTTTTTTCCATGCTAAGTTTTCCCAACTTGTAGCTATATGCTATTACTGTGCTTTTAAAATTAAGCTTCTCACCATTCTTAGTGCTTTTCCTGTCCCTATTTCTCCTTCCCAAGAGTCTACCAAGCAGAATCAAATATAGGCATTAGTTCTTTTTGAAAAACCTCACCTCAGATGAGTAATTGCTTAGAAGCTGTTCTGACAATCCTAGAAGACAGTGATCCAGTGACTGCTTGAGATTGTGGTGGACAGAAAAGCTAACACTAGAGTTGTGCTTTTCCATAGTATGTTCTTTCACAATGGGTAAAAAATCCATCTTGTCAAAAGTTGTCTGAAGAAACAGTTCTTCAACTTCTGAGAATGAAGGTTCTTCTGTATCTTTTTGGTGTTGCTCACTTTAAAGAAGCAAGATTTTAATTTATAAAATCAAATTATGTAATACTTCACCTTCATATAGCAACAATCTATTACAAATAAAAACATTAACAGCATCTACATTATTCAAAGACTGCTGGTACAATAAGTGAATTATTCTTTTAAATGCTTCTCTTCTTTGGATTGTGATAATTACTGATATCAAATTTCATTATTCAGTGGCAAATTTTACTAATAAATGAACAAAGTTAATAAAAGTTACAGCCTCAAAGGCAAATTCAGAAAGTATTAAAAAAATTAATAGATATAAACACTAAGAATAACATTATCTGAAAACTCTTCCCTTTTTTCACCTTTGATTTCTCCAAAATGAAGATTTTTGTTTTCATCTTATGCCCTCTTGAGGAAGAAGAGGAATCTTCATGCCAGTGAATCATTTTCAGTCACAATGATAAAGATAAGCCTCTTGAGTCAATCAATTAAAATGAGGTTTTAGATTTATTCTTGTTTTCCCTATCCTCAATTATCATTAGTTTTTAGCGAACAGTCAGATTTTATTTGATACATAAAAATGGGTCACATCCTTAAAAATCTGCCTGCCAATACAGGGGAAACGGGTTCGATCCCTGCTCCAGGAAGATCCCACATGCCGCAGAGCAACTAAGCCTGTGTGCCACAACTACTGAGCCTGTGCTCTAGAGCCCATGATCCACAACTACTGAGTTCATGTGCTGCAACTACTGAAGCCCACACAATGAGAGCCGCTGCTCCACAACAAAAGAAGCCACTGCAATGAGGAGCCTGAGCACCACGATGAAGAGTAGCCCTGGCTCGCCACAGCTAGATAAAGCCTGTGTGCAGCAACGAAGACCGAACACAGCCAATAAAAACAAACAAACAAACAGAAAAAGGGTCACATCTTTAAAGAACTCATTTCCACATGATGTTTATGTTCTTAATATCCCAGCATAAACACAAATTATAGAACATAGATTATAAGTATTGAATTAAAAGAACCTTTCCCCTTGTTAACAATTATGATTTTTTTAATTGACCAATTTAGTTCATAATTTTTAAAATGTAGCTACTACTCTGCTAAAATTATTATCTTTTAAAATTAAAGCTGTATCTTAAAATAACACAGAACTCTATTAGATAACATACCATTCTGGCACACTTTGGAAAAAATTCATTGCAGCTTTACAGTTTTTCATAGTGAGACTCACAAGAATTTTCTCCACGGCAAGATGAGGAAAATTACTATAAAGTAAAATAAAAATCTTTACTTAGAAGACCCATTTAAAGCATTCTTTAAACTTAAACGCCCATGTTTAGCCATAAAAACTGACTTCTAATATTTGGATCCAAAATTAAAACTACTTTCATCTCTACTGAATTTCTTAACATCTGAAAAAAGAACTTAAGGAGCATACACTTTATGTTACTATTGTTTTCAACACTTTCTAGAAGCAGGACCATAGCCAATTTCTAAAGAACATAAACAATTATGAAATTAAAGTAAAATCACTAGGATCCAGAGAGGTCTGTCCTCCAATTACTCAGTTCCAATTCCTAACAGGAAAAGTTAAGTGGGCAAGCTGCTTTCATCCTAGTGCTTAAGTCCCATTTTGTCTTCTTCTCATTTCTTCCCCTCATTAATTTAACATATTTCATGTGGAAGATACTCTCATTATGATTCCAGGATATACCTGAGCTGGATATATGTTCAGATGGACCTATTTACAGATGATCGCAAAGAAACACGTAAGTGCTCAAAGAACTCTATGCACAGTCTTCATGTACACTCTCCTTACTCTCACTGTCCAGGCAGAGAGAGAAAACAAAGTAAAAGAACTTGGACACAGATCCTGGCACAAAGATACAGAACACTATAAAAACAAAGGGACTGTTTAATATCTAGGGCTAATTCTGGGAAATCCTGTACGATCACTATAAAATAAAGACATCTAGTATTAAACAAAAAATGGAGGGCACCCTATAAAACAAAACAAAAAGCCAGCAGCATGCTCACTGAACTCAAATTACCTGTGAAGAATTGGAGGCAGCTCTGTACTGTCTTCAAAGTCATCCTCTAACTGACAGAATAAGAGCCATTTCATTATCATTTCTTTTAAAGAAAAATTTCTGTTTACATCACATGTATTCTTCTCCATTCCTGTTTTTACAGTTTCTGGAACTACACAGATGGTCAGCGCCAAAGTCAAACAGCATACTGCAGGACTACAGCAAAATAAAAGACAATTAATATTAAAAGTAAGTTCTCTGCATAGAAAACAAACTTATATTTACCAAAGGGGAAAGGAGATGGGGAGGGATAAATCAGGAGTTTGGGATTAGCAGATACAAACTACTATACGTAAAAAAAACAAGGCCCTATTGTATAGCACAGGGAACTATATTCAATATCCTATAATAAACCATGATGGAAAAGAATATGGAAAAGTGTATGAAGAAGAATATATATATGTGTATGTGTGTATATACATATATATACGTATACATATATATAAAACGGAATCACTTTGCTATACACCAAGAAATTAACACAACATTGTAAATCAACTACACTTCAATTAAAAAAAAAAAAAGCAAAGCAAGCTCTTTGAGTGACAGAGACCTTGTCTATCTTATTTACCACTGTGCCACCAATGCTTAGGACAGTGCCTGGCACATGGCAGATATACAGTAAACTTCTAAGGACTAAATGAACACAATAAAATTCTAAAAACTCTGACTACATTTGAGAAAATTCTTTTTATTATTTTTTTAAAATAATTCTTGACCAATTTGTCCTTTCTATCCAGCTTCTGCTTGTAGCTTTTTTCTTTTTAATTTTACTTATTTATTTTTATTTATTGGCTGCATTGGGTCTTCTTTGCTGCTGCGCAGGCTTTCTCTAGTTGCAGAGTAGAGTGGCTACTCTTCATTGCAGTGCACAGGCTTCTTACTGCGTTGGCTTTTCTTGCTGTGGAGCACGGGGCTCTAGGCACATGGGCTTCAGTAATTGCTACAAGTGGGCTCAGTAGTTATGGCTGATGGGCTCTAGAGCACAGAGCACATGCTCAATAGTTGTGCACACAGGCTTAAGTGCTCTGCAGCATGTGGGATCTTCCCTACCCAAGGATCAAACCCATGTCCCCTGCACTGGCAGGCAGATTCTTACCCACCGTGCCAACAGGGAAGCCCCCATTTGATAAAATTATTAAGAACTCTCTCTTATTGTAACAGTATGCATTACTAAAAAAAATTAAGTTTATGAAGATTGAGCAAATAATTGTCAATTACAAATAAAAGAAATTTAAACACTTAATTCTTTAAAACTGGCCTTATAATCTCTTCACATTTGAAACTAAATTTACACTTATTTATTTATTAAGACTTCCCAGACAAACAACAAAAGCATCTGAAACAGAACTTAACATATCTTGGGCCTTCCCTAGTGGTGCAGTGGTTAAGAATCTGCCTGCCAATGCAGGGGACACAGGTTCGATCCCTGGTCCGGGAAGATCCCACATGCAGAGGAGCAACTAAGCCTGTAAGCCACAGCTACTGAGCCCACATGCCACAACTACTGAAGCCCTCACACCCTAGGGCCCAGTGCCACAACTACTGAGCCCTCGTGCTGCAACTACCGAAGCCAGCACACCTAGAGCCCGTGCTCCACAACAAGAGAAGCCATCACACCGAGAAGCCCAGGCACCACAATGAAGAGTAGCCCCCACTCTCCTAAGAGAGAATGCTTGTGTGCAGCGAAGAAGACCCAATGCAGCAAAAACAAACAAACAAAAAAACCATATCTTTAACAGAAGTTAGAAATTACTAAAGTCAGGAAAAAAAAAAAAATATATATATATATATATGCTGCAAAATATAATACAATCCATAGTCAACTTACCACAAAGGTCTGCAGACTGACCCAGTAAATATCTTCCAGAATTCTCTGTCAACCTCAATTAAACTGCCTTGAATTACAGCTCCAAGTAAGCTAAAGTTTTCAGCTTGTATTTGTTCAGAACTTATACCACGAAAGGTAATAGACCAAATTTTAATCCAGAGTTTCAATAAATCTGACTTTTGTGAGCTTTCTAGGTTTGATTTCTTGCCTTGACACAATGCAACTTCCATAAGGCATCTTAACACATACGGTGTACGTGCCCCACGTCGCTGTTGAGGCAGAAGCTGGTGCAGTATCATTAGTAATGGTGACAACTCACAGTTAGGTAAACTTGCAGGATATTTTGATATTAACTGAGTTGCAATCTGCAACCTAAAACAAAGTATAAATAATTTGAAAATTATTCAAATCCATTAAGAGGCTAAAAGAAAATAAATATATAGACATAGTACTCTTCCATCCTAGTTAGAATATTATCATTATTTTCCAGACTACTCTCAAACTGGCTCTTAGTATTTACGAGGCCCTACTTCCTAAAGTGGCAAGAAGACTGACAACATTTTGGCTAGCTGGGTAAGCTATCATATTTTGCTTACCCAGTAACTTTAAATAACTAAATTACAAATATTCTACTTCTTACCTATTGCACACAACCCTACTCTTCAGCCACCAATAATATTCCTCTAGAATGGGAAAACAAACAAAAACCCCAAAAAACTTGTCTCGACATTAATTCAGTTAATTCAATAAATATTTGCTGCAAGTTCTCTAGAATGTGTGCTACTCAAGAACAGGAACTATACCTTATTCACTCTCTATCTGTTATACTTGGCACATAGTAAGTGTTCAACAAATAACTTCACTACGTGGACAAATTAAAGAATATGAAGTAGGTACCATCAACAATAGAAAATAAACAACAGCTTAACAACAGGTATCTAAATCAATATGACTTCCCCCCATAACTCGATTATATTTAAACATTACATCAACATGGGAAAAATCAAAGAGCACTGTTCACAAAAATAAGCCTGTAATCTATAAATTTCTAACTGTCCTTAGGCAAGCTGCTTAACCTTTCTCAGCTGCAGTTGTATTTTTGGTAAAGCAAAAAAGGCTGAGCTGCATGAATTCTACAGATTCATACCAGACCTAATATTTTTTGCTTCCACAGAATTCCACAATTTATTTCATTACTTAAAATAACTGTGAATGCTATATGAGACTAAAGAACAAATAGTAAAAAAAAAAAAAAAAAACCTTTATCATGGCATAAGGTCCAAATTATTCTGTGATTTCTGAATACTACCTTTAATTTATTCCTAACCTAATTCTATTAGAAAGTGCCTAGCATGGTAAAATCTCTTTGTGTTGAGGTATACAACTCAGTGAACTCCATGACACACACAGTACTGATGGCCTAGCATGCAGCCATTTTTCCTTCTCCCTCACTCTGGCAATCTGCTCAGGAAAGGTGCTCTATTCCTGGCCCCAGCAGATGAGCCACAGGGGGTTGATTTCAACATGTCCTGGTCATCACCTTCCCCTTTGTTAGTCACTGCTTTGGGAGTGGACAAGTGAGCTAGTTCTAGCCAGGCCAATGAGGTAACATAATCTACTGGAGGCCTTGTGAGGCAAATTAATGAGACTAAAATGACACTGAAAGAGAAAAGAGACAACATTTTACCAAGGCACAATGTCAAAATCATTCTGTGACTTCTGAAGATGAGCTTTTATTACTTCCCAGCCTAATTCTATTTTCCTCTTTTTGCTAGGTGCACTGTAATCATTAAATTCTCTTTGTGTGGTTGTATAAGACTGAGAAATCTCCAAAGATCTAATATCTTCATTAAAAACCTGTAAAATAACAAAAAGAAAAACTATTTGTTTAATATTGCTATTGTTTCTAATAGTTCATTAGGGAAAAATGTTCATTCGCAGATGAAGATACAGGTTAGTCATAAGGCAAGAGTAATAAATCACAGAAATACAGGAATATGATAATATGGTAACAAACATTTTGCAGACAATAATGGCTCTCTAGAAAGTAGACATTACCAAGTAAGGTATTAGTTTTATTTCCTGGGAAAATTTATTAAAGCACAAAAACATCTAAAAGAAAAGCAAAACCCTCTATTTTCAAAGGGATTAAATCATAAATTCAGCATTAAGAAAACACTCAACAAATGAAATTATCCTAGGATGGTAACCAAATCTCTGGCAACAAGTTTTACTTAAGAAACATTGTCTCCATTTCATTTATTTCTGCTCTGATCCTTATGATTTCTTTCCTTCTACTAACTTTGGGTTTTGTTGTTCTTTCTCTACCTCCTTTAGATGTAAGGTCAGGTTGTTTATTTGAGATTTTTCTTGTTTTCTGAGCTAAGCTTGTATTGCTATAAACTTCCCTCTTAGAACTGCTTCTGATACTTCCCATGGTTTTAGACAAATGAAATAGAGACTAAAAAAATTATAGAAGAGATCAATGAAACTAAATGCTGATTCTCTGAAAAGATAAAATTGATAAGGCCTTTAGCCAGGTTCATCAAGAAAAAAAAGGGAGAGGGCCCAACTCAATATAATCAGAAATGAAAAAGAAGTTACAACTGACACAACAGAAATACAAAGGATCATAAGAGACTACTATGAACAGCTATACGCCAATAAAGTGGAAAACCTAGAAGAAACAGACAAATTTTTAGAAAGGTACAATCTCCCAAGACTGAACCAGGAAGAAATACAAAATGTGAACAGACCAATCACCATTAATGAAACTGAATCAGGAAGTCTAAAACTCCCAACAAACAAAAGTCCAGCAACAGACTGCTTCACAGGTGAATTCTACAGATATTTAGAGACTTAACACCTATTCTGAAACTATTCCAAAAATTGCAGAGGAAGGGAGAACAATTTTGAACTCATTCTATGAGGCCAGCATCACCTTGATATCAAAACCAGACAAATTTGTCACAAAAAAAGAAAATTACAGGCCAAAATCACTGAACACAGATGCAACAATCCTCAACAAAATACTAGCAAAACAAATCCGACAATACATTAAAAGGATCATACACCATGATCAAGTGGGATTTATCCCAGGGATGCAAGCATTTCTCAATATTCACCAATCAATATGATATATCACATTAACAAACTGAAAAATAAAAACCGTATGATCATCTCAACAGATACAAAAAAGCTTTTGGTAAAATTCAACATGCATTTATGATTAAAAAAACTTTCCAGAAAGCAAGCATAGAGGGAATATATCTCAACATAATAAAGGCCATATAAAACAAACCCACAGCTAACATCATACTCAACAGTGAAAAGCTGAAAGCATTTCCTCTAAGATCAGGGACAAGACAAGGATGTCAACTTTCTCCACTTTTATTCAACATAATTTTGGAAGTCCTAGCCACAGCAATCTGAGAAGAAAAATAAAAGGAATCCAAATTGGAAAGGAAGAAGTAAAACTGTCATGGTTTTTGGATGACATGTTACTATACACAGAAAATCCTAAAGATGCCACCAGAAAAACTATAAGAGCTCATCAATGAACTGGGTAAAGTTGCATGATACAAAATTAATACACAGAAATCTGTTGCAATTCTACACACTAACAAACTATCAGAAAGAGAAATTAAGGAAACAATCCCACTTACCTTGCATCAAAAAGAATACCAGGAATTCCCTGGTGGTACAGTGGTGAAGAATCCACCTGCCAATGCAGGGGGACACGGGTTCAAGCCCTGGTCCAGGAAGATCCCACATGCCGCAGAGCAACTAAGCTCATGCACCATGGCTACTGAGCCTGTGCTCTAGAGTCCACAAGCCACAACTATTGAGCCCATGCACCACAACTACTGAAGCCCATGCACCTAGAGCCCGTGCTCTGCAACAAGAGAAGCCACTGCACCGAGAAGACTGCGCACTGCAATGAAGACCCAACTCAGCCAATAAAAAAGTTAATTAATTTTTTAAAAAAGAGTAAAATACCCAGGAATAACTCTTTTGCCTACAGGAGGCAAAAAACCTGTCCTCTGAAGACTGTAAGACTGATGAAAGAGACTGAAGATGACAAAAACAGATGTGAAGACACACTGTGTTCTTGGATTGGAGGAATCAACATTGTTAAAATGACCACATTGTTAAAATGACCACAAGGCAATCTACGGATTCAATGCAATCCTTATCAAAATACCAATGGCATTTTTAACAGAACCAGAACAAATAATTTTAAAATTTGTGCAGAAACACAAAAGACCCCAAATACCCAAAACAGTGTTGAGAAAGAACAGAGCTGGAGGAATCATACTCCCTGATCTCAGACTATAAAGACTACAAAGCTACAGTATTCAAAACAGTGTGGTACTGGCACAAAAAAAGACACATGGATCAACGTAACAGGATAGAGAGCCCAGAAATAAACCCATGCACTTATGTTCAATTAATCTATAACAAAAGAGGCAAGAATATACAATGGAGACACGACAGCCTATTCAATAAGTGGTGCTGGGAAAACTAGACAGCTACATGTAAAAGAACGAAATTAGAACATTCTCTAACACCATATACAAAAATTAAATGGATTAAAGACAAAACTGTAAGACTGAATACTCTAAAACTCCTAGAGGAAAACATAGGCACAACATCCTTTGACATAAATCACAGAAATACTTTTTTGGATCCATCTCTTAAGGAAAAGGAAATAAAAGCAAAAATAAGCAAATGGTACCTAATTAAACTCAAAAGCTTTTGCACAGCAAAGGAAACTATCCATAAAACGAAAAGACAATCTACTGAATGGAAGAAAATATTTGCAAGTGATATGACCAATAAGAGGTTAACATCCACATATATAAACAGCTCATACAACTCAACATCAAACAAACAAACAAACAAAGAACCTGATTAAAAAACGGGCAGAAGACCTGAACAGACATTTTTCTAAAGAGGAAACGCAGATGATCAACAGGCACATGAAAAGATGCTGGACATTGCTAATCATCAGGGAAATACAAATCAAAACCATACCACTTCACACTTTTCAGAATGGTTATCACGGTTATCATCAAAAAGAACACAAATAAAAAATGTTGGCAAAGATGTGGAGAAAAGGGATCCCTCATACACTGTTGGTGAGAATGTAAACTGGTGCAACTAATGTGGAAAACAGTATGCGGTTTCCCAAAAAACTAAAATTAGAATTACTGTATGACCCAGTAAGATTCTCCTGGGTATATATCCAAAAAAAACAAAAACACTAATTCAAAAAGATACACCCAATGTTCACAGCAACATTATTTACAATTGCCAAGATATGGAAGCAACCTCAGTGTCCATCAAGAGATGAATGGATAAAGAAGATGTGAGTGTATATACATATATACACACACACACACACACACAAGACTACTATTCAGCCATAAAAAAAGAAAGAAGCTCTGCCATTTGCAGCAACATGGATACAGTTGGAGGGCATTAAGTTAAGTGAAATAAGTTAGAGAAAGACAAATACTGTATGACATCACTTACATGTGGAATCTAGAAAACACAACAAACTAGTGAGTATAACAAAAAAGATGCAGACTCATAGACACAGAGAACAAACTAGTGGTTACCAGTGGGGGGGTGCGAGGGCAGGGTGTAACAAACTATTGAGTGCGAGTTTACTGTAAGGATTTATTGTACAACACAGGGAATATAGCCAATATTTTGTAGTAACTGTAAATGGAGTATAACCTTTAAAAATCGTATACATTTTTAAATTTCTTCTATAGAGAAAAAAACATTAAGCCATCAATTGACGAATGGGTAATCAAAATGCAATATATCCATACAACTGAATATTACTCAGTAATAAAAAAGAATGAAATACTGATTCATGGTATGACATGGAAGAACCTTGAAAACATTATGCTTAGTGAAAGAAGCCAGACACAAAAGACTGTACATCATATGATTCAATTTATATGAGATATCCAAAACAGGCAAATCCACAAAGGCAGAAAGTAGCTTAGTGACGGGTTACTAGGAACTGGAAGAAGCAGGGAACTGAGGCTGACTACTAACAGGTACAAAGTTTGTTTTGGCAGTGTTGGAAATACTCTGCAATTAGTGGTGATGGTTGCACAACAGAGTGAAAATGCTAAAACCACTGAATTACACCCTTTAAAATAATGAATTTTATGCCATGTGATTTCTAAATCAATAGAAAAAAAGAAACACAGGGTTAGAATAATCTTATTTACTGTAGACAATTGTTTTAAGAATGGAAAAGCTCATTATCAGTTTTCACTAAGTTTATATTTGCAAGATTGTTATCTTTTAACTTAGAAGGGCAACGCTAAGTAAGTATTTATGATGTTTTGAAAGGAACAGTTACATGTACAGAGTAATTTTACAGGCTCAATAAAAGGAAAATTAATGGGAAATTTCAAAATGTGACAAGATCTACTATACCTGGTGACAAACATCTGCCATCAATTCAATCAAGTTTTCCTTGACAGCAACATTACGAGATCCTGAACAATATTTCCCTCTGCTTCCTATATGACTTATTTCATTAACTAGCAGATCATATAGATTGTATAAGATACTTTTCCACTTTCTTGATTCATAAGCACCTGTAATTTTAAAAAATAATTAAATTAAAATATAATTTATATATACAATCCATTTGCACTGTCAGCTCCCACAAAACCACTCAGCTGTTAAGGTGGAAACCACATTAGAAAACATCTGGTCCAGCCTATTCAGTACTAATGGCTCTTCTGACAATATCCCTGACAAGCTCTACTTCATAATGATGTCCATTTCACATATTTCACACTCAGTTAACTGTATTTCTTATAAAATTCTTCCATATTCTGATCTTTCCCTAACCAATTCAATCAAAATCTCAAACTTTCTTTAATTTCTTCTCTCTCCCAAAGCAAATACAATTAATACGTTCCCTCTTTTATATGAAGACCAACTTCTCTATATGTCTTTAAGAGAAAAACATCAGTTCCTTCAACAAGCGTACAAATAGCCTGTTATTCAGACTTCTCATCATCCCAGTCATCTTTCCCTAGACACTCTCCAGTCAACTTATGTCCCTCATAAAATGCTGACTCTACAAAATCTGGTTAGTATAACATTCCCAACTGTGATCGAAAGAGTATGGGGAACAATAGGGCTATTACTTCCCGCAAACAAAGAACCTATTTAAAATCTATTAATGAATTTAATACGAAGTATTAAAACGAAGTAAAATCTGTATTAGTGCTTCTGACAGCCTTGTCATCCTGCTAATTTTTAATTCATCCTAAACATGCAGTTAACTAAAACCCTAAACATGTCACACCATCTCTTAATAAGCCTTATTTTCATTCGGGTGAGAGCTATATGAAAGATGAAAAACTAAGAAAAGCCACCATTCTTTGACCTACAGTGGTTTCATGGGCTACAAATACATCTAACTATACACACTAGAAGAGCCCATGAAACACACACACCTGCTTGTGATAAAAAGTGGCTACAACAGTTTTCCTCCACTTTAGCTATTACTCAATGAAGAATGATTCCTTAATAAGATAATTACACTAGCCATGATAAATTGGTCCAAAGGCTAGTACAAGCAGATTCAAAACACAGCCTAAGCATGAGGGAACGCATTCACTTTCAGTTCCACACAGTAAAGCTCCTGTCTTCTGAATGGAGCTACATCATCCAAGCAATACTCTTTTGGTGAAAGACAAACGTAAAGGAATGAAGGAGGATAAGTCATTCATTTCTGGTTTCCCTAGCAAACAGCAGCCTGGAATAACTATGAGGTTTAAGGCAATACGTATTTATCTTCCTTGGGAACTGACTAATCTGGCTGGTCCAATCCACAGTTATCTATTTTATTTTCTAGTAAAAGCAATATACAGATAAACAAGGTGCTGCCTTCTCTAAATTATTTTACTCTTATAGCCTGTGTCACACGTCTTAGCACCTAATTATTGCTGCATAATCAGCTCCTAGACGGAACAGCCTCATATTTGTTTGCATTCCTCATAAAACACAGCATTGTACTAAACAAATGCTAAGGCATGATATGATTTGCTACCATAGCTTCAAATTTTAAAAAAAGCGTGAAAAATATCCTCACAACTAACACTATTACCAAACACAGCAATCCAGAGGAAGGTCATAACCTCCTATAACATACAGATCTCATATTCAACCCTCTACATTTCAATGAAGAAGCAAATTCAAAATAGCAAAAACTTCCTTTATACCTTTTTCTTGAGTTTTGGCTCCCTTTGGATGATGGATACAAATTTGTAGTTGAAACAATTCAATAATTTCTTCTTTTAAGGAATCATTAAGTCTATGTTGAGTCCAAATATAAAGTAAAGTAGGAAGAATTTCATCTCCTAATTCACATACTCGAATTCGAAAGTTAACAGCCAAAGTCTTGAGGAAAATAATAAATGCTGCTAAGATATGATTTAGACCTGCAGAACTCTTCTCTTGTCTGTAACAGAAAAAAAACAGACTTAACATAATGGGGAAAATGCACAAACTGAAGACAGCCATGAAGCTGGATGCTGAAAGAAAAAAAAGTTCTGATTTTCAAATAACAGTAGCCCTTCAAAATTGTTTAGAAAAATCATAACAGCACTACATAGCAACAACAAAAAACAGTTGTTATCACTACATAGCAACAACAAAAAACAGTTGTTATTTGACACGAAGAGATCACTCCTGTTAGCCCTCCCTGCTGCTGAAATGTTGTCTAAAATTATACAAAACTAATTTGTAATATCTACCATTTATAAAATATTTCACATTATAAACTGGGTAATGCCACACAAATATAAGATATTGATATTTCCAAAACATATTCTTATTTCATTTTATTCTTAGCACATCTATCTTCAAAAATTGGGAAAATAAAAATACTTAGAGGCCATATAATTTTCCCTGTTATTAAAAAAGCAAGACAGAGCTCCCAACTCAAGAACATCATTACATGTTCTGCATATTGGATATTCAGGAAGTGTTGGACCTAACACTTTTTTGGGGAATCCACCAGTTCTACTACAATTGGCCAGTGCTTTTTAAAAATTGTTAAAATTTTTAGTTACTGATTCTAAAACATCAAATGGATTTCCAAGACAAAACAAAAACAGATTAGATTACCTTGCATGCTGAATAGCCTTAGAAAAAAAATCCCAAAACTTGGTATTTAATCCATCAGTCTGCGAACAGCACCCTTTAGTCACAGCTTGAATTATTCTAGCCACCAAAACTCTATTAATGTCTTGTGAAGGTTTAAGATACAGCCTGAAGTACACAGAGAACAATTCTTAAAAAAAAAAAACAAAAAACGTATTAGATATGTTTTTAAAAAGAAAACTATCAAAACATTTAACTTTAATGTCACAATTCAATTTAAATTTTAATAATCCCATAAAAAAGATTAAAAATTATACTAATTTATATTTAATACAGTAAAAGCATTCCATCAATATTTATTTTTATAAATTAAACTGCCTTCAAGACAGGCAGCAGAATATGTGAACACCAGTTTAAGAGTCAGACCTCAGATAGCTACTTAAGTTCTCTACTCCTAAATTCCTTCAGCTAGACCTAACAAAGCACTTGACACAGTGCACTCTCCATAGTTTTGTTTTGTTTTGTCTTAATGCTATTTGATTAATAATGTGGGTAAAATGTGTCAAGAACTGTGAAAGGTTTGACTTCAAGCTATTTGTAACCTAACAAATTAGAATGCCAGTTTCATGGATGTTGGCAGAAGACTTGAGATTCCTGATCAGAAAAACAGGACACTTTATTTCTCACAGCAATGACAGCAGCCAGAGTACCTTCATTTCTGCGTAAATTCCTCAATCTCAAAAGCAATGTGAAGAGGGACAGGTGACACAAGTGCAAATGACATTACAGGAGAGAAACCCCAAGCAATGAGCTGCAAGCAAACCTGTCCTTTGTTCATCTCCATCATCATCTCTATCTTCCAAGGCTCACTACACAAACATACTTTAAAAAACAGTCTGGGGGTTTCCCTGGTGGCACAGTGGTTAAGAATCCACCTGCCAATGCAGGGGACATGGGTTCGATCCCTAGGCCAGGAAGATCCCACATGCCGCAGAGCAACTAAGCCCGTGAGCCACAACTACTGAGCCTGTCCTCTAAAGTCTGTGAGCTGCAACTACTGAGCCCTGGTACCACAACTACTGAAGCCTGCAGGCCTAAAGCCTGTGCTCCACAGCAAAAGCCACCGCAACGAGAAACTCATGCTTACCACAACTAGAAAAAGCCCGTGCGCAGCAATGAAGACCCAACATAGCCAAAAATTAATTAATTAATTAATTAATTTAAAAAACCAGTCTGGAAAAGAATAGTCTCTGCTTACATGACATGCAGAAAAGTGAGATGCATTGAGAACTATCTCCCAAGACAATGAAAAGCAAAGTTGCTAAAGCAGGATTTTCTTCCCATAAAGAGATAACTAGGAAGTCCTTAGTTAGGAAAGTGACTTAAGAATAATTTCAACTGTATATGTCACATAATTCTGCAGAAATAACTTAAAATCATCAGAAATGTTAAATACAAAAGAATAAGGCCAATATAAAAGCTTCAAATATCAAATAGTAAGAAAAATGATTTTTCAAATGATTCCTATCATATCTGACTTTATAGAACTCTACACAAGTGCTTCCCAAAGTTTTTTCACTGTATGCAATACTTAAATAATGGTAAAAACGTTAGCTAATACACACAAATCTGGAGACAGAAAAACAGGAGGCGTTATGCCTCTTACTACTTGGGAAGAGCAAAATGGTAAAACAGGAAAAGCCAACAATGCAACTCACTATTTCTGATTAAATCTCAACTTTCAGGGCTTTTATTTTAGTTGGGGAAATTATCCCAATTCTCACAGAATCCAACATATTCCCCTAGTAAGTGGTTTAAAAAAAAGAAAAAAGAAAAAAAAGCTGGTATAAGACATTAGACAAAGGTCTCGAAAGAGTAGAGTCCTACTTCTCCAGAAGAGGCTGCAGTACATTCTTCCAAATGCATTCACTTTCTCCATGAATTCAACAACAAAAAAAGCTCAAAGGGCAGATAGCAAAACAGCATGATATTAAAAAAAGGAGTTTCTGCAGACTTACAGACATAAAAAAAAGACTGTGGTCGTCAAGGGGGAGGGAGGTTATAGGGGAGGGAAGTATTGGGAGTTTGAGACTAGCAGATACAAACTATTATATATAGGATAGATAAACAACAAGGTGCTACTATATAGCACAGGGAACTAGATTCAACATCCTATAATAAACCATAATGGAAAGAATATGAAAAAGAATATATAATTAAGTTATTTTGCTGTACAGCAGAAATTAACACAACATTGTAAATGAACTATACTTCCATAAAAGTTTTTTTTAAAAAAAGGAGTTTTTAGAATTAAGAAAATAAAATAAAACCCCAAATGACTTCACTAAATGTAGATTCCTTGGGATTTTATACAGACAACCATGTCATCTGCAAATGAAGTTTTATTTTTTCCTTTCTAATCTGTATGCCAATTATCTTTTTCTTGCCTAACTGCCCTAGCTAGGATCTCCCGTCCAATGTTGAATAGGCGTGGTGACAGCAAATATGCTTGTCTTTTTCCCGATTTTTTTAATGAAAAGTTTTAAATTACGGATTTGATTTCTTTAATGGTTAAAGAACTATACAGATTATCTGTTTCATACTGGGTAAGTTTTGATAGTGTGCAGTTTTAAGGAATTGGTCCATTTATTTTCAGTCATCAAATTTATGTGTGTAAAGTTGTTTATAGCATTCCCTATTCTTTCAATATCTGCAGAATCTGCAATTATATCCCATTTCCTTCCAAATATTAATCATTTGTGTCTTCTATTCCTTTATCTTACTCACTTTTGCTAGAGGTTCTAGATTTTATTGATGTTTTCAAACAATCAGCTTTTTGTTTCAATAATTTTTCTTTACTGTTTTCTGTTTTCATTGATTTCTGTTCTGTTCTTTCTGCTTGAAGGCTTTGTATCTGTATTTTTCTTTTACTAGTTTCTTGAGATGGAGGCTAAGATTATTAATTTGATATCCTTCCTCTTTTCTAATGCAGGCATTCAATGCCATAAATTACCCTCTCAACACAACTTTAGCTACATTCCACAAATGTTGATATGATGTAATTTTCATTTTCATTCAGTTCTAAACATGCTTTGATTTCCCTTGAGAATTTTCTTTCCACCCATGAATTATTTAGAAGCGTATCATTTATTTTCAAAAAAGTACTATGAAGGAAACAGAGTACCACGTTACAAAATAAAAAAAAGAGGAAGCCATTTAGAAAAAACAATCAGAAAATGGCCATGACATTTAAACTGAGACTTGAAGGATGAGAAAATACAGGCCATACAAAGGGTAGCCTCTTACAAGAGGAGAGCAAATGCAAGAGCAAGAAAGAGCTTACACTCTCTAAGTAGGAGATGTAAAGAGACAGCATCAGAGCTTTCATGTTTTAACTAAAATTAATTACAAAAAAATTACACAACTGATTTTTAATATAGAAATTGACAATGGCCACTTTGGAGACAGTCTGGCAGTTTCTTACAGAACTAAACATACTTTTACTGTATGATCCAGCAATCACACTCCTCAGTATTTACTGAAATGAGTTGAAAACTTTCCTGTACACAGATGTTTATAGCATTTTCACTCATAATTGCCAAAATTTGCAAGCAATCAACATGTCCTTCAGTAACTGAATGGATAATTAAACTGTAGTAAATCCAGACAATGAAATATTATTCAGTGCTAAAAAGAAATGAGCTATCAAGCCATGAAAAGACATGGAGGAACTTTAAATTCAAATTACTAAATGAAAGAAACCAATCTGAAAAGACTACATACTGTATGATTCCAACTATCTGACATTTTGGAAAAGGCAAAACTATGAGACAGTTAAAAAGATCAGTGGTTGCCAGGGATCAAGGTAGAGGGAGGGGTGAATAGGCAGAGCACAGAGGATTCTCAGGACAGTGAAACTACTCTATGATACAATACTGGTGGACACATATTACACATTTCTCAAAACCTATACAATGTATAACACCAAGAGTGACCCAAATGTAAACTATGGACTTTGAGTGACATGAGGTGTCCATGTAGGCTGACTGACGGAAGCACCACTTTGGTGCTGGATGTTGCTGTGCACGTGTGAGGTCGGGGGTATGTGGAAACTTTGTACTTTCTGCCTAACTCAGCTATGAATCCAAAACTGCTCTAAAAAAAAAATAAAGTCTATTAAAAAAAAAGTCTGAAAATCACTGGGTTAGAGAATCTGAAAAAAGGCTACTGTAGCTAGAAGCACAGAAATTAGGAGGATGGGGTGGGCTTTAGGGTCGGAGAGATAGGGAGAAGCAAAACTATGCAGCACTTCCATGGCCTGGAAAAGAAGCCCATATTTTATATTAGCTACACAAGGAAGCCACTAAAGGTTTTTAACTTTCCTTCCTTCCTACCTTATTAAAAAAAACTACTTTCTTCCTTGGGACAATCCCAGGGCTCTTGTTTTGAAATCCCTTCTTTGCAGGAAACATACATGAGCAATTTTCCTGTGTCTTCAACTACTCTCTCTTCACTGAATTCTTCTGATTACATGTATATATACTCCAGTCACTCTCATCTTTAATAGGACCCCCTTCCCTTCCCCTTGTAACCAAAACTTTTTATTCTTTTTTCTTTTTTTTTTTAACATCTTTATTGGAGTATAATTGCTTTACAATGTTGTGTTAGTTTCTGCTGTACAACAAAGTGAAAAACTTGAAAATGCTGTATTTACTAATCCATTTTCAACTACATTCTCATGAAAAAAGGGAATTGGCATTTCTCAGGAATACTTATCTTGACTAATTCTGGGGGGGAAAAAAAGGCAGGGAAGGGAAGGAAGCCTTTTTATTTTTTTATTTTTTGGGGGGTACACCAGGTAGGAAGCCTTTTTAAAGTCAAGCGGAAAAACTGAGATTTTTGGTTCTGTCTTTTGTACAAGTTAACTTGTAAATGAATCATATTTAATTGACTTAAAAGTAAGCACTTACAAATTACATTTAAATATCTAGAAAATTGGGCCAAGATAAATTTTAGGACCACATGATCTGGGAAATATTCAGTGCTGAGCTGACATCTGCTAGCAAAGGTGGCTTAAGCTTGTTGGTTTGATTAATATAGACATGTTTTTAGAGTCATCAGTGTTAATGCAAGTGAGATAAGAGCTTTGGGGTACACTCTTTAGGAATAATTGTTTTAGGAATGTGTACTTAAGAATAATTTCTTCAGCTACTTTGTAGCTTAAAAATTTAGAGTTAAGTTAAATGACAGAAATTTACTGATAGCTAGGTCATTCCCAAATAAAAAAAGATACTGAAACATTAATTACTTAACACTGGCTTCCTTTCACAGAGAAACAAAAGGTTTAGAACTATTAATAAATACGTTTGGTGCCACACTGAGATATTTTTTATAAGAATGCATGTTTTTCAAGAAATTATTATTTGGATTTATGTTTACCAGTCTACAGAGGGCTGATACAAAGGACAATTCATGACTGCTTAAAGAAAGTAGGATGTGTGTTTTCAGTAAAGAATGTATGAGGAATGGAACTGCATTTTACTGAGGGAAGAGGAAGTAGGTCTAACTTAGGGCTGGCTGTTTTTGAATGGAAAATAAAGTAATGATACAGAAAGTAATAAAAAGGTTGGTGGAAAGTGGACCCTGAGAAAAAGAGTTTTGTGCATGGTCAGGATTGAGTAAGGTTAAAATAAATTTAATTGAGTAAATTAATTTTAAAAGTAAGCGGGTGCAAAACCTGAATTTGGCTTTTCTCTCTCTTAACAGAACATTTCTTAAACTGTTGAACTGCCCTTGATAAAAGATTTCAAGCTTCTTTACCTTTTAAGTGACCTGTTCTATATTTGCCCTTGAAATCTTTGTTACTTTGGCTAAATGAATAACTATTGTTTCACAGTGACCTGTCATCCTATCTGAGTGTTCTAAACCCTTTCTGATATTTTTTTTTGACAAAACTTTCTAAATCAAATTCTGATGAAGTTCTTTTGACCTCTAGCTAACTTTGGGATGCTTCAAAGAGCCCCTGAAACATCTCAAAGGGAAATATTAAACTAATCAGGTTCATTTGGTATATTAAATTACATAGGAAGTACAGTAAAACCTCGGATTGTGAGTAACTTGTTCTGCGAGTGTTCTGCAAGACCAGCAAACATTTCTAATAAATTTTAACTTGATAAACGAGCAATGTCTTGCAAGTAGTACGTGACGCTGAACGTCACATGATCACAACTAAGCCAATGGAGGTGACCACTGAAAAACTGATGGATCTGCATCTCGAGCAACAGCAAGAGACTATGGAGGAGATCTCGTCCGCAGAGGAGGAGGAGAAAAAGGCGGAGGAATCCCTCACTTCAAATGAGATTAAAGAGATGTGTAAAATGTGGGAAACAGTGCAAAATTTTGTAGAAAAGCACCACCTGAATAAGGCTGTAGCAGTACAAGCGATAAATATGTTTAATAACAATGCAATGCCACATTTCCATGAAATCCTCAAAAGGAGGCAAAAACAAGTGTCACTGGATATGTTCCCTGTTAAAGTTGCAAGAAAAGATTCCATTGAGCCAATAGATAGCAGTGATTCCATTAGTGATAGTGAAAGTTGTCCTACACAATAACCCTCCTCTCCGTCTCCCTCACACCAGCCACGAAGGTTTTAAAAGGTAAGTGCAGGTTAATTTATTTTTCTTTATATTCTGTATTTTCTTTATTATTTTCTATTATATTACAGTATTGTAATCATTTTTATATGAATATTTTTGGGTTGTGGAACGAATCATCTGAGTTTCCATTATTTCTTATGGGGGAGCACTTGCATATCATAGTGAATTTGATATACAAGTGCTTTGGATTATAAGCATGTTTCTGGAATGAATTATGCTCACAAACCAAGGTTTTACTGTATTGCCAAATGAGTAATACATCTTCTTAGGTTATGTATGGTAAATGTTACTAATATGGATATTCTAGAAATTACATGGAATTCCTAAGAATCTAGTATGTCCTAGTAAAATGTTATCAGTCATAATTCTAGTTATGTTGCACGTCACAACAATAAGTTTCTTTTGTCAATCCCACTGTGATCAAATGTTCGTGACTTTTTAAGTCTTTCTGTGATTTATAGACAGTTATTGTTGTATTCGGATTAATCTTAAGTTATACTGGGGAACTGGGTAAGGAAAAAACAAATCCTAAGGGAAGACCTGATGGCTTCATAAAAAGTTAACTAGAGGACTGGTTACTAAATGAACTGGTGAATATGGTTATAATTCTATAGGTTTTGTCTGAAATGTTACTGGATTTTGATCCGTGTTTTTCAGATATAGGAAAGCACTTCCCCTCAAGTTGGTTATGATTTACAACAATTTGGTAAATTATACTTCTGTGAGTAAAACTGAGATATTTTTCTTTTCCCTCTGCTTGTTCCCTTCAAAAACTGGAGACTCTTGAGTGGGTTCTGAGCAACCTTACCAGGCAAATGAGAAAGACTGTCTCCTGGCACGTGTAGGAATCTTGATATTTTGGGGACCTCTAGAAGAGAAAAACCCACCTAGGCAAAATCTGATGGCAGGCCTTTGATATGGCTTTCTTGGCCTTGAAAGGCCTTTCAGAAATTTAGTGTGAGAAATTATACCAGAGGCAGTGTGGAAGAACCTATGTGGTCAATGGACCATTTATCTTAGAAACAAATTAGTCTTGGCTGTACTTGATGAAAATGGGAGAAACTTAAAATATATATATATATATATGTTTCACTGAATAGTAAATTCTAGTTTTGTCAAGTTAAGTTCTGTGTTTACCAAGATTCACTTCCCAGATAGTTCACAGTTGTTATGGTATATTGTTATTTTTATTTTGCCTGTTTTACTAAAGTGTTGTTTCTTGCATTACCAAATGTGTGACTGAGCCTCTGATGAAATGATGATATGTAGTTTCATATGAAATCAATGATTGTAATAGTGTAATTCTAGATATGGGAAGAAGCAACAAGAGGGAATATTTTCCTGGACCATAAGAGACTATAGTAAGGCAGGTGTCCAGTGGTTTTTGCTCCAAGAAAGGCCTAGTACAATAATAGCACATTGAGTGGCCTATCAGTGAAATCTTCACCAGACCTGGGAATGAGCATTCCTAGCACCACACGACAAGATGGTCATGAACTGCCGCCCAAACCATGGTCAAATTTATGACCCTGAAGGGGCCCAGACAACTGCCAACTGGCACTTGCCATCTGCCTGTGCAAGGATTAAGTCAATGGCCACTGTGGCCACTGACCTTCAACACCCCCTGAAAGGAGGTCAGGGTGGAGATCAAGAATGAGGCACTCTGTGCTCTGGAGGAAAAAAAAAACTGGCAGAATAGGCCTTCAGATAGTTAGATATTTTCAGGAGAAGATTTTATGAGCTCAAATTCTTGCATTTTCCCATATCTAGAAAAGCAGTGAAATCACTTACAGTGATACCTGCTTTAACGAGGAGGGGAATGTATCTGAAAGTCAAGATGGGGTAACTATGGTAAAACTAGGTGACCATTGTGGATGTGATTTTAGATGCATTATAAAATTGTTGTTTCATCCTGTATTGTTGCAAACTTGAACTTTCGGAGCTATAGCAGACTCCACAAGGACTTAAAAATTCTCCCACCCTCTTCAACGAGACTTTGGCGAGACGACTACACCTGGATCAAGGCTGAATAAAGGCCTTTCCAGCCAGAACAGAAAAAAGCATCAGAAACAAAAAACCCTCCTTAAGGACATCATTAAGAAAACTCTAGCTGAGCTATGCAAAAGAACTCATCTAAAATGGGACAAGGTCTTGTCAATTGCTAGGTTCAACAGATTGGACAATTGTTAACTGCTATGCATGAGTTTGTGTTCCTCAGGTCCCTCCCTTGTCTGGAAACTCCCATACATCCCTTCAAAACAGGAGACTGGGTGCTGCTGAAAGTGTGAAAAAGAGTAATGATCTGAGTAGCAGCTTGAAGAAAAATGGAAGGGATCCTATGACATTCTTCTTACTACTTACGCCTCTCTAAAATTGGATAAGTTAAACTGTAGGTACATCACACCAGAGTATAAGATTACCAGAGACTGATCAGCTAAGCCTGCCTACAGCCAGTGAGCAGACTCCTGAGAAAAAGACATCTTACCCTTTGTGAAACTTTAAGTATTTGTTCTGACACGCAGAATGAAAGCTGTTTTCTTATCCTTTTTATACCTTCTACCTACAGATTCACATGCTGATTCTCTCGATAATTCTAACTGCTAGATATGTGGTCGGCTTCCTATTTCTGGGTTTTCAGGATTGCTTGATGGGTTTTCCCCTTACAGGGAATGGTTTGGAAACAACTGTCTATAATAAGTCTCTCTGAAGTGCCTGTTTCAGACTGGGCTTCAGACCTATTTCTCCTAAATTGCAAAGAAAATAAGACCTATTCTGTCTATTAAAGTTCTAGTTGTCACTCCTCTTACCTCTAACTGGGTCTACTGCACCAAAATGGTGGAACAAGGGATTGAGATCTTAATTATATAAGACTCGGATCCAGGGCTTGAAACTCAAATATTTCGAATTTGGTATCTATTCCCCAAAATTTAGGCAGGACTACGCCCCATCTCAGCAAGAAGCAGTTAGAGCGGTCATTACCCCGTTCCCTGAAAGATTTGGGGAAAGATAAACCAAAATAGGGACTAAAACTGAGTCCCCCTAAAACTGAGTTCCTCTGTCGAGTTTATGATGAACATCTCTATCCAAAACAATTGTTCCCCTTTTTCATCCAACACGTGCTCTCCTCAGGATTGAGGAGTATCAAAGAAAAGGGGGGACTGATACTGACCAGGCCTCTGTGGGGCTCCTGGGCACAAAGCCTTTCTGTGTCCCCTATTTCTTTCATTATAGGAAAACAGTCTTCATTCAGCCTCCATGACCTTCCTGAGTTCCAATGAGTAGATTCAAGCAGCTGTTAATTAGCGAAGGGAGGGAATGTGCGAGACCTGGGAGAAACCATCAAGAGCAGCCTTGGGGCAGGTCCTGTTTCCCCAGCAACAATAAACACAACAATATCTTTGAGCTATTTTGCAGAAGTTGAAACCCCCTCCAGGTAGGAGAAGTTAATGATTAACAATGATATGCTGCCCACAAGCATGTAGACCCCAGGCCAGTTGGACCTGAAGGTTGATGATGCTGACTCCTACTTACCTCACCACCAACATTAGAAGAATGCAGGACTGTGACTGCCTTGATCCTTATCACCCACCCCTGACCATGAGCCCGACTATAAGACCTCTTCCTAGTCCCCAGACAGGGGGGCACAGTCTTCAGGCGCTAGCCTACTGTGTTCCCCCTTTGCCTGACAAAGCAATAAAGCTATGCCTTTCTACTCCTTCAAAGCTGTCTCCATATTTTTATTTGGCATCAGTGAACAGAGGCCAGGTTTTTCTCGGCAACACACACACCGCAACGAAGAGTAGCCCCCACTCACCACAACTAGAGAAAGCCCGTGTGTAGCAACAAAGACCCAACGCAGCCAATAATAAATACATAAATAAATTTATAATAAAAAAATTAAATTAAAAAAAATTACCATATGATGCCGCAATTCCATTTCTGAATATATACCCAAAACAACTGAAAGGAAGGACTCAAAGAGCTATCTGTACACTAATGTTCATAGTAGCATTATTCACAACAGCCAAAAGTACAAACAACCCAAGTATCCAATGACAGATGAATGGATAAACAAAATGTAGTATACACATAAAATGGAATATTATTCAGACTTAAAAAGGAAGAAAACTCTGACATATGCTACAACATGGATGAACTTTGAACATTATGCTAAGTGAAACAGGCCATTCAGAAAAGGACAAATACTGTACAATTTCACTTACAGGAGGCAGCTAGCGTAGTTAAATTCACAGAGACTGGAGTTGCCAAGAGCTAGAGGATGGGAGTAGGGGAAGTTCCTGTTTAATGGGTATAGAGTTTCAGTTTGGGAAGACGAAACAAGTTCTGGAAATGAGTGGTGATGGTTGCACAACGATGTGAATATACTTAATGCCACTGAATTGTATATGTAAAAATGGTTAAAATGGTAAATTTTATGTTATACACATCTTACCATTAAAAAAAAATCATACTGAGGTCCTAGTCAATATTAGGCAGAAAAAAGAAATAAGCCCACATGGCTCAGAAATGAACAAAAAACTCTCTGCTACCTGCAGATGACATGACTGTCTAAATAAAAATCTCCCAGAATGAACAGAGCTCCTAAATCTAATAAGTGATTTAAGTAACGCCCCAGATCAATACAGTATACAAAAGTCAATTGTACTTTTGAACAACATGGAAAAGAAATGTTAAAAAGACAGTAGAATTTACAAACTACTGCAGTATAAATCTAACAAAAATATACAACTTCTGTATGCTGACAAATCAAAAAAGACCTAAATAAATGGAGAGATATATCATATTCATGGATTGGAAGAGTCTATGTTGTTAAGATGTCTATTCCTCCTTAGTTCAACAGGTTCAATGCAATACAAATAAAATCCCAGCAGGATTTTTTGTAGAAATCGACAAGATGATTCCAAAATTTATATGGAAATGTTGACTTAGAAGACCAAGGCCATCTTCTCATCTCACTCTAAACTCTCTCCCTAGACAATCTCACCCACAACCATCGCTTCAATCACCATCTCTACCAAATATAGTCTGAATGTAAACTTCACTTCTTGAGCAGAGTCTTCATTAGAGAAGTAAATTTCAGAGAAGGTAACTAACTAGAAAAATAATTCAACAAAAAGACTGATTATTAGAAATGAAAGCAGTGTGCTTAAAAATAAAGAGAATTTCAGAGAACATCCCAGATGATGGAATCATAGTAAGGAGACTAGAGGAACGACTACCTTTGTTTTAGAGACCCGTGGTTACAAGTAATAATCTAAAATGTACAAATATCCTAAATATTTAGGCTGAACCATCTTGGTGACAGATGTGTCAGAGTATCCTAGATATCGCTGGCCTATTCTCCAAAGGCTGCCACGGGGCTTATTGAGGGCCCTGTTTGGGACACAGCCTCCTTTGTGTTCAGAGCAATAGCAAAGGTCCCAGATTAAGAAATTAAGCAATAGTTGAGAAGGCCTTTACTAATGAGGGAACAGCAGAATACAATGCAGAGCACTGACCAGGTCATGGTTTTATGGTCCACAAACATCTTATTTTGAAATGATAAACTGACAGTAAAAAATATAGACAAATGTCTCTTAAGTTAGCACAATTTATCTTGAATAATTCTCAATGAAAAATACTGAGTCTCTAAATTTTCAGAGGTGGCTGTACTAGAAGACTTTGATATCTGGCTTAAAGTCATTTCATTAAAACCAAATACCATTTTCATCCATTAAGCCACCCAGAGCCAGAAATACTCCACCTTTGAAATCAATAAACTCAAAATTTTCAGTCTCTGACCAAACTTCCTTTGTGGTCTCTTAGTACCTGTCACCTACAAACTGTCAACAATACCTCCCTGGCACCCCACTCTACTTATCTTGTAAGTCACTGAGTCCTATATATTCTAATATTTTATTTCTATTACCTTATCAGTGACCAGCTAACTACCTAATCCTAATGGATACTTTTCTGTCTTATTATTTCTACAACACTTTAAATGTCACACTCCTTCCAACTTGAAACTCTCTTGCTTTCCCTTCTATGACACCTCTCTCTTAGTTTTTCTTCTTTCTTCTTTAACTCACTGCATTATAACTTTTGGTTTACTTGGTTTTTTCTGTCATTGGACTGTTAAGTCTTTGAGGACAGGTATGGCATCTTTCAATTCTGTAATTTTAGTTCTGATAGCAGGCACCAAATACATTATTAGTGACAACAATTTAGGAAGTACACAATACATGAAAACTAAGTGTCAGATTCTATAATGATTTATATCATTTAACTAAGGTACTGTTAAACTGTGAGGTCATTTGAATGCTCGTTTGGTGAAATTTCATCTCAGAAGGAAAAATTCACAAATGACAAAATTCAAACCACACCTGTCCACTGTTGCTGAGGTATCTCACACCAGTACTTCCTCACTGAGAGAATGTCCTTCAGCAATATGTTGCTACAATCGGCTCCATGGATGGCACCGCTTGATGAATCTTTCACTGCATCCATGATATAATTCAAGAGCTCTTGACACTTTAGCCTGGGTGCTCCTATTTAAAAATAAAATAAACAAACAAAAACACATAAATCTTAAGAAAAGTAAGTTAAGGACACCTGGAATTGCAACTGTATAAATAACTCCATTTGGGAAATTACTATTAACTAACCTCCTTCTCATAAAACAGGAATTAGCGAACTATGGCCCACGGCAAATTTCAGCCAATCACCTGTTTCTGGAAATAGAGTTTTACTGGACCACAAACATGTCTGTTCACTTACACATTGTATATGGCTACTTTCATGCTAAAACGGCAAAGTTGAGTAGTTGAGACAGAGACTACATAGCCTGCAAACTAAAAAACATTTACTATCTGGTCCCTTTACAAAAAAAGCTTGCCAATCATGTAGGATTATATAGCAAAATCATTCATTGTATCCTTAATAACTCACAATTTCTTACTTTAGACCTAAAATGACCCAAAGTTTCTTGTTTTTAATTAATTTATTTATTTATTGGCTGTATTGGGTCTTCGCTGCTGCTCACAGGCTTTCTCTAGTTGCAGAGAGAGAGGGCTACTCTTTGTTGCACTGCGAGGGGTTCTCACTGCAGTGGCTTCTCTTGTTGAGAAGCAAGGGCTCTAGGCATGCGGGCTTCAGTAGTTGGGCACATGGGCTCAATAGTTGTGGCTCATGGGCTCTAGAGCGCAGGCTCAGTAGTCGTGGCACCTGGGCTTAGTTGCTCTGCGGCATGTGGGATCTTCCCAGACCAGGGCTTGAACCCGTGTCCCCTGCATTGGCAGGCAGATTCTTAACCACTGCACCACCAGGGAAGCCCCGATCCAGAGTTCCTTGGTATTTTTTAATAAAAACCTGAACTTATTAGAATAAGATTATAAGGGGAATGCTATTTACTTTGAAAAGTAAAATTACTTCCAAGTCCTATAATAGCATTTATTGCATATAAATATGTAAGACTATAATTTTTAGTTTTATTTGTTTATTAAAGGTCCTGAAAATTCAGAATTAATGGATATATTCTTAAAGGTAACAAAAGTACATTCAAAATTTGTTACTTTCAGTAAATCATATTGATGTCAGCTGAAATTTTTCATATTTCAATATTAACAATCAAAATTGCATATAAATGTTTTGTTGTAGGCTATGAGCAAGGTGCAAGTCATTATGCATATCTGAATATATTCTAGTTTAAGATTGTTTAAGATGAGACTAGTTATATAAGTATGGTAAATAAATACACATTGATATAACAAAAAATCATCACTTCTTGGCTCTTTGGCTAAGATCAAGTGTAGTTTCTGTTCTTATTAGTTTAAAAAATCGTTTTTAATTGTGGTTTATATCATAATTTTCGGCATCTGGCTAATGATGAAATGCACAATCATAATGTCTTCTGCTGTGTCTCCCTGAGCATTTCTCGCTTATAGTCTTCATAACATTTTCTTAACAGTAACATCTGTTATAGTTGAACAATATTTACTCTTACTGGTTCCTTCCCAGTTACCTGTTTTTTCCTGATCTCTGTTTATCATACCTTGGATACCAACGTTAACCAAGTCTGGCAAAATTTGGACATGTGTTTAAATTCCCATCAACCCTCTAACCCTCTGAAATAAAAATTAAAGACGTGAGATGATATGATAGTAGCGCTTGGTTTTTGATTCAAGATTAAAGATGTTTAAGTTACAAAGTAAAACCTGAAAGAAAAAAAAGTCTTGAATAAAAATATCATTTTCCAACTAAATAATCTTACATTGAAAATTTCATCCATTCATTCCTATAAACCAACACATTGATACTTTCACACACACATTTTTAAATGTGATCTCCATTGTTAATCTTGCAACAGAAGGTTGCTTTCACTTTAAAGCAAAATTCTAAGCTGCAAACTTTTCTGATGGGCTACGAATGGGCTACAAATATCTTTCTCTCACTCACTCACAAATTCTGTAAGACCATATTAAGATCTATTAAGAGCCCAGCATTAGCGGCCAAGGATACAAATTTTAATGGATGCAGAGCAAAAGTGGGTGCAAAAACATTTCAGTGTAGCCTTCTTTTGTCTGTGCTGGAGTCCCTTCTCAGCATAACTTGCAGCTATCCACACAAAATGGCATCTCAGAGGAGCTGGAAAACTAAATTTTTGCTAAAACCATTGTCTTTTAGACTCAAGTCTCATACCACCATTTTGAAATATCATTCACTAACAATCTATATCCTTCTACTTAGTAATGTTTACCAACATAGGGCTTTTCTGATTCTTAAACTAAACTTGGTATCACAAAGCCACTTTCTTATCTGTGAATAGTAAAGCTTGAGTCCAGGTCCCTAAACAAACATTTCTGCCTCTAGCTTTTCAGCATTGTATGACAACCATTTCCTCACATAAGCCTACTAGGATCCTGCATTTTGGTTCAAAAATATTGGCTTTTCAAAATATCAACTGTATAAGTTCAAAATGGGAGATATGTGGCTCATCAAAAGCGAAAAAGAACCTGCTTGGCTTTTTTGTTTTGTTTTGCTTTTATCAATAGTAAGCATGGGAACTTCCCTGGTGGCGCAGCAGTTAAGAACCCGCCTGCCAACGCAGGGGACACGGGTTTAAGCCCTGGTCTGGGAAGATTCCACATGCCAAGCAGCAACTAAGCCCATGCGCCACAACTACTGAGCCTGCGTGCTGCAACTACTGAAGCCCTTGCACCTAGAGCCTGTGCTCCACAAGAGAAGCCATGGCACTGAGAAGTCTACACACCACAATGGAGAGCAGCCCCCACTCACAGCAACTAGAAAGACCCAAAGCAGCCACACACACACAAACAGTAAGCACGGTGTTAGTTAAGAGTGTGGGATCTGACTGTCAAGAAAACTAATGTGATCTTAGAATGAACCAGTAAAAGTATAGAATAAAAGATATGTAAGTCCTGCTCCACTCCATACCAATCAGAATATGCCTATAAGACTGAGTCTCACACTATAAAGAGACAGAGAATTAAGCTGAAGAACATTCAGAAGAGTGACACAAAAACTAGGTCATATGAGCTATAGGAAGTAGGACTGTTTAGCTTAGATGAGTCTTTAAGTATCTCAAAGGATGTCATTTTGAAAAAACTGACTAGTATTTTTCTGTATTATCTCAGAAAATAGAAGCAGTAACAAAAGGGAACAGGTTTTCACTACTATGAAAACTACTCAAAGATAGAAAAGATAAGCCTCAGAAGGTGTGTTTAGTCATTAAGGCTACCTAGGTGCAAGGGACACACAGGTGGGATCCAAGAAAAACAGGTAGATGAAATAAAATCTTTTAATCCTTTCAACCCTGAGATTCTATCATTCCATGCTTGTATAAATTCCTCCAAATAGCTGAACCCATTGTATTAAAAATCATTACATGTACTAGAAATTAGAGTTATCACTCAACTTTTAACTCACCATATTTAGCCCAAACTCATTTAACAATAACCTATTAAGCCAAGTAACAGCACTTACTTTTATTTGCACATTTGATGAAGTATTTGACCAAGCTACTGATTTCCTGCATCTTTTTCTGCCTGGTGGCTTGTGTCGAGGCTAATACATTTGGTTTTGCTGTTCTCAGACATTCTGTTTCTTTCTGAATATATTTCTGTAAAAATCTTCAAGAAAAGTTTCAGAAACTCATTAAATACTTAAATTATTATAATAGTTTCAAAAAGTCCTTTATGCCACCATAAAGAGCACTGTTTAAACCACATTGCTGCAGTCAATGTACCAGCTAAACAAAACAATTACATTTCTCTTTTAAGGCCTAAATCCTCAACACCAATTTAAAGTCTGGTCTGCAAAGCTCTTAATCTGTAATCTGCATGATTTTCTGTTGCTTTCCTGCCTGCTTTCTCATTCTATCATTAAAAGCTTGCAATGCTATTCGGGCTCTCAATTCTTCCTCACCGCTTTCTGCTACTCCGTACATGACCTATCTCTTTCCTAGGTAGTTGGTAATGTCTTTAGGCTTTAAATGAAGCCTGCCTATAAGATATTCATGATTAGCTGGGAATATCAGGTGCATATTTGGCCTACATGATCAGCTTATGCAAAACAGTATTCATCTTTAGATAATAACAATATTTGTGGTATCTGAAATAAAGTAACCAGAGGAAAAGAAATATGTAATTTTCATGTTATCTACAATGAAATCTGCAATGGTCTATCTAGTGTCAAATAAGAGCTAAAAAATAAAATAGATTATCTGTTCTAAACACTCAAGAACAAGTAAATACTCATATTTCCCCTTGACTGAAAATGTTCTTTCAAGTTTATCAGTATTCTGCCTTAATTTAAAATATTGTATTCATCTTTCATAAGTCTTACAATCTATTTCTAGTTATAAATGGGCTTCATAATTGAAAAATATGTCTTAATGTAAAAAGCAGCAATTCTGCTTGCCACTCCAATCCAGCAATGAATTATGTCTTTCTAATGCCAGAGTTCTGTGTTTGTTAACTGCATTCATATGGAATTTTCTAAAATTAGTTTTTACTTTTTTATTATAGCTTAACATACGGCAGTTACTTAGAGCAATATTTAAAGATGTCAAAGTAACAATGAAGGACTTGATATAACTTAATTTTATTCTTTAATTTGAAATAAAGTCTTATGAATGAACTGATATGAAAGAAATGCTCTCTAATCTTAGTGAGACATGTCTAAGACATTTTATTGAACTAACAATTCAAAAATCTTCACTTTTCCCTCTATGAATATCCTCTTCAAAAATTATGTTTCAGATAAATATTGATCACCACTTTCTTATGCAAGGCACAATGGTACACAAGGAGCAAAGATAAATTAGACCTATATACACAAAAAAATATCACAACAGAAATAAAAATGAAAGAGAAAAATAAAAACAGTAAAAAAATTTAGAATGGAATACCTGAAAACAGCATCCCAATTCAAACATTTCCCTTGTTTGGAATCTGAATGCTGATCTAAAAGTCGAATGGTTTCAGAATCCTGAATCAGGTGCTTAAATTTCTCAACCGCTTTCTAAAAATGAAAAAATAAGAAAATACTGGGTTACCAATCACACCCTTGCTTCAAGGAAAGATTAAATTTAAGTAATTTACTACCCTTCGTTCTGTAGCTCTATCATGTTCCAGTTGACGGCAGCAAATAAGCAGATCATTAAGTGCTAGACTCATGATTCAGAGTTTCAGAAAACACATCATCTGTAAAAAAACACACATACATGTAAAGTTATTTCTGACTGTGGTATTTATAGTTAGATCTAACTGTATAACTAGAGGCATATTATAATGCACACTGATGTTTCTTTTTTTTTAGAACTTCAATTTCAGAATTTTATTTTATATATTACGTGTTAAAAATTATACTCTTGATTAGCTTACTTTCTGAAATGTTAAAATTCAGAAAACAATCTTTTTTTTTAACTTAACTGTGAACGTCCTGTCAGATTGTTAGTGTTTTTCCATAATTTTATTTTTTTTTCAAGAGAAAAAAATGTGTTTATTCAGCTATCTTGATCCAATACAGTTTTTTTTTTTGAGGTACACCAAGTTCAATCATCTGTATTTATATACATATCCCCGTATTCCCTCCCTCCCTCGACTCCCCCCACCCTCCCCGTCCCAGTCCTCTAAGGCATCATCCATCCTCGAGTTGAACTCCCTTTGTTATACAGCAACTTCCCACTGACAATCTATTTTACAGTTGGTAGTATATATATGTCTGTGCTACTCTCTCACTTCGTCTCAGCTTCCCCTTCACCCCCCGCCCCCCCCAAACCTCGAGTTCTCCAGTCCATTCTCTGCATCTGCGTCCTTGTTCGTCTTGTCACTGAGTTCATCAGTACCATTCAAAGTGATGTTTCTTAATATTTCCATATTTAAGTGATTCTCTTAGAATATATCAAAACAAGCCTTAACATGCAAATGTGTATTGAATGTGTAGCAGAATAAAAATAAGAAATGTATAATTTATTTTTCTGAGAGCTCTTCTAGGAAACATGACATTTAAATTGAAATATAAAAGATGAAAAAAAGGCAGCCAGACAAAGAATAAGGAAAAGAGCACCCAAGGATTTAACACTGACTGTCTGAATGATCTAAAAGCACCCTTTCTCATATATAGTGACTTGTTATTTTGCTGAGCCAAAAGCTTAAATTGCTTATGCTTTGGAATGGATATGTAAGAGGTTATCATAGCTAGTAAGCCTCGCCTAGCACTTACATCTCAACTGGCTTTATGGTTCTCATTTAACACATAAAAATAGGAGGAAAATTATATTATTGTTATAAAAGGAAACGAAGGAAATTATATGCTACAGTGATATACCTTGCAAATGTCAAAGGTCAACTATATTTTACCATGCCTTAATGCCATTGCAGTAGACCACCTCCTTTTAGAGTTTCTGATACAATCAAATGCTCCTTTGATAAACTTAAAAAAAAAAATCTTTCAAGAAAAGCATTGTTTTAGTATTTCTGAGCCTTTTTACAAAGAAGCTTCATTTCTGTTACTATAAATGTTTATAGACAAAGAAAAAAACATACATATGTCTATTATATCTACAATATATATATTTCTCAAGAGGAAAAAAAAGGTGGGCAAAGTCCTTTTCCCATCCATCCACATAAATTCTACTCAATCTTTCAAGATCAAGTATGTTTCTCTGCACCTGCTTAACCTCACAGAATCTTAAAATTAGGAAGAACTGAGAGACCATGTCCAATCTTCCCATAAAGGAAGAAATCGCTCCAACAAAATTATCGCCCTCTCTTTAAACACTCTTAGAACAAACTACCTAATTAGACTAGCTATTTTATTGGCAGATAGCTCTAATCCTCTCCTCCATTTATATTCATAAGTTGTTCTGATTCCTTTATCTCTCTTATAACCTCCTTCACTACACTGCAGAATACAGGTCGTTATTTACTTGAGAGCCTATTTCATTTGATTGTATACCTCTTGAAGGTAAGGACTGTTGTTTTTACTTTTCCATTCCTTATAGTTTTATCTAGAACTGCTCTCCTTTCTTGCTCAATCTTAGTTTAAACCCTTCTTGAGTCAATAAGGAAAATAAAATTGGGATTCTAACCAATGAAAACACCTTAGCAATACCCAAAGAACCATAAAAGCAGGCACTTATATTCCTAATATGCTATTTGTAATGTGAAAAAATGCATGTTTACAGAACATATGACACTCACAAGAAGTGGTAGCCCTAAACTTTTTTTTTAAGCTGTGGTTTTTCTGAACTTCCTTTTCCTCCTAACCAGTTCTCAGAGATTGATTACTTTCAAGAAAACAAAACAGTTCAGTATTATCTACATAAACAGGAGATGTTCATCCACTGAGACAATCAACAATATTTATTTGGGCAAGTTCTGTGTCCGAGGTACTATGTTAGGGGTAGTTAGACACAAATCCCACCCTCACGGAGTAATAATTAGTGGGGAAGAGGGACAATAAACAAGTACACTGATAGATAAATCAATGCATAATTCCAAATTGTGATATATGACTCAAAGGAAGCAAATACACAATAACAATGGAAAGGATCATTTTTTATAAACTATCAAGTAAGATGTATCAAAGGAGGTTACAATAAAGCCAAGATCTCAATGAGCTAGTGCCAATCACAGAAAAAGTTAAAGGACCAACATCTTAGAGAAGGAGACTAGCACAGCCAAAGGGTTCTAAGATGGAAAAACACAAAGTATGTTGGAGGAACTGAAAGACGACCAAAAGTACTAGAGTAGTTAGCTAGAGTAAGAATATCACCACTTAAAGTTGAATTCGATTAATATATTAATCCACAACGATTTAGGTTCCACTCCCAACATGCAACTGGCATGATACATATTTCCTAAGTAATAGCTTCTGAATTGGCAAATCCATTGTTCCTTTTCAGATCTCAACCCAGTTGATCGCTTTGCAGAATCTGACAACGATGCTTATATCCCATCTTCCTGGATCTAATTAGAAAAGAATGTGGGCTCTGTGGTCAGACTGTACTAGCTCGTATCCTGGTCCTGCCACTCACAAGCGGTATAATCTTGGGCATGTTAGCTAATTTCTCTAAACCTCAGTTTTCTTAATGATAAAATGAAAAACAATACTAGAACTGAACTAGATCTGCAAAGAGATATTGTAAGGATTCGTGTACATGTTTAACACAGTGCCTGGGACATAGAAAATGCTCAATAAATGTTAGCATTTATCAGTATTCCCTTCCTTTCTGTTCCACAAGTCTCTTTTGATGGTTCCTTATCCATCCACACCTGAAAGAACATCCTTGTCTTACTTTTCACTGTGTTTTCACAGTAGGATCGCATCCATTCCTATGACATCAACATGTTAAAAATGCCCAAATCTATTTTATTCAATGCAGGACCTCACTCTTGAGCTTCAAGAACCTTTTACACGTTGTGCCTTTATACGCATTTTCCCTTCTGTCTGGAAGGTTCCTATCAATCTCCAGGGCAATTTAACACTGAAAGGTCTCACCGCAAACAGAATTGATTCTCCCAGGCTGAGTTTCTACAGAACCTCAACCACTCGTCTACCATCACAAGACTCTTCTATCACGTTTTCACCCTGAGTTCTTTTTTTAAAAACTCTTTATTGAACTATGATTGCTTTACACTGTTGTGTCAGTTTCTGCTGCACAACAAAATGAATCAGCTGTATTTATACATATATCCCATATCCCCTCCCTCCCCGACTCCCTCCCTCCCTCCCTATCCCAGTCCTCTAAGTCATCACCCATCATCGAGTTGATCTTCCTGTGTTATGCAGCAGCTTCCCACTAGCCATTTTACACTTGGTAGTGTGTATATGTCAATGCTGCTCTCTCACTTCGTCCCAGCTTCCCCTCCCCCCCCCTCAAGTCCGTTCTCTACATCTGTATCTTTATTCTCACCCTGAATTCTAACAGTCTTTTTACTTATCATTACCCGGTAAGAACAGCAGCCAATGCTCTTGAGCGCTCACCACAAGACGGGATTGTCACAGGGAAGATTGTACAGCGAGGTCACACAGCGAGCGGAGAGTCAGCATTCCAACTCCGTGAGCGTGATTCCAAAGCCCATGCTCTTAATCACGAGACTGTAGTTTAACCCTTAAACTACAGTCAACTGCTCGCTGATTGAAACTACTAATTATGAGAGGGGAGAAAAAGATAATTAGTCAAGGCACCTAGTCTCATCTGGACACAGGGGCAGGGGACGCGCACGAAGGTTCAATTCTGGGTATTTAGAAGAAGCTTCAAGGCTAAGTCGGCCAGGGGCAGGAAGGGTGGGCGGAAGAGAGCGGTAAGGACGCGGCTGCGCAAGAGGAAGTGAAAAGACGAGCAAACGGCCGCTCTGGAGAAGTGCGTCTGCAGACTAGAACTGAAAGGCTCACACACGACTGAATTCCCCAAGGCAGAAGCCACCGCGATGCTTCCGCGGCCCTGCCGCTGGACTGGGAGAGCCAAAGCGGAATCTCTGGAGGCGCCGACAGCCGAAGCCTACAAGCCCTCTCCACACGCCTCCCTCACAAGCCGGAGGTGGCTGTCCACGTACTATTCTGGCTTCCGGATCAAAGCCGGCGTGACCGCGCAGCGTGCGTCCCCGAAGGAAGTAGGAAGGCGTACGGGCGCAGGGACGCTGTCTGCGCGTACGCGCCGACCCCCACACGCTCTCCGCTGCCGACGCTCGCTGCCCAAAACATCGGGCTCATCCGAGGAAACGCGCCTGCGCCCTGCCCGCCAATGGCGGCAGACCCTGCGTCCACCGCCCGCCCGCGAGCTCAGGCTCAGGCTCTCTTGTCCCGCCTTCTCGCCCCCTTCAGCCCCACCCCTCCAAAGGTGAGGACGGATGTGACGACAGTCCGAGGAGCGCGGAGGCGGGTTTCATTTCGGCGCCTTTCTCTCTCCGGCGGAAACGATTGGCTGGCGTGGAGGGAAAGGGGCGGGACAAATTGCCGCGGGTTCAGTGCCGCCACTGGAACCGGGAGATGCGGCACAGGAGCTGTCGCTGTGCTGGCTTTTAACTGAGTCTCGTCTCTTATTGCGGCTTCTCCTGCGGCTTCGATCATGCTGTTACCTTCGGACGTAGCCCGGCTGGTACTGGGTGAGCGCCGGCGCGGGAGGGAGTGGTACCGGACCAGTCTAAGCAGGACGGAAGGACCTCTGAGGCCAAAGGTTCTCCCTGGGTGGGGAAGCTGTGGGGCTCTGCCTCCCCGCCTGCAAGTGCAGGCTGCCGGTGAGGCTTCTCCGGTCGGAGGCTTGGGCTGTTTAAGCGTCTTTGTGTGTGGATACTCCTCTTTTCCGAGGCTCCGTGGCGAGGGGAGGCTGAAGGAACTCGGGGTGAAACACCTGAGGCCCGCATCCGGTGGGAAAGTCAGGCCTGCACACTTAATTAGGATCCCTGCAGGGGAGTTGCCTACGTGATGGATGCACTGCGTTCCTCAACCTTGGGCTCACTTTCCCTTGTCAGAGCTGGGGCCGTATTAAGGAAAAAAAAGGCTTCCCTAGCCACCCAGCTTTGTAGAAGGACCTTCCTGACGGCCTTCGCATAACGAGCTTTTAGAACTACGAATTTGGGGCGAATGAGGTGATTTTCTCTCTCTACACTCCATCCTCCTGCAAGAAGTCGTAAAGTGTAGAGGTTTGAAACGCCAGTTGCATACTTTATGACAGCAGCAGTTCCCGTTCTTTTTTTAGCAAGAATTTTCACAGGGGAAATGCCTTCCAGTTGAACGTTTTCTGGTCCTAGTTAAGTTTTTCCTCAATTTGAAAAGAATTAGTAACACTGCCAGTTGTCAGGGTGTATTGTCTGTGTGGGAAACGGTTTTGTTGTTTGTCCCCTGAAAGAATAAAGAGGATTTTTACGGCTGGGAATGAGAGCCACATAAAGCTCTAAACCGGAGCTAGTGATTTACAGACATCATATGTGAATGGCAAATGGTAAACATCTGTGATAAAACTTCTTCTGGTGTACACGGCCATTACTACCATTATTTTATTGTCAGAAAAACCCATTTCTTATTCCTTTTTAAAGTACCCATCGCTGTCCAAAAAAAAAAAATGACTTTTGTGCACAGGCTCTTGATGAGCACATTTTGCAGAAAGCATTAGAGGGTAATGGTTCTACCAACTGTTTTTGGAGAAAATAATGACTTAAGTTTAAACTAATATTTTGTTAATCTTTGGTTAATCGTTTGCACACTTTATCAGAACTGAATATCAACAGTTAACGTACATCTAAGGAAAAAGCTAGCTGTCTTGTAATTGTTATATTAATTAGGCTTATATGTAAACAGATCCAAAGTAGACTTTCACAAAGTTCACCATAACATTGACATACTTTATTATGGGTAGCTGTCCTGTGCATTGTGGGCTGTTTAGCAGCATCCCTGGCTTCTGTAGGGTAGATGCCAGAAGGACCCCAATCCCCACACCCACCCAGTTGTGAGAATAAAAAAAGTGTCCAGATATTGCCAGTATGTTTCCTGGAGGGCAAGAACCACTGGTCTCAAGAAAACAGTACGATTTTCTAACTGGAATAATTTACACCAAACTCGTGAGTATTTATTCTCCACAAAGCAGCTGCTCTCCTAGACTTCCTCCTTTTTTTTAAATAAATAAAAACTACAGAGGCATTGTTTCTTATCCCCAAATTCTTATTTGTCATTCACATTCCATTTTCATTGATACCAATCCTAGCAGTATGCATCACCTTATTTCTCTTTTGGACTGTTGTCATGGCTTCTCATATAGTCTTGCAATTCATCTTATTTACTGTTACAAAAATCTGCCTAAAGCATTGACACTACATCTTCAATTCTGAAAGTTGAAAGGGTTGTGCACTTAGCAAAAATTTCAAGTTGTGCCAAAGAATAATACCAAAAAAAGCAAATCTCCCCACACTAACCACTCATGCTTTTTTCATTTAGTATTATCATATCAACATGGAGATCTGTGGTCACAAAACTTAGTGGCTTAAAATATTAACAGTTTTATTATTTGCTCATTCTTCTCCTGTCAGTACTCCCTCTCTCTCAGTACTCCTTCGGCCCCTCTCATCGTGGGCCCCTTTTCTCTGTGTCCTTTCAGCAAACCTTTGGGTGCTTAGTATGTTCTAGGCACTGTGCCAAATGCTAAAAATAGGGTTTTCCCCTTAGAGTTTACATAATTGGGTTTTTTACCCTTACCCACACACAGCAAAACACTTTCCTAGACCCCACCTCACATTCTATCTAATGCTCTATGTTACCCTTTCACAAGTCAGATTTATTCAAAGAATAAGCTCTGCTTAGTTGCTCTGCTTCCTCACTTAGCTTTCATTCTTCAGTGTGCTGCACTGAGTTTTGTACCTCACTGCTCCACTTAAATAGCCCTTGCTACTCAGCTACATCCAGCTATCGCCTGGCTGGAATTTCTTTAAATGTTGTACAGGCCAAAATACTTCATAGTGTTGTTTGTTGCCTCCGGGCCAGCAGTTTTGGTTTTATTAGTATGTCATATAAGGTGCTCTGTGGAACTGAGCCCACCAGTCTCTCTTGCTTGATCTCAGCTTCTCCACAGATGCCCTGTGCTCCAGGTGTACCAAACTACTTATAGTTTCTCCAAATACTCTTTTGCATTTTGTTCCCTCTGTCTGCAGTGTTTTTCTCCATCTTCCTAGTACACTTGTATTCAAGGTTTAGGTCAATTGTAATCTCTCGAACTATTTCCAGCAGATACAGTTAGTACTTCCTCCTTACATGTTCTCATGGCATTGTAGATTACTTCTATCATGCTCTTACATGTTTTATTGTAGCTGTGTGTTTACTTAGTTTTTTTTTTTTTTTTTGGTAAAATAAAACATAACAAAATTTAACCATTTTACCTATTTTTACAGTTCCGTGGAATTAAGTACAATCACATTGTTCTGTAACCATCACCATCATTCACCTGTAGAACTCCACCCTCCCAAATTGAAATTTACTCACTTTTTTGTCCTATTCAGTATTCTTAATCTGGGATTAATGGACAGGTTTCAAGAGTTCTGGAAGCCCCCAAACTATCTATAAAGGTTTATGTACAGGTTGGGCATTTTTATGGGTAAAATATCCAGAACTTACTTTAGATTCCTAAATAAGTTTGTCCTTTTCTGTGTGTCAGCATCCATTCAGGAAGACTGAAACTAATCTGAGTATTTAGCATGGAGGGATTTAATGAGGGAATTGGTTACACTGGTGATAGAAAAGCTAAGACAAGCTGCTTACATGAGCCAACTCAGAAGGTAGCAACAGCAGGAAACCACGCTGATAACCAGGACAAGGAGAGATGGAACCCAGAGGCTGGTTTCACTGTGTGGAAGCTGGAAGGTAGGCTTGTTTGGTGTGGGAGCAGTAGTAGAGATTCTACCAGGGCAAAGAGGGAACGGGAGCAAAAAAAACATGGCTCCTTCTAACTGCCCTCCAGTCTCCCACTGGTGTTTCCCATTGATGGAACTCAGCCAGAAGCTAGCGGACATGGAGACCAGGAAATTGCTTGCAGGGGGTCAGGTTTCCTTTCCTACAGCGCAGAGCAGGGGAAATAGGAAGAGTAGATTTGGAGGCAAACAACCAGGACCGGCATACCCCGAAAGCTGAAGAGCCACTAGTTCTATTAACCTTTATATCACTAAGACATAGATATTTAATAAATATTTACAAAAGTGTAGCTGTGATCATGACCTTCCTGTTTGTCTACTGAATAGTATGTCATTTTTTTTAGATTCTGTTTATTCAGATTCTATTTTTTATTCATAATAATGTCATTGCTGACATTTACATTTTATGGCCCTTACCCTTTCTGTCTTTTCAGCTGTATTTCCAACTGTTCTCCATCACATACCTTGTGCTTCATCTAAACCAGGCATGTTCTTCAAACATGCTCCATATATGCTTTCCTTCAGCTTCGTTGGGATTCTCCAACTATCCTTCAAGATTTGTCTCTTCCTTGAAACATGCGTAATATTCCCCAAGTCTGTTAGTACTTTCTCTAGCCCCTTTGAAGTAAGTCCAGTTTTCTTACTGCCTTTGCTTTGTGTTACAGTTATTTGCACATATATCTTCTGGGTCTTTGTAGATTGTAGCTTCTTTATAGAGAGATTTTCTTTGTTATTTGTGGACCTAGTAATATAAAGCACTGAAAGTTAAGTCTTCCCAAGAGTTACTTAAATTTTTTTAAGATCTTAAACTGATATTTGGGGGAAATTATTAGAATATGTGAAGGAAATATTTTCAGGTAGGGGGATTTGCTGTCTCCTGCTTTCTTCATCAGACACATCTCTCTTTATCTTTCCCTCTATAAATAGGAAGAAGAGAGGGCAGACCTTGGAATCCTAGGTCCTAAAATTCAAAAAACCTAGATATAGGTAGGATTTTGTCTTTCCTTCTCTTTTTCAGATATTTTTCCTTCAGTCTGTTTTGTTACTCATTACTGCCTCCACTGAAGAGCAGGCAGAAGACAATATTATGTTAATAAAAAAGGAAATTCAAGTTACCTTTTTGAACATCTTTCAGTAAGTTTACACAAAAGATGTAGTTATTTTATTCTAATGGGTTTTTTTTTTAAGGAATAAAGAGGAGAAAGAAAACTAATTTTGATTGAAAAGTATTTGTATTATTGTAATAAAAGATAATTGGTCCCTATTTTGTATTTTCATTGTAATATTTTAGATTTAGAGTAATATGTACCGAAAATTTCCCCCATTATTCTTATTGAGAATTGGTTACAATCAGGCACTTGATGATAAATAAACTTTTTGTAGGCAAATAACTGGTTAACTATAAGTGTAATAATAAATGAGCATGAAAGCAGTCAACTGTTACTTTACCGCATTATCTTGGAACTTCTCGGACAAAAGTAAAGCAGAATACATCAAGTCTAATCTAAAAATGGGAATTCTAGGTACCCCAAAGGTGGGCATGTTTTCTTTAAGAGCAGAAGAGGTATATCTCATATGTTGCTGTTTAAAGATGTCTTATGACTTTTAAACACTTGTAGAAGCAATCTAGAGCTTTTTAACAAAGCCTCTTCTCAAGTGTATACTATACTTCTCATAATATCTTATGAGAAGCCAAAAACTACCTGATCTTCGGTGGTTTGATTTGGTTCCATTCGGTTCGGTTTTTGGCCTCACCACTCAGCTTGCAAGATCTTAATTCCCTGACCGGGGGTTGAACCCTGGCCCTTGGCAGTGAAAGCACGGAGTCCTAACCACTGGATCACCAGGGAATTCCCACCATGTTTTTCTAGAAAGGTTAACTGTATATCACTACATTCTGTCTTGGGCAGTGGTTCTCAGCCTTTGTTTCATTATCATAGCCTTAGGAAGTATTTTTAGACTTTTTTTTTCCCTACTTGCCTGTCCCATGAGATTTTAATGTTACAAATATGCTGTTTATATATTGTGTGCATACCGTGATACACACATAAAGAGAGTTATATTCATTCCCCTTCCTCCCCAGTACCAATTTTCACCCCCCTTGAGGCTGTGTCATTTTTTTTGAGAATACTTGGTCTAGAGAAAAGCAAGTCTACTTTAAGGAATTAGATTTCATACCACCAGTTGTTAGAAGTCCCAAGTGTTTAACATTGTATCTGGGGTGGTTAGTACTTTTGAAACTTTCTACCATGAAAAAAAACTGTTTGGGGTCTTCAGTTTAAATCTTGAAGCATATAAAGAAAAAGCTCCAACTGCCCTAATTCCATGATGACTCTAGTGGTTTATAGACATTTAAAATTCTAAATTCATGAAATCCTAGTGGCAGCTGACTTACTTATTCCAAATAATATAACTGTCAGAAAGCCAGTCATAACAAATTATTTCTTTTCAGCTGGCTGTAGTTTTATAGGGGTTTATATTGGGTTGTTTATTTGTGAAAAATGAGAAAAGGAAAATAGCAATCTATCTTTGATTCACCAAATTTCACATTGAAGGTGATTTTATTTTATTATTTTATTTTATTTATTTACTGCTTTGGGTCTTCGTTGCTGTGAGCGGGCTTTCTCTAGTTGTGAGCGAGGGCAACTCTTCATTGCAGTGCACGGGCTTCTCAGTGCAGTGAATTCTCTTCTTGCAGAGCACAGGCTCTAGGCACATGGGCTTCAGTAGTTGCAGCACATGGGCTCAGTAGTTGTGGCACGCGGGCTTAGTTACTCCACAGCATGTGGGATCTTCCTGGACCAGGGCTCGAATCTGTGTCCCCTGCATTGGCAGGTGCATTCTTAACCACTGTGCCACCAGGGAAGTCCCTCTTCTGATTTCTAAATGCTTTCTCATACTTCAAAGGACAATGTCTTTGGTTTTTTTTTTTTTTTTATAATTTTATTTTATTTTTTTGGGGGGTACACCAGGTTCAATCAACTGTTTTTATACACATATCCCCATATTCCCTCCCTTCCTTGACGCCCCCACCTCGATTCCCCCCCACCCTCCCTGCCCCAGTCCTCTAAGGCATCTTCCATCCTCGAGTTGGACTCCCTTTGTTATACAACAACTTCCCACTGACTATTTTACAGTTGGTAGTATATATATGTCTGTACTACTCTCCCGCTTCTTCTCAGTTTCCCCTTCACCCCCCGCCCCCTCCCATACCTCGAGTTCTCCAGACCATTCCCTGTATCTGCTTCCCTGTTCTTGTCACTGAGTTCATCAGTACCATTTTTAGATTCCGTATATGTGAGTTAGCATGCAATATTTGTCTTTCTCTTTCTGACTTACTTCACTCTGTATGACAGATTGTAGTTCTATCCACCTCATTACATATAGCTCCATCTCATCCCTTTTTATAGCTGAGTAATATTCCATTGTATATATATGCCACATCTTCTGTATCCATTCATTTGTTGATGGGCATTTAGGTTGCTTCCATGTCCTGGCTATTGTAAAGAGTGCTGCAATAAACATGATGGTACAAGTTTCTTTTGGGATTATGGTTTTCTTTGGGTATATGCCCAGTAGTGGGATTACTGGATCATATGGTAGTTCTATTTGTAGTTTTTTAAGGAACCTCCAAATTGTTTTCCATAGTGGCTGTACCAACTTACAGTCCCACCAACAGTGCAGGAGAGTTCCCTTTTCTCCACACCCTCTCCAACATTTGTTGTTTCCAGACTTTGTGATGATGGCCATTCTGATTGGTGTGAGGTGATACCTCATTGAGGCTTTGACTTGCATTTCTCTGATGATGAGTGATGTTGAGCATCTTTTCATGTGTTTGTTGGCCATCTGTATGTCTTCTTTGGAGAAATGTCTATTTAGGTCTTCTGCCCATTTGTGGATTGGGTTATTTGCTTTTTTGGTATGAAGCTGCATGAGCTGCTTGTATATTTTGGAGGTTAATCCTTTGTCCGTTGTTTCATAGGCAATTATTTTTTCCCATTCTGAAGGTTGCCTTTTAGTCTTGTTTATGGTTTCCTTTGCTGTGCAAAAGCTTTTAAGTTTCATGAGGTCCCATTCGTTTATTCTTGATTTTATTTCCATGATTCTAGGAGGTGGGTCAAAAAGGATGTTGCTTTGATGTATGTCAAAGAGTGTTCTGCCTATGTTTTCCTCTAGGAGTTTGATAGTGTCTGGCCTTATATGTAGGTCTTTAATCCATTTGGAGTTTATTTTTGTGTATGGTGTTAGGAAGTGTTCTAATTTCATTCTTTTACATGTTGCTGTCCAATTTTCCCAGCACCACTTATTGAAGAGGCTGTCTTTTTTCCATTGTATACTCGTGCCTCCTTTGTCAAAGATAAGGTGCCCATATGTGTTTGGGCTTACTTCTGAGTTCTCTATTCTGTTCCATTGATCTTCCTTTCTATTTTTGTGCCAGTACCATACTGTCTTGATCACTATGGCCTTGTAGTATAGTTTGAAGTCAGGAAGCCTGATTCCACCAACTCCATTTTTCCTTCTCAAGATTGCTTTGGCTATTCGGGGTCTTTTGCGTTTCCATACAAATCGTAAGATTTCTTGCTCTAGTTCTGTGAAAAATGCCATTGGCAATCTGATCGGGATTGCATTAAATCTGTAAATTGCTTTGGGTAGTACAGTCATTTTCACGATGTTGATTCTTCCAATCCAGGAACATGGTATATCCCTCCATCTGTTTATGTCATCTTTGATTTCTTTCATCAATGTCTTAAAGTTTTCTGCATACAGATCTTTTGCCTCCTTAGGCAGGTTTATTCCTAGGTATTTTATTCTTTTGGTTGCAATGGTGAATGGGAGAGTTTCCTTCATTTCTCTTTCTGCTCTTCCGTTGTTAGTGTATAGGAATGCAAGAGATTTCTGTGCATTAATTTTGTATCCTGCTACTTTACTAAACTCATCAATGAGTGCTAGCAGTTTTCTGGTAGAGTCTTTAGGGTTTTCTATATATAGTATCATGTCATCTGCAAAGAGTGATAATTTTACTTCTTCTTTTCCAATTTGGATTCCTTTAATTTCTTTTTCTTCTCTGATTGCTGTGGCTAACACTTCCAAAACTATGTTGAATAACAGTGGTGAGAGTGGACACCCTTGTCTTGTTCCTGTTCTTAGAGGGAATTCTTCCAGTTTTTCTCCATTGAGAACAATGTTGGCTTTTGGTTTGTCATATATGGCTTTTATGATGTTGAGGTAATTTCCTTCTATGCCCATTTTCTGGAGAGCTTTGATCATAAATGGATGTTGAACTTTGTCAAAAGCTTTTTCTGCATCTATTGAAATGATCATATGGTTTTTATCCTTCAATTTGTTGATATGATGAATCACGTTGATTGATTTGCGTATATTGAAGAATCCTTGCATCCCAGGGATAAACCCCACTTGATCGTGGTGTATGATTTTTTTAATGTGCTGTTGCAGTCTGTTAGCTAGTATTTTGTTGAGGATTTTTGCATCTATATTCATCAGTGATATTGGTCTGTAGTTTTCTTTTTTTGTGACATCTTTGCCTGGTTTTGGTATCAGGGTGATGGTAGCCTCATAGAATGAGTTTGGGAGTGCTCCGCCTTCTGCAATATTTTGGAAGAGTTTGAGAAGGATAGGTGTTAACTCTTCTCGAAATGTTTGATAGAATTCGCCTGTGAATCCATCTGGTCCTGGGCTTTTGTGTGTTGGGAGATTTTTAATCACTGCCTCAATTTCTGTACTTGTGATTGGTCTGTTCATGGTTTCTATTTCTTCCTGGTTCAGTCTTGGAAGATTGTATTTTTCTAAGAATGTATCCATTTCTTCCAGGTTATCCAATTGATTGGCATATAGTTGCTTGTAGTAGTCTCTCATGATGTTTTGTATTTCTGAGGTGTCCGTTGTGACTTCTCCTTTTTCATTTCTAATTCTGTTGATTTGCATCTTCTCCCTTTTTTTCTTGATGAGTCTGGCTAATGGTTTATCAATTTTGTTAATCTTCTCAAAGAACCAGCTTTTAGTTTTATTTATTTTTCTTATGGTTTCTTTCCTTTCTTTTTCATTTATTTCTGCTCTGATCTTTACGATTTCTTTCCTTCTGCTCACTTTGGGGTTTCTTTGTTCTTCTTTCTCTAGTTGTTTGAGGTGTAAGGTTAGGTTGTTTATTCGATCATTTTCTTGTTTCTTAAGGTAGGACTGTATTGCTATAAACTTCCCTCTTAGAACTGCTTTTGCTGCGTCCCATAGGTTTTGGGTTGTTGTGTTTTCGTTGTCATTTGTTTCTAGATACTTTTTGATTTCCTCTTTGATTTCTGTAGTGATTCCTTGGTTGTTTAATAGTGAATTGTTTAGCCTCCATGTGTTTGTATTTTTGGCAGTTTTTTTCCTGTAATTGATATCTAGTCTCATGGCGTTGTGGTCTGAGAAGATGCTTGATATGATTTCAATTTTCTTGAATTTGCTGAGGCTTGATTTGTGACCCAAGATGTGATCTATCCTGGAAAATGTTCCGTGTGCACTTGAGAAGAAAGTGTAGTCTGTCGTTTTTGGATGGAATGTCCTATAAATATCAATTAAGTCGAGATGGTCTAATGTGTCATTTAAAGCTTGTGTGTCTTTATTTATTTTCTGTTTGGATGATCTGTCCATTGATGTAAGTGGGGTGTTCAAGTCTCCCACTATTATTGTGTTACTGTCGATGTCCCCTTTTATAGCTGTTAGCATTTGCCTTATGTATTGAGGTGCTCCTATATTGGGGGCATAGATATTTACCATTGTGATATGTTCTTCTTGGATGGATCCCTTGATCATTATGTAGTGCCCTTCCTTGTCTCTTTTAATAGTCTTTACTTTCAAGTCTAATTTGTCTGATATGAGTATTGCTACTCCAGCTTTCTTTTGACTTCCATTTGCATGGAATATCTTTTTCCATCCCTTCACTTTCAGTCTATATGTATCCCTTGGTCTGAAGTGGGTTTCTTGTAGGCAGCATATAGAAGGGTCTTGTTTTTGTATCCATTCAGCCAGTCTGTGTCTTTTGGTTGGAGCATTTAATCCATTGACATTTAAAGTGATTATTGACATGTGTGTTCCAATGACCATTTTCTGAATTGTTTTGGGTTTGTATTTGTAGGTGTTTTCCTTTTCTTGTGTTTCCTACTTAGAGAAGTTCCTTTAGCACTTGTTGTAAGGCTGGTTTGGTGGTGCTGAATTCTCTTAACTTTTGCTTGTCTGGAAAGCTTTTGATTTCTCCCTCAAATCTGAATGAGATTCTTGCTGGGTAAAGTATTCTTGGCTGTAGGTTTCTCTCTTTCAGGACTTTCAGTATATCCTGCCATTCCCTTCTGGCCTGCAGAGTTTCTGTAGAAAGGTCAGCTGTTATCCTGATGGGTTTTCCCTTATATGTTGTTTGTTGCTTTTCTCTTGCTGCTTTTAATATTTTTTCTTTGTGTTGAATTGTCGTTAGTTTGATTAATATGTGTCTTGGTGTATTTCTCCTTGGGTTTATTCTGTATGGGACTCTCTGTGCTTCTTGGACTTGGTGAATTATTTCCTTTCCCATGTTGGGGAAGTTTTCCACTAGAACCTCTTCAAATATTTTCACAGACCCTTTCTTGTTTTCTTCTTCTTCTGGGATGCCTATAATTCGAATGTTGGTACGTTTAAGGTTATCACTGAGGTCTCTGAGGCTGTCTTCTAGTCTTTTTATTTTTTTATCTTTTTCCTGCTCTGTGGCGTTTATTTCTTCCATTCTATCTTCCAACTCACTTATTCGTTCTTCTGCCTCAGTCATTCTGCTGGTTAGAGCATCTAGAGTATTTTTAATTTCAGTTATTTTGTTATCCATTGCTGTTTGTTTTTCTGAGTTCTTATGAACTGTTTCTTGTACTTTCTCTATTTTGTTATCGAGATTTTGTATCATTTTTACTATCATTACTCGAAATTCTTTTTCAGGCATTTTTCCTATTTCCTCCTCATTTATTTGGTCTCGTGGGTTTTTTTCCTGCTCCTTTGCCTGCATGGTGTTTCTTTGTTTCCTCATGGTTGTCCAAGCTTTTGGGGTTGCTTGTCTTGGTGATAGAGGTGTTTATAGAAGACTGTCCAAGCCTCAGACTAATGTCCAAGTATTGGATTAGACGAATATTCAGTCGGCTATGTCAGGTTCTCCGCAGCCCTTTCCGGTGTCCGAGGCCGTCTGCTGGTGTTCAGCTGGTTCTCTGTGGGAATGACTGTGTCTTCCGTGCATTCCCAATGCATCTGTGGAGAGGGATGCACTCCACGTCTCTCTACTTCGCCGCCATCTTTTTCTCCTCCTCCCTTGTCTACAGCCAAGATGTTATCTGTTACACCATTGTAGGGAAGAGTCTCAGATCCTTTCTTGAAAGTCACTACTGATGGCTGGCCAGCTGAATGACGTGGTACAGGTTTCGTAACATCTCTGCAGCTCTGTTTTCTCACCTTCCCTGCAGGGATGAAGTGGGCAGCGGAGAAGTTCACTTTTCCCCACGCACCACGCCTTCAGAGAACCGAAAGGAAACCCCTGGTTTTTTTTATTGTGTGTTTGTTTCTCCCTGTAGCATTAATTAGCAAGAGGTTGAAAAACTGATTCATCAACTCTGAGTACAAACTGGTGAATTGATTTCCAGATCTCTGCTAGGGCATTCTCTAAAATGAGATGACAATTTCCTTGCCCTTTTGTTTTTGTAACGCTCATATATAATAACTTTGTAGGCCCTCTCAATTTTTTGACTTGTAAGACCTGGTTAAAGATATCATTCCAGGTGAAGAGAGTAGAACTTTATAATTTTAAAGTTAGGAAAGATCTTAGTAATAATTGCCTTAGTAGTTATTAACTATTATACCAACACTGAGGTAAATATACTACAAAGGGAATCTAGTATCTGGTCATAGGATTTTGGTAGATAGAGGATTCAGAAAAAGATTCTCTGAGGAAGTGATAATTACAGTAGACCTGAAGAATGAGTTGGAATTAGCTAGGCTAAGAAAAGATAAGCTGCCCAAGCAAAGGCAATAGAGTATAGGTGGCCTTGAAATAAGAACATTCATCTATTGAAAATATGCTCAGCGTCACTAATTATTAAATAGAAATCAGAACTACAATTAAGTACCACCTCACACCAGTCAGAATGGCCATCATTAAAAAGTCTACAAATAACAAATGCTGCAGAGGGTGTGGAGAAAAGGGAACTGTCCTACACTGTTGGTGGGAATATAAGTTGGTACAGCCACTAAGGAGAACAGTATGGAGGTTCCTCAACTAAAAATAGAGTTGCCATATGATCCAGCAATCCCACTCCTGGGCCTATATACAGACAAAACGATAATTCAAAAAGATACATGCACCCCTATGTTCATAGCAGCACTGTTCACAATAGCCAAGACGTGGGAACAACCTAAATGTCCTTCCACAGATGACTGGATAAAGATGTGGTACATATATACAATGGAATACTAATTAGCCATAAAAAAGAATAGCATAATGCCATTGCAGCAACATGGGTGGACTTGGAAATTATCATACTAAGTAAAGTAAGTCAAAAAGAGAAAGGCAAGTACCATATGATATCACTTACATGTGGAATCTAAAATATGACACAAATGAACCTATTTATGGAACAGGAAAACTCTCAGACATAGAGAACAGACTTGTGGTTGCAGGGGGTGGGAGGGATGGATTGGGAGTTTGGGGTTAGCAGATGCAGAGTATGTATAGAATGGATAAACAGCAAGGTGCTACTGTGTACCACAGGGAACTGTATTCAATATCATGTGATAACCATAATGGGAAAGAATATTTTAAATATATATGTGTGTGTAACTGAATCACTTTGCAGTACAGCAGAAATTAACACAACATTGTAAATCAACTATATTTCAGTTTTAAAAAAAGCATTCACGTACTTGTGGAATTGAAAGACCAGTTTGGCTAGGAAAGACAGAATGATAAGACATAAGCCTAAGGAGGAAATTAGGATAGAAAACAAGTAGAGCTTCATATGACATTAAGAATATAGGATATTTTCTCATTGAGATATAATTCACGTACCACAAAGTGTAAATTTCAGGAGTTTTTAGTACATGTTGTGCTACCATCACCATTATGTTAATTCTAGAACATTTTATCACCCCAGGAAAAAAACCCATACTCATTCACAGTCACTCCCAATTTCTCCCTTTTCCCATCTTCTGGTAACCAGTAATCTATTTATACTGTCTGTAGATTTGCCTGTTCTGGACATTTCATGTAAATGTGATTATACAGTATATGCCTTTTGTGTATGACTTCTTGAATTTACCAGTGTTTTCAAGATTCATCAATGTTTTAACAAGTATAGATAGTTAATACCTTCTTATGGCTGAATAATATTCCATTGTATGGATATACCACATTTTGTTTGTCCATTGATGAACATTTAGGTTGTTTCCACTTTGGTGCTATTATTAAAATGCTGCTACAGGTTTTGTTTGGGCATGTGATTTCAGTTCTCTTAGACATATTCCAAGGAGTGGAATGGCTTGGTTGTATGGTAATTCTGTGTTTACTTTTTTTGAAAATTTGAGAAATAGTTTTCAAAAGTGCTTGTACCATTTTATGTTCCCACCAGCAATATGTGAGGTTTCCAGTTTCTCCACTTTTTTGCCAATACTTACTACTGTCTTTTAATTCTAGGTATCCTAATGGGTATGAATTAGCATATCTCATTGTGCTTTTGATTTTACATTTTCCTAATGACCAGTGAAGTTGAAACTCTTTTCATGTGCTTATTAGCAGTTTGTATCTTCTTTGCAGAAAGGTCTGTTCAGATCTTTTGTCCATTTTTTTAGTTGCGTTATTTGTCTTATATTGTCTTGCAGGAGTGTTTTTTTATATATTCTGGATTCTAGTCCCTTATCAGATATATGATTTGCAAATATTTTCTTCCATTTTGTTGGCTGTCTTTTCACTTTCTTGATAGTATCTTTGGAAGTACAAAATTTTCACTTTTGATAAAGTTCAATTTATTTTTTTCTTTGGTTACTTATTCTTTAGATGTCATGTCTAAGAAATCATTGTCTAATCCAAGGTCAAAAAAAATTACACCTGTGTTTTTTTTCTAAAAGTTATAATTTTAGCTCTTATATTTAGGTCCTTGATTCATTTTGAGTTGCTTTTTGTGTTTAGCATGAAGAAAGGGTCCAACTTCATTCTTTTGCAGGTAGATATCCTAGTTGTCCCAGCACCAGTTGTGAAAAGACAGTGCTCCTCCATTGAAGTGATGTGGTACTTTTTAAAAAAATCAATTGACCATAAAAACTTAGGCTGTTAATTCTGTTCCACTGATCTACATGTCTATCCTTATGCCAGTACACAATTATCTTGATTACTGTAGCTTTGTAATATGTTTTGAAATAGGTAAATGTGAGTCCTCCAGTTTTTTTGTTTTCAAGATTGTTTTGGCTGCTCTGTGTCCCTTGTATTTCCTTATAAATTTTAGGGTCAGTTTATTAATTTTGCAATAAAGTCACCTGGGATTTTGATAAGGATTGTGTGGTGTGTGAAGGTCAACTTTGGGAGTATTGATATTCTTCTGGAAGATATCTTCTCATTTATTTAGTCTTATTTAATATCTTTCAGTGTTTTATAGTTTTTAGTATAGCCTTATACTTATTTTGTTAAACTTATTTCTAGGTATTCTTTTTAATGCTATTGTGAATAGAATTGTTTTCTTAATTTCATTTTTGGATTGTTCATTGCAAGTGTATAGATATACAATTGATTTCTGTATATGCATCTTGTATCCCACAGCCTTGCTGAAGTTGTTTAAAATTTTTTATATGGGACATCATCTCATCTGCAAATAGAGAACTGACTTTTGGTTTCATTGATTTTTCTCTATTTTTTAACTCTCTCTATTTTTTTTAATTTATTTTTTACTCAAATATCTATTATTTCCTTCCCTCTGCTTCCTTTGGGTTTAGTTTGCTCTGTTTCTAGTTTCTTAATGTGCAAGTATACGTTATGGATTTGAGATCTTTCGTCTTTTTAATGCAGGTATTTACAGCTACAGATACACAAATAAGAACTGCTTTAGCTGCATCCCATAAGTTTTGGTATGTTGTGCTTTTGTTTGCATTTATCTTAAAATGTTTTCTATTTATTTATATGTTCTTTGACTCTTTGGTTATTTAGTTGAGTGTTTAATTTCCACATATTTGTGAATTTCCCATTGTTTCTGATTTCTCATTTCATTCCATACTGTGTATGATTTCAGTCTTCTTTCATTTATTAAAGACTGGGCAATTAGGAGAGAAGTTGAAATAAAAAGCATCCAGATTGGAAAGGAAAGAGTCAAATATCTCTATTTGCAGATTACATGATGTCTTCCCCAGCTAGAACTTTCAGTACAGTGTTGCATAGAAGTGGCAAGAGCAGACATCTTTGTCTTGTGCTTTATCTTATAGGGAAAGCTTTTTGAGTCTTTCACCATTGAATATGATGTTCACTTGTCTTAACGTCCACTTTATCTAATATTGGTATGTCATTAGGTCTGGATAGTGTATCTTTTTCCATCCTTTTATTTTCAACTAATGTGTGTCTATTGTCAAAAATATATAGTTGGATCATATTTTTATTCATTCTGTGAGTCTCTGCCTTTTAATTAGATGCTGAATCCATTGCCTTTAAATGTAATTACTGATTAGGTGTGGATTTTGTCTGCCATTTAATTATTTGTATCTATACAGCTTATGTTTTTTTTTCTTGTTCTGCTATTCTTCTAGTACTGCCTTTTTTGTATTGAATAGATCCAATTTAACATTCTAATTTTATTGTTGTTTTCTTTATATTTTTTATGTTTGAGTTATTTTCTTAGTGATTGCTTAAAGATTACAGTTAACTTAAAACAAGTCTGTTTGGATTAATATCAATTTAACTTCAGTAGTGTATTAAAAATTTTGCAACTTTATAATTCCATTCCCTTTCCCCTTCTTTTTGCTGTTAAGATAATATAAATTACATCTTCATACATTGTATGCCCATCAACACAGATTTATAATTGTTGCTGTATGCAGTTGTCCTTTTTATTTGTAAACATTTTCCCCCTTTTTTTACATTTTTATGTATTTATTTACTTATTTATTTAGGCCACACAGCATGTGGAATCTTCATTCCCCAACCAGGGATCAAACCTGCACCCCCTACATTGGAAACAGAGTCTTAACCACTGGACCACCAGGGAAATCCCTGCAGATGTCTTTTTAAAGCAGAGAGGAGAAAAAGAGATTACAAACAAAAATCATTTATCCTGTTTTATTCTTGCTTGTGTAGTTACCTTTACCATTGTTCATTAATTGTTTAGTATGGTTTTGACTTTCATTTTAGCCTAAAGAACTCCCTTTAGTATTTCACATAGAACAAGTCTGTTAGCAACTAATTATTTCAGCTTTTTTAATCCAGAAATATCTTAGTTTCTTAATTTTGAAGAAGTTTTGCTAGATATAGAATTCTTGGTTGACTTTTTCTGTCAGCACTTTCAGTATGTCATCTCACTGCCTCTGGCCTGCATGGTTTCTAATGAGAACTCAGCTGTTAATCTTATAGAGGATCCCTTGTATGGGATAAGCCGTTTCTTTCTTTCCACTTTCGAGATTCTCTCTTTTGACTGTTTGATTATATGTCTAGCTATGGATCTCTTTGAGTTTATCCTACTTGTAGTTTTTTGAGTTTCCTAAATAAGTAGATTGATTTTAGTTTCCTAAAATTTGGGGTATTCTCACATTATTTCTTCAAATATTGTTTCAACCCTTTTCTGTCTCTCACTTCATTCTGGGACTCCCAGAACATATGCTTATGTTGGTACATTTGATAAAGTTTCACAGGTCTCTGAGACAGTTCACTTTCAGCATTCTTTCCTCATACTTAATAATCTCATTTGACCTGTGTTGAAGTGCACTGATTCTTTGATCTTTCTCCTCAAATCTGCTATTTACTGGCAAATTTTGTACTTCTGTTATTATATTTTTTGAGTTTTCAACTCCAGAATTTCTGTGGTTTTTTTCTTTTAATTTCTTTCTCTTTTATTTCTTTTTGATAAGATGTTCTCATAATTTGTTTAGATATTTATGTATAGTTTTCTTTAGTTCTCTGATCTTATTTAAAATAGTTGAAAGCTTTAAGTCCAGTGCCTTGGCTTCCTTAGTGACAGTTTCTACTGACCACATATTTTCCCCTTGTTTATTAGCCGTACTTTCTTGTTTCTCTGCATGTCTCATAACCTTTTTGTTGAAAATTGAAAACATTAAAGTTTTCAGGTGGTATAATGGTATAATGTGACGACTCTTGTAATAAAATTCTCCTCTCTCCTTCATGTTTGTTACTGCTCTTTGTTGTTATTTAGCAGTTGTTTTTTAACAGTTAGTCTCTTGAACTAATTATATAAAGTGTATATTCTTGTTTATATTCTATGATTGGACAGTGATTTCCTTCAATGCTTGGAGTCAATAAATCTCCCATTGCTAAAGGGCTGTGTGTACATTGGGGTATGCTTCAACATTTAGCTAAGCATTTGACAACGCTGCCTTAGCCTTCACTTCCTGCTTGCTCAGAGGCTTATGGTCAGCTAGAGGTGAGTGCTTAGGGCCTTGTCAGGTCTTTTCTAAGTACACATGCTACCCTACATTTGCACATGGCCTTCTACTGTCCCAGGAGTATGTCACAGCTTTTCAAAGCCCCCTACAGACTTCTCATTCCCTAGCTTTTCTTTTTTTGCATGCATTTATTTGTTTGTTTAGCTTGTTGTTTGTCCCAACCATTATCTCTGTCATAGGCAGCTGCAGTGTTAACCAATTCCTGCTGATTGATTTGACAAAAACACCTCTAAAGAGAAGGTTTACACAGGGTAAACTTTGATTCAGTTCAAAGACAAGCCATGCAAGTGAGGTTTTATAGGGAGTTGTCACACAAATCAAATACTGACAGTTTCTGGGAATGGGATTTGGGAAAGATTCCAGCTTCATCTGATCCATCTGTTGTCTGCTAGGCTGCTGGTTTTCGCTGCATTTGCAGGCTGTTGATTTTCAAGTGTACCACTCAGCTGGAGAGATGAGTGTGAGAATAGAGGAAGTTAAAATTCTACAGTGTTCATTGTCTTTACTGACTTCAGCCATTTTTCTTGATGAATGCTCACAGATTTTTTTTGCAAAACTTTATTTTCAGAGTTCAGTAAAAGTGTGATAATTTGTGCCAGTGTTCTCTTTGCTTTTGTAGAGGAGAGGATTTTGGGAGGTCCTTACTCTTCCATTCCTGCTGAAGCTGCTTAGGATTTAGAAGTTTAACCTGAGAGCTGTGGGAAGTGATATGAATCCTTTGTCTTTACACAAGGAAATAATTTAACCAGATTTGATTCACAAGTTAAGGCAAGTGTGAGGCCTCATAGATGAAGCATCTTACTCTGGAACACGTTAAATGCTTTTTTTCCTCCAAAGCCACAATGCTTATTTTAACACAGTAAATTATGAACCTCCTCTCCTGATATCTTATCTGTTGTTCTTTTTTGCTGTACTACTGCTTTTAGAGTTGGTTCATTAAACCGCAGTGATGCTAAGAAAGAAAAAAAACAAGGATAGACTGCTAGTCAAGACAGTGTTCATATGTGTAAAACTACAAAGCAGTGGTATGTGATAATGTTTCATAAATGTCAGTTAGGTGTGAATGTTACAGTTCTGGTTGAAATAGTTAATGCTTTGATTCCCAAAGGGCAAAAATTAAAAATCAAAGGAATGCCTTTCTTACATTTCATACAAAGTAAGTCTTGTCTTTATTTTTTTTAAAAAACCATTAGGCAAATAAGTGAAATATACAGGTAAATTGCAGTGTTGAGATAATGTAACTTTTTTCATAATCCAGTAAGTTAATTTATACCATCTACTCACCTAGTTAATATGGAGGTTACAGAGTAGAACATTTATCATTTCTTTATTGGTTCTCATTATTTATTGTTACTTTATTGTTTCTTTTGTAACCATTACTGTGCAGTAATTGCACTTTATCAAACACCTTATTTTTCTGGTTTAGCTGGAGTTTTGAGGGGGTTTTGTTTTTTTCCAGTTTTATTGAGATGTAATTGATAGGCATCACCATGTAAGTTTAAGGTGTACAGCCCAATGGTTTGACATATATAATGTGAAATGATTACTGCAGTAAGTTCAGTTAGCATCTATCATCTCACATAAATACAATAAAAAGAGAAAGCAAAAAAGAAATTATTTTTTTCCTTGTGATGAGAACTTTTAGGATTGATTGTCTTAACAATTTCCATATATATCATACAGCAGCGTTAACTATAGTCACTTACTATGTTGCAATGTACTTACAGTCCCTAATATTTACAGTTGACCTTTGAACAGCACAGATTTGAACTATGTGGGTCCACTTATATGTGGATTTTTTTTTTCCAGTAAATATGTACTGCAGTACTACACAATCTGCAGTTGGCTGAATCTGCATATGTGGACCTCAGATTTGGAGGGCCAACTATAGTTATACATGGATTTTTCGACTGTGTGCAGGGCCGATGGCCTTAGCCCCAGCATTGTTCGAGGGTCGACTGTATTTATCTTGTAACTGGAAATTTGTAATTTTTTGACCACCTTTTCTCATTCTACCTGCTTCCATTCCCTGCCTCTGGTAACCACAAATCTGATCTCTTTTTCTATGAGTTCAGTTGGGGTTTTTTTGTTGTTTGTTTTTAAGATTCCACGTAAGAGTGAAATCATATAGTATTTGTCTTTTTGGTCTGAGTTATTTCATTTAGCGTAATAATCTCTTGTTCCATCCATGTAGTCCCAAATGCCAAGATTTCATTTATTTCTATGGCTGAATAATACTCTCTTGTGTATGTATGTATATATACACCACAACTTATTTATCCATTCATTCATCAGTGGACACTTAGGTTGTTTCCATGCCTTGGCTATTGTAAATAATGCTGCTGTGAACATGGTGGGGGGTGGGGGGGCGGTGCAGATATCTTTTTAAGATAGTGGGTTTTCTTTCCTTTGGATATATTCCCAGAAGTGAAATTGCTGTATCATATGATAGTTCTATTTTTAATTTTTTGAGGATCCTCCGTATTGTTTTTTATAGTGGCTGTATCAGTTTTCAGTCCCACCAGCAGTACACAAGAGTTCCCTGTTATACACATCCTCACCAGCATTTGTTATCTGTTGTCTTTTTGGTGATGCCCATTCTGACAGGCATGAAATGATATCTCATTGTGGTTTTGATTTGCATTTCCTAATGGCGAGTGACATTGAGCATTGTTTCATGTACCTGTTGGTCTTCTATGTATCTTCTTTGGATAAATGTCTTTTCAGGTCTTTTGCCACTTTTTAATTGGATAATTTATTTTTTTGCTCTTGAATTGTATGAGTTCTGTGTTTATTTTGGTTATTAACCCCTTATAAGATATATGGAAATATTTTTTGCCCATTCCGTAGGTTGTTTTTTCATTTTGTTGATGGTTTCTGTTGCTGTGCGGAAGCTTTTTAATTTGACATATTCAAACTTGTTTTTTACTTTGTAACTTGTGCATTAGGTGTCAAATCCAGAAAATCATTGGCAAGACCCATGTCAAGGGGCTTTCTTCCTGTTTTCTTCTAGGAGTTTCACGCTTTTAGGTCTTATGTTTAAGTCTTTAATCCATTTCAAGTTAATTTTTGTGAGTGGTGTAAGATAAGGGTCTAGTTTCACTCTCTTATGTGTGAATATCCAGTTTTGCTAGCACAATTTATTGAAGAGATGGTCTTTTCTCCATTGAGTATTCTTGGCTTCCTTGTCAAATTTAGTTGACCGTGTATGCTGCAGATCATTTCTAGGCTTTGAATTCTGCTCCATTGATCTGTTTGTCTGTTTTTATGCCAGTAGCATACTGTTTTGTTTACTGTGGCTTTATAGCATATTAGCTAGAGTTTTTCTTTTCAAACAGCTGTTTTATGAATTCTGCTTTGTACTGCAGCACAAACTGGTGTTTCAGGCAAGGCTGCAGAATCCTATCATGTTCACCTGAAGTTGCATTTGTGATATGGAACTGCTGTGGTATTCTCAACAGCGGTTATAACTGAAAGTTCAGAATTTACTGAAATTACTGAATTACATCTTATTTTTCATTTAGGTTACTTACAACAAGAGAACCTTACTTCTACCTGCCAGGCTTTTATTTTGGAAAGTTCAAATTTAAAAGAATATGCAGAACACTGTACAGATGAAGGTTTTATCCCAGCCTGCTTACTGGTGAGTGATTTGTTCCTTAAGGAAATATTTCATCATTGACCAACATAAGACACTATATAAACACAGTCTTAAAAATCAGCTCATTTAGCAAAATCAGAATGGGCAGAAATTTGATAGTTTGTATTCATGCATGAGTGGAAAGACCTAAAGAAGTCCAGCTCTTCTTTTCACGCATTTATGTGTAAGCTGGGAAGTGAATTACAACTTTGAGAATCAGTTTCAAAATGACGCCCTCATTTCTAATTAGTTTCACTACTGCTTGTGTTGGAGCTTACTTGTTAACTGCCTTTTCTGGATTAAACATTTGTATCTCTCAAATTCATATATTGAAATGCCGCCCCTCAGTGTGATGATATTGAGAGATAAGACCTTTGGAAAGTAATTAAGTTTAGATTAGGTCATGAAGTTAGGAACTTCATGATGAGATGTAAAAAGTGTCCATGTGCGCACACCAAGGAAAGGCCATGTGAGCACACATAAAGAAGGGGGATGCGTGCAAGCCAGGAAGTTGATCCTCACCAGGAACCAGATCATCTGACAACTTGATCTTGGACTTCCCAACCTGCAGAAGAGTGAAAAATAAGCCACCTGGTCTGTGGCATTATATAGCAGTCCAATCTTTCCTATATCTGCTTTTCCTATAATTGCTTACTTCAGACAAATATCAAACAGATATTTTGATATCTTGTTGTCCTCTCTCTTTTAAATATCACTAGACCAGAAGAGTGTTGTTGGTATATAATGGATATATGTTAGAACTACACTATTTGAAATGGTGTTTTGTTGTTTTATTTTAAGCATCAGTCCTTAGATTCATTTCAGTTATCACAGACAACATGATTATCTGTGGAGGAAACCTTAAAGAAACCTACAAAACTACTGGAGTTTAGCAAGGTCACAGGATACGAAGTGTACAAAAGTCTATCATATTTCTTTATACCTACAATGAACCATTGAAAATGGAATTAAAAAAGAAAATACCACTTACAGTAGCACCCAACAAACCAAAATGAAATACTTAGATAATAAGTCTAACAAAATATGTATAGAATCTGTATGCTATCTACATGAAAGAAATCAAAGACTTGAATAAAGAAAAATATACTGTGTTCATGGAATGAGCAACTCAATATTGTTAAGGTGTCCATTCTCCAAATTTTGATCTATACATTCATTACAGTCAGGAATCCCAGCAGGTTTTTTTGTTTGGTTTTGCTTTGAAATGGCCATTTATTGAATATGTCTTATCTTCAGGTACCACTTACATCCTTTGTTGTTCACATAGTTTTTTCAAGAATAAACATACAGAAGTTACATCTAAATCCAGTCACTTAAGGAGGGGTGGCTAGCGATGTGACACAGAAAACCCTGTGTCTCCCTAAGGGAAATACAGTAAGTCCAGTATATATGAACCTTCAACTTGCACACTTTCAAGGATGTGAACATGCTACTACTACCCAGACATCACTGGATCATTTTTTCAAGAGGGTAGATAGAATTGAATCCAATAAGGAACCAGAAGCTGTGCCACCAGTGTCAGGCATGAGTGAAATTGCAGCTTGCCCTCTGTCTCCTATTGCTAATGATCCTTCAGCTCTACCATCTCCCACCTCCTCTCCCTCCCCCAGTCAGTAACTCTTCTTGCCTGTTTCACTCCATGCCAGCCCCTGGATGCCAACTGTTGTACTGTACTACTGTACTTTTCAAGGTACTGTACTGTAAGTTTAAAAATGTTTATTTTTGTTTGTTTGTTTTTTATGTATTTGTGTGAAAAGTGTTATAAACCTATTACAGTACAGTACTATATAGCTGATTGTGTTAGTTGGGTACCTAGGTAAACTTTGTTGGACTTACGAACGTGCTCTTGGAACAGTACTGGCTCATATGTAGGGGACTTAACTGTAATCAGCTTTCACTTTGATACCAGTTAGAAAGTAATTCTCCTAATTTACTGAGTATCTGCCAGGAGCATACTCTACATCAGCAAACTGATGATAACAAGAGTGATAGAGATCCACAACCTTTTTGACAGCAGGACCTAATTTGAACTGATATTTATAGCCCTTTTTTAAAAATCCCACTCTGTGTAACTATCCATTTAGTTGTAAAAATGTTAATATTAGATTGTAGGATGCTGCCCCAGCCCCACAGGAGTTATTACATGGTATGCAGTTTATGTCCATATATAATACTCAGTATCTCAAAATCTGAAAAAATCTGAAATTTGAAACACATTTGGAAGTGATGCTGATAATGGGAGGAATTGTGTGAGGGAGCAGGAGTTTATAGAGAATCTCTGTACCCTCCTCTCGATTTTCTTGTGAACATTAAACAGCTTTTAAAAATTAAATAGCACATATGGTCCCATTTCCCTATTTCAGGGATTTTGGATCCTCGCTGCAAATGATTTGATACTCTTGGGCTCTTCATTTATTTAATGACTATAATTTTAAAGAATGAGAGTATTCAGAGAAAAATACTCAATAAACTTTATGTTAGACTTTTCTTTCCTTTTTCTTTTCTTTTTTCTTTTTTTTCTTTTTTTATTTCTTTTGGTTAAAATCCATGTCATTTATTTATTCAACAAAAATCTGAGTATCTTCTGTGTTCCAGAACATGGCCTTGGTGCTGGAAATGGAGATAAACTTTTAAATTTTTTAAATTAAGAATATAATAAAATAAGTTGTAATCCAGAGTTAATTTATCCTGCCTGTCAAATACTTTATAATTATTATATTTGTCAAGCTACCAAAAACTTCACAATTCCAAGCAAGTCCTAATCACGTTCTTAACATTAACTTGCAGTCCAATATCAGATTGGCTTGTGTTGAATTGGTTTATTGGCAATAGATGATTTTTTTTAAAGTAGCACCCACTTAAAAGATCATTGATCCCTTTATCATTATGTAATGCCTTTCTTTGTCTTTGTTTTAATTTTATTTTTTTAAGAGTTCTTTCTTCTGTTTTTTTTAAGTAAGTTTATTTACTGATTGATTGATTGGCTGCATTGGGTCTTCCTTGCTGCACACAGGCTTTCTCTAGTTGTGGTGATCAGGGGCTACTCTTCATTGTGGTGCGCAGGCTTCTCATTGTGGTGGCTTCTCTTGTTGCAGAGCACAGGCTCTAGGCAGGTGGGCTTCAGTAGTTGCAGTACATGGGCTCAGTAGTCGTGGCACACAGGCTTAGTTGTTCCTTGGCATGTGAAATCTTCCCAGACCAGGGCTTGAACTGTGTCCCCTGCATTGGCAGGCGGATTCTTAACCAGTGTGCCACCAGGGAAGTCCCTGTCTTTGTTTTAAAGTCTGTTTTATCTGATAAAAGTATTGCTACCCCAGCTTTCTTTTCATTTCCATTTGCATGGAAAATCTTTTTTCATCTCTTCATTTTCAGTCTGTGTGTGTCTTCAGATTTGAACTGAATCTCTTTTAGACAGTATATAACCTTCATACTAGCTTTATAGTGGGTGATCCACTACCTTTACTGTGTGTTTGTCTCTACCAGTGATATTTTTTTTCTTTCATAATTTTCTTATTTCTAGTTATGGCCTTTTCTTTTCCATTTAAAGAAGTCCCTTTTAACATTACTTATAGGGCCAGTTTAGTGGTGATGAACTCCTTTGGCTTTTGTTCATCTGGGAAACTCTCTCTCTCCTTCACTTATGAATGATAATCTTAACCAGGTAGAATATTCTTGCTTGTTGAGTTATTTTTTTCCAGCACGTTGAATATGTAGTGCCATTCCCTTCTGTCATGTGAAGTTTCTGCTGAAAAATCTGCTGATCATCTTATAGGGGTTCTCTTGTATGCAACTAGTTGTTTTTCAGTTGCTGCTTTTTAAGATTCTCTGTTTAACTTTTTTTAATAAATAAATAAACTTATTTATTTATTTATTTATTGGCTGCGTTGAGTCTTCATTGCTGCACGTGGGCTTTCCCTAGTTGCCGTGAGTGGTGGCTACTCTTTGTTGCAGTGCACAGGCCTCTCATTGTGGTGGCTTCTCTTGTTGCAGAGCATGGGCTCTAGGCACATGGGCTTCAGTAGTTGTGGCTCACAGGCTCTAGAGCACAGGCTCAGTAGTTGTGGCACACAGGCTTAGTTCCTCCATGGCATCTGGGATCTTCCTGGATCAGGGATTGAACCCATGTCCCCTGCATTGGCAAGCATATTCTTAACCACTGTGCCACCAGGGAAGTCCCATCTTTAACTTTTGACAAATTATAATGTGTCTTGATGTGGGTCTCTTTTGGTTCATTTTGTGTGGGACTCTATGCTCTCTGTATTTGGATGTCTTTTCCTTTGACAAGTTAGGGAAGTTTTCAGCCACTTTTTCTTCAAAGAGTTTTCCTGTTCTTTCCTCTCTCTCTCTTCTCCTTCTAGAACTCCTATTATGGAAATGTTAGTGTGCATGATGTTGTCCCAGAGATCCCTTAAACTATCCTCATTTTTTTAAAATCCTTTTTGTTTTAATTGGGTGATTTCTACTGCCTTGTCTTCTAGATTGCTGATCCATCCTTCTGCATTCTCTACTCTGCTGATTCTCCAGTGTTATTTTCACTTCAGTTATTGTACTCTTTAGTTCTCATTGGTTCTTTTTTATATTTTCTCTTTGTTGAAGTTCTCATTTGAGTTCATCCATTCTTCTCCCAAGTTCAGTGAGCATCTTTATGACTATTACTTTTAAATTCTTTATCTGGTAAATTGCTAATCTCTGTTTTGTTTAGTTCTTTTTCTGAGGTTTTATCTCGTTTTGTTTGGAAGGTATTCTTTTGTCTCTTCATTTTGCCTAACTCTCTGTATTTGTTGCTATGTATTAGGTATACCAACTATGTCTCCTGGTCTTGAAAGAGTAGCCTTAATGTAGAAGGTGTCCTGTGGGCTCAGTGGTACAATCACCCTGTCACCAGAGAGGTGCTCCAGGGGTATCCACTGTGTGGGCTCTGTGCAGCTTCCTGTTGTGGTTGGGCTGCAACTGCTGCAGTTGTGGTAATGGGCCAGGCTGTCCTTCAATCTAGGGGTCTGAGGCCCAGTCACTACTGTTGCCAGCTTGCTGATGTGCAGTGCTGGCCCCCTGGAACAGGAGCACAGGTGCCACTTAAGTAGTGTTGTGGAAGAATAACCCAAACTGTTCTTAAAAAGAATATGTTCAAGGACTCACATTACTTGATCTTAAAACTTACTAACTAGCAATAGTAATCAGGATTGAGTGGCATTAGGAGACGGTTACACATAAGATCAGTGGAACAAAGTAGAGAGTCCAAATGTGATTTTTGACAAAAGTGCAAAGGCATTTCACTGGAGAAAGGATAATCTTAACAAGAAATGGTGATAGCACAATTAGACATCCAGATTTTTTAAAAGACGAACCTTTTACACATACCTCATACAAAAATTAACCAACAGTGGATAATAGATCAAAATGTAAAACATAGAACGATAAGACTTTCAGAAGAAAATTTATGTAATATTGGTTTTGGTAGTGAGTTTTTAGACATGATGCCAAAAGCACTGACTATAAAATGAAAATCTGATAAATTCAACTCTATAAAAATATAAAATTTTTGCTCTATGAGAGACGGTGTTAAAAGAATGACAAGCCATAGGCTAAGAGAAAATAATTTGCAACTCTCAAGAAGGGGTTGTGCCTAGAATATATGAGAAACTTTTTTTTTTTTAACTGAATTTTTTCTTTAATGGTCAAGAGATCTGAAGACCCTGCCCCAAAGAAAATATAGGCATGGCAATAAGCATGTGAAAAAAATACTCCATGTTATTAGTCATTAGGAAAATGAAAATTAATATCCCAATCAGATACTGATACATACATATTAGAAGACAAGTATAGAAAACAATTTTAAAATTATCAGATCCTTGGTGGCAAAGATGCAGAGCAACAAAAACTTATTCATTGCTGATGAGAATGCAAAATCATACAGATGCTTTGCAAAACAGATTGGCAATTGTTTATAAAGTTAAAAAACTGAGCCCCATGTGACCCAGCATTCATACACCCAGATATTTACCCAAGTGAGTTGGAAAACTTATGTTCACACAAAAACTTAAACGCTGTGGTGGTCAGAAACTGAAAATAACCAAGATGTCTTTCAACAAGTGAATGAATAAATAAACTGGTATATTCCTACTACTAAGCAGTAAATAACAGCACTGTTGATTCATGTAATAACATGAATGAATCTTAAATTCTTCTAAATCAGCAATTTTAACAGGTAAGTTAATATGGTATAGATAATGGGAGCCAGGTTTCTCACTCTGTGAGAAAGAAAATACAAATAAGCATAAGAATGAGACCTGTAGCAGTAAATTACATAGTAAGAGATATCAGTATGAAGTTGTTTATTTTGCTATATGTACAGATATATACAGAAATACAGATTTTTTTGTATATGTGGATTAGCATATCTGTATGTGTGTAGCTCTCTGTGCTGTGGGGGCCTAGATGCAGTAATACCCTAGTAACTACAAGCAAATCTGCCACCCAGATCTTTATTTTTCATGGTTCTGGAGGCTGGAAAGACCGAGATCAACTGCCCCTGTTTCAGTTCCTGGTGAAGCCTGTCTTCCTGGCTTATAGACGACCACCTTCTTGATGTAACCTCACGTGAATTTACATGGACGTAATTCATTGTATAGCGTTCATTCAGCAATTATTTTTTAGCTACTAAAAATGAAGCAAGGTATAATGACCAAGTTAGTATTAGGCATAACTCTTAACTTCTCAGACTTTAAATAACACAGAGGCTCCTGTACTACAAGCAACTGTATGCCAATAGGATGGACAACCCAGAAAAGAAATGGACAAATTTTTAGAAAGAGACAATCTTCCAAGACTGAACCAGGAGCAAATACAGAATACAAACAGACCAATCAGAAGTACTGAAATTGAAACTGTGATTTAAAAACTCCCAACAAACAAAAAAGTCTAGGACAAGGTGGCGTCACAGGCGAATTCTGTCAAACATTTAAAGTTACCTATCCTTCTGAAACTATTCCAAAAAATTGCAGAGGAAGGAACATTTCCAGACTCTCTCTGTGAGGCCACCATCACCCTGATACCAAAACCAGACAAAGATACCACAAAAAAAGAAAATTACAGGCCGTTATCACTGATGAACAGAGACATAAATTCTCAACAAAATACTAGCAGACTGAGTCTGACAATACATTAAAAGGATCATACACCATGATCAAGTGGGATCTATCCCAGGAATACCAGGACTTTTCAGTATCCACAAATCAATCAGTGTGATATACCACATCAACAAATTAAAAAATAGAAACCATGCGATCATCTCAGTCGATGCAGGAAAAGCTTTTGACAAAATTCAACACCAATTTATGATAAAAACTCTCCAGAGAGTGGGCATAGAGAGAGTCTACCTCAACATAATGAAGGCCATATATGACAGACCTACAGCTAACATCATACTCAGTGATGAAAAGCTGAAAGCATTTCTTTTAAGATCAGGAACAAGACAAGGATGTCCACTCTCAACACTACTATTCGACATAGTTTTGGAAGCCCTACCCATAGCAATCAGAGAAGAAAAAGAAATAAAAGGAATCCATATTGGAAAAGAAGTGAAACTCACTGTTTGCAGATGACATGATTCTATACATACAAAATCCTAAAGATGCCACCAGAAAACTGCTAAGCTTATCAATGTATTCAGCACAGTTGCAGAATACAAAATTAATACACAGAAATCTCTTGCATTACTATACATTAAAAAGAAAAGATCAGAAAGAGAAAGAAACAATCCCATTAGCCATTGCATAAAAGAGAATAAAACCTAGAAATAAACCTACCTAAGGAGGCAAAAGACCTGTATGAAAAAACCGTAAGATGCTGATGAGAAGAAATCAAAGATGACACAAACAGATGGAATGGTATACCATGTTCTTGTATTAGAAGAATAAGTATTATCAAAATGGCTATACTCCCAATGGCAATCTACAGATTCAGTGCAGCCCCCATCAAATTACCAATGGCATTTTTTCACAGAACTAGGACAAAAAAATTTTCAGTTTGAATGGAGACACAAAAAACCCCAAATAGCCAAAGCAATCTTGAGAAAGAAAAACGAATCTGGAGTAATCAGGCATTCTGGCTTCAGACTATATTACAAAGCTAGAGTCATCAAAACAGTGTGGTACTGGCACAAATGCAGAAATATAGATCAGTGGCACAGGATAGAAAGCGCAGAAATAAACCCACACACTTGTGGTCAATTAATCTATGACAAAGGAGGCAAGACTGTACAATGGAAGAAAGGCAGTCTCTTCAGTAAGTGGCGCTGGCAAAACTGGACAGCTACGTGTAAAAATGAAATTAGAACAGTCTCTAACACCATATACAAAAATAACTCACACTGGATTAAAGACCTAAATGTAAGACCAGTTACTGTAAAACTCTTAGAGGAAAACACAGGCAGAACACTCTCTGACATAAATCACAGCAAGATCTTTTTGGATCTTTCTCCTAGAGTAATGGAAATAAAAACAATAATAAACAAATGGGACCTAATTAAACTCAAAAGCTTTTGCACAGCAAAGGAAACCATAAACAAAACAAAAAGACAGCCCACAGAACGGAAGAAAGTATTTGCAAATGATGCCACCGACAAGGGATTAATCTCCAGAATTTATAAACTGCTCATGCAGCTCAATATCAAAAAAATAAATGACCTAATCAAAAAACGGGCAGAAGCCCTAAACAGACATTTCTTCAAAGAAGACATACAGATGACTAAGAGGCACATAAAAAGATGCTCAACATTGCTAATTATTAGAGAAATGCAAATCAAAACTACAATGAAATATCACCTCACACCAGTCAGAATGGCCATCTTCATAAAGTCTACAAGCAAATGCTGGAGAGGGTGTGAAGAAAAGGGAACCCTCCTACACTGTTGGTGAGAATGTAAATTGGTACAGCCACTATGGAAAACAGTATGGAGTTTCCTTAAAAAACTAAAAGTAGAGCTACCATATGATCCTGCAATCCCACTCCTGGACATATACCTGGAGAAAAATGTGGTTCGTGAGGATACATGCACCCCAATGTTCATTTCAGTGCTCTTTATGATAGTGAAAGCATGGAAGCAACCTAAATGTCCATCAACAGATGAATGAATAAAGATGTGGTACCTGTGTGCTATGGAATATTACTCAGGCATTAAAAAGAATGAAATGATGCCATTCGTAGCAACGTGGATGGACCTGGAGATTATCATACTAAGTGATGTAAGTCAGGCATAAAGATGAATATTGTATGATATCACTTATGTGAAATCTAAAAAAAATGATATAAATGAACTTTCTTACACAACAGGAACAGATTCACAGACTTAGAGGACGAACGTATGCTTACCAGAGGGAGGGGAAGGAGGAGGGATTGATTGGGAGTTTTGGATTGACATATACACACTGCTGTATTTAAAATAGATAATCAACAGGGACCTATATAGCAGGGGGAAATCTGCTCAATATTCTGTAATAACCTAAATGGGAAAAGAAGTTGAAAAAGAAGAGATACATGTATATTTGTAACTGAATCACTTTGCTGTACATCTGAAACTAATACAACATCGTTAATCAACTATACTCCAATCAACTGTACTCCAAATAAAAATTTTAAAAATAACACAGAAGAATAAAATAGGAATCTGCTATGAAAGTTCAGGAGGAAAAAGGAAAGTAATCACCTAGTGTATGTTATACATTGTCTTAAATATGTTACATGTATCCTCAGTCTTCACCACAAAAGAAATCATATGTCTATTTTTATATATGAAAGTCAGCCTTAGAAAATCTGGGTGATTTTTCACACATGCAGTAAGTGTTCAACTTTAAATCAGAACTGTCTGCTCTAAAAATCCTTGTTCTTCTCTGTTCTATTACATGACCTCAAACTTGAGGTGATAAAAGCCTGCCCTTTAATTACTGGTAGGAATGGGGGCAGTGGGAAATACTTTATGAGATGATAGAAGTGAAAGTAGAAAGGTACTGATCCTTGGGTAGGATGTCTCTGACACTCAGTTTTCTCACTTTGTTCTTTGGCGGGTTCACATGGCATTCAGGATATAAAGGGCAGGTTAGGAGCGGGTCCTTATTTGTGTGGCTGGGTCTCTCCCTCCCAACTGAAAACTGCCTTCCTGCCATTGCACTATCTTAGCTAAAGAAGCATAGTCACAATATCTTATTCAAACAGACAAGGTTCGTTACCCCCTGACAAGTGACTGTTCTCATCTTTGATGACCTACTCTACCGTTTTTTATCATCAACTCTGTAACCCAGATCTTTTATTAACATTTATGGTGAAGTATTTCGTAGTAGGAAATTATTGGTAGTATTATATGATTTTGGTAATGCTTGATCTTTTTCTTTTCAGTCTTTATTTGGAAAAAATTTGACAACAATTTTGAATGAATATGTAGCTATGAAAGCAAAAGGTAAGAATTTAGGTTCAGGGATTTTTTTGTCAGTTTTATACAGCATTTATCTAATTTTTAAAAGATATTAATACTTCTTAAAAGCCTTAAGAAAACTTGTCTCAGCTATGATGAGATAAAATTTACTGAGAAATATCTAGTTAAATTGTTTGTTTATATTGAGTGATAAATATAAAATAACACTTTCCTAAATTAGAGTCTCACGGGGAGAGTTAGATTTATTCTCTCATTTTGGTTATTTCCGTAGTTTACAGCATGTTAAGAAAAGACTCAGCAGTAAAGAATTAATTAGTGTAAATGATAACATTAAAAAAATTAAGCTTAACATTTATTGAGTACTGTCTATTGCAGCATTGTGCTAGGTGCTTTCATAGGTTTTATCTCGGTCCTTAAAATAATCCAGTGAGAGTTGTTGATTGTTTAGACCTGTTCTTAAGTATCAGAAAATTGAGGATTAGAGAAGCCAGATAACTTTTCCAAGATCACAAAGTAGAAACTGTAGAAAATAATAAGCCTAGAAGTTCAGGGCCTAAATTTCATTTCTATCTTTTCAATAGATTACTTGATCATTCTGCCAAGGTTTTCTTTTCTCAAACTATTTTAACTATCTTACAGGAATGTTTAGAGTGTAAATGACCTCAGAAACAATATGTTACTGCAGTACAAAGGTTTATATCCCACTTTTATGTTGGGTAGCTTTCTCTGGTTTGAGCTTTTTTATAAGTATATAGTAAAAAATTTAAATACCTTATGAATTTCCTATCATTGTGGCTTTAGAACACATCCTGGAAAAGACTAATTAGTCCTCAGGAATTGTACCTGTAATTCTAAGTAGAGTAACTGGGGAGACTTTTATTAAGGGGTTGGTGAGCAGTCACAGTGATTTGGCCATGAGAACATTGGATGTAGAAAACTAATTTCCACATTCACAGGGGTTAGTATAATTTTATAAATTTAATTTATAAATCAGATTATTTTAGTTTACTTTCAAATGTCACATGATAAATAGAACAAAGTTTTAAAATAGTTTGTCTTTTTTATTTCAAAGAAAATATAAAATTATTGATTTAAAAAAGCATAATTTTCACAAATTTCCTTTTCTCTCGTATTGTATCTGATTCTCAATGGCTTGAGCAAAGAAAGAGGCTTCTACTTTACAGGTCTTTTACAAAATAGGCTATTTCTCAGTTCCCAACATAATGTTAACAGCTGAGAGAAACGTTTTCCTTATTGATTTTCTGTGTCTGTTCAAATCCAACTGGATTTATTATGAAACATTTCCTCTTATGATTTAGAAACATCAAATGATGTCCCAGCAATTTTGTCATCTCTGTGGAAGAAGTTAGACCATACACTTTCTCAGATCAGGTAATAAAAGGCTTATACATTAAGCTTACCAGAATGTACATAATGATTTTGGAATGCAAGCATGTGTAAGAATCGCTTCACATTTAAATCTTATGACCCACACTGTGCATTTGTATAACACTGATATAATTTTGAAATTACTCTAGAGGTTATTAATATTTCTTTGTCTTTGAAATAATTTGAAATAAATTGCATGCTTTAATAAAATGTTTGGAAATGAGGAAATTAATGACATTCCCAGGTTCCCATAACAATTTAGAAGCAGACCTCTGGCTGAATACAAATCTAGTCCCAGTCAGGTGACTTCTCTTATACAGTTGCGTATTCATTACACATGCAGAAAATTGACATGTGGGACCGATGCCTCCCTTATAAAGAAGCAAACTGGAATAATAATACTTCTGGAATCTTCTGCTTTTAAAATTTCACATGGGACTCGTATCTACCTTCTACCTATGTCAGGGCCTTGGAATGCCAGTTTCACTATCCTTAGAATAGGTATCAATTTTATAACGTATCTTATTTAACTAGAGTCTAGTATGAAAACCATAGTTTCTTACCCTTTCCCCCACAGCTACAAGTGAATACCCTAATTAAGGAGGGGCCTCATTTCTCTCCTCACTTTTACCTCCTAGAATGGCTCCAAATGCTTTCTGTGTAACTCTGTACTACCTCTTATTTGATAGTCTTACTTTTATTCCCCTTTCCTGACCCTCGTCTTTCTTCCCCTTGCAGACATCTTCAAAGACATTGAAAATTTAATTAACACCTATAAATATTTATAGGTTACTGCAACATCTTATTGACAAGATATTACATTAAAAAAGAAGGCTCTTAGCCAGGTGTTCTCCAAGATTGATTTGTGTGCTATTAAAAATTCTTATTCGGGACTTCCCCGGTGGTCCAGTGGTTAAAATTCTGCCTTCCAATGCGGGGAGCACAGGTTCTATCCCTGGTCGGGGAGCTAAGGTCCCACACACCGTGGGTGCAGCCAAAAAAAAAAAAAAGAATGCTTATTCAATTCAGTAAGTTTTGTGGCTCTTGTTGGTAGAGACTTATTTGACAGATTTCTGAGGACAGTAGCACAGTGTCTGACTTTACAAAATATCAATACATAGGTAACTGCAGTTCATAGTAAAAGGAGAATCAGCTTGTATTGTGAATTTTCTTATCTGTTTGCTTTGTTTCTTCTTTAGAGGTTCGATGAAGTACTGTCATAGTCATAAATTTGATGAAAGCAGGATCTCCTTTGAAATCACCTTGAATTCTGAAGTATTTATGGAGTTATATGTAAAATCAGAATTTCTCTGGGAAGGCACCTCTATAGTTATAAAAGATAATTGATAACTGTAAAATATTATATATAGCTTTCCTAAATATATTGAATTCCTAAATTTAAGTCAAATTGTATTCTTGATAGGATGTCAAGGCTCTGTTATGCTTATTGCATTGGATAGAAACTTGATTATTAAAATTATGCATGTGTGTATGTTTATATGCTACTGTTTTTCTCCTAAAGCAGATAAGATTTGGTTACCCAGGAAAAGTGCTTATCTTGTTTGTTTGAGAGAGATTTCTTGCCTTTTAACTCATAATTTACTTCAGGTCTGACTGTAACTAAATCAGAATGTATTTGGCAACAGAAATTTTTTAATGTCTAACTACTTTTGTTTATTAGGAGCATGCAAAGTTCCCCAGGGTTTGCTGCCAATCAAAGAGGTTGGTATTCAGCTTTAAATAATATTCAACTATAAATAATATTCAGAATTACTTTAAACTCAGACTTACTGTCAGATGAACATTTTAGTTAACAACACAAGTGTGCTAAGTATGTATTTTGTTTAAACCACTGCTTTTCTAAGTACTGTTATCATGTTAGGAAGTAATATTTTCATTTACTGTAAAAATACGCATTTTTAATATTCCTTATTTTTCTCATTGGCTGTCATGTATTCACATCTTTTAATTCTCATTCCATAAGTTTGTTTCCTAATTTGCAGAGGTGTTATTAGTGTGAATTATTACAGAAGAAATGTTTTCTTAGATTTTTAAAGTTTGGATGTACTCAGTTTTAGTTTGTTCCTTATGAAATTATCACATAAACTTAGTTGGTATTTTTAAGGGCTGTTTTTCAGTCTGTAGATCCACCACCATGTTAAACATGTAGTAGGGCACATATCATATAGACTTCTTAAAATTCCCAAACTGCTCCAACATTGGGTTAATTTTGTAAATGCTCATGTATTTCAGCCCGAACAAGGAGTGGAATCGCAGAAATCAAACGGCAGAGACGGCTTGCATCTCAAACAACTCCTGTCAGTTCAGAGTTGCTGACTTTACCGTATCTTTCAGGACAATTTACTAATTCTCCTTTGACAGCTACACAAGTTATTCGGCCAGCTGGCCAAATTTCAACTCCTTTGAGGTCAAATTTTGTAGTGGTCAACCATACACAGTCACAAGACACTATGACCAGTAAGTTTACATTTTGCACTCTTAAATTTTGTTTTTAATCAAATTGTATAAATGAGATGATGTGCTAATGTCTTTATATTCATGGTATAAAATTATAGCAAAAAGTAGGTAAGAGGCTAGAAGTAGAATAGACCAGGTAAATTTGCCATTAAATAAGCATATTATTAAATCTATGAGACCTTTTAATCTAGGATTCTTCTTATGTGTATTCTAACTGAAATCCAACCTTGAACTGTGTTCTAGTTCTCAGTTCTCTACATTAATGGAAAAGACCCTGTTATTTGATTTTGAAAGGAATGCACATTATATTTCACCACCTTCTTATCTTTGTTCACAGTAGTCTGTGCTGCTGGAATGAGGAATGTTCTTCCAGTTAACCTTCATCTCTACTTGTTGAAAATCCTGTGTATTCCTGGCTGAATCTTAGAGCTAGGAATGAAGTTAGAGATCATCTAGTACTTCTTGCTTCTTATATACTTGAAATTATTAAAAACACATGATATTAAGGGGAAAAGACTAGTTAATAACAGAGTTGGGATTAGATCTGAGGAGCCACCTCTCTCAGTTCTTAGGCCAGTCTCTTCCTCTTCCACCATCCATATGTTCTCCCTTATTTCCATCTTTTCTCCAACCTCTTTAACATCTCTGGTGAAAACACTTACCCAGTACACTTAGTTTATACATCTTATAGTTCTTTTGTTCTGCCATGATATTTTTTGTTGAGACTATTCTGTATACTGTACTTCGTGTTTTATCATAAAACCTTAAGTCATGAAGACTGTGTTTTATATATCTTAATATATTCTACAGTGCCTTGCACGTCGTAGGTGCTCAGTGTATACTAATTGAATTTAATATGAAATAATAATCACTTCGTAGTGCTATTTATTTCATTAATTCAGGTTTAGAAAACTGTTCAGTTTCCTTGACTTACTGCTTTGTTCTCTTGAAATACAGCTGGAGAGGCTTTAAATATCATTCCTGGTCCTCAGGAAAGGAAAATTCATGCCAGTTTAATGTCTCCTGGTAGACGCAAAAGGTAAATCCTTTGTAAAAGGACAAATTTCCAGTAACCTTACAAAAAAAAATTACACCAGGATATTCACATTGTGAATAAAATAACAAGATTGCGTTAAGTACTTGAGACTATTTACTGTTATAGCCATTTCAAAACACTTTTTTTTTTTGTCCAAATTCTGACCTCCTTGAAATCAGGTTGTGTTTTATAATCACTAATCTAATCACTGTTTCATTAGAAATATGTTTTTTCTGTAGTGCTATAGAAAGGTATATCTTAAAATTGCTATTAACTCAGATTTTTTTGAAATAAGCATTTTTTCAAACAAATATAAATAATATCAGCATGTTTTAGGGTCTACAAACACGTATTTAAAGTCCTAAATCGATGGTTAAAGAATATTCTCAGGGACATTCTCTGAGAAAAGTTCTCTCTGCCCTGTTTAGCCCATGTGTCTCTTTGTTTGAAGGGTATTTCAGGAAAGAGAGATAATAGTTGAAATGTTTTTTCTCTTTTCTCAGCTGCCATGCCATGGGTATTTTTGTTCGAATTTTTACTGTTGATTGTCTCTCATTCAAGGCTGACCTCAGCCTCCTTTATGGCAAGGTTTCTCACTTAACCACCTAAAATAATAAAACTACTGTAACAGCATCTAACATTTATAAGAGCCTTGACCTTTTTATAAAGTCTTAACATATACTTTATTTTTATTGAATTCTTTCATAAACCCAATAATGCAGTTGGTTTTATCCCATTATAAAGTGCATCAAAGGGTACCTTGCTACAGACCATATAGCTAAAAAGTAATAAAGATAAGCTTCAAATTCATTTCTTAAGTCTATTAATGCTTTTCAACTCTACTGCCCTTTGTTCCTACCACAAATAGAGAAAATATCTTTTCCGCCATGATCTTAAGATTTGTGTTTACATGTAATTAGCATTGAATTGGTTATTCATACCACTTAAAAGACAGTCTTTTAAAATGTGTTTCAGTGAATCTCAAAGGAAAAGTATCACTTTGTCTGGGCCTCATTCAACAATACGGAATTTCCAGGATCCAAATACATTTGCAGTAGAAAGAGTAAGTGACCTTCCCAAACTTTGCAACTTAAGACATTCCTGACTTTATAACTATTGATATATACACAAATATATATATATATTTAGATTGTTTGTGTGTGTGTGTAAAATACAGTATTTCTATAAGACTGCAGTAGAGGGAGTTCTCTGGTGGTCCATTGGTTAGGACTCTGTGCTTCCACTGTAGGGGTTCAATTCCTAGTTGGGGAACTAAGATCCCACAAGCTGTGCAGTGTAGCCCAAAAAAAAAAAAAAAGAGACTGCAGTAGAATTGTCTTGGGATAGACTAGCGAAATTTAACAGTCCAAGCAGAATAGATAACATGTGCAAATATACCAGGTAAGAAACAGAAGTATGTTTAGGAAACTAAATACATTGTTGTTGCTGGATTATGAAATATAATAGGGCATTTTTCCTAGAACAGAGTCAGGTTATTAAAAGTCTTGTATGAAAAGCTAGAGTCTGGAACTGTAGTCTATAGTCAGTGAAGAAAAAGTTGGTGGAGGATCTGTGAAAGCATAATGTATAGTAGTCAGGTGTTAACATGGAGGGAACCACCGTAACTGAGTTTCCACCTAGATTTATTAAAACTACCCAGCATTCATTGATTCTTTTTAAATAAGTAACTTAATACTCTATCCTGTGCTTTTGCTAATATTGACTTTATTTTCCAGCAAATGGTTATTGAAAATGCACGAGAAAAAATATTAAGCAACAAATCTCTTCAAGAAAAGCTTGCTGAAAACATTAATAAATTTTTGACCAGGTAAGCTGTTTGTTTTTAAAATACCTAATTGTTTTTGCCTAATTGAGAACTGTACTAAAAATGTTAGTTTCTGTATTGCAGTGACAACAGTATTGCTCAAGTACCTAAGCAAACAGATAGCAACCCTAGTGAACCAGAGACTTCAATTGATGAACTCCTGGGACTTCAGGTATGGGTACGCGAGTGTGTGTGTATGTGTGTGTGTGTGTGTGTGTGTGCGCGCGCGCGTGCAGTCCATATACTCATAGTTAAAACTGTGGTATTCTTATTTCATTTCAAAACCAACAGATATATGAAATGATTTAAAGTAATAATTACAATATGAATTTCCTTCATTATCCAAATGTAATCTGTTCCTTAAAATGTGTTAATGAATTTTCAAGGTCAAAATTGTGTTATTTTTTTTCTAGTTATATTGAAACATAATTGGGATACATCACTGTATAAGTTTAAGGCATACAGTATGATGATTTGATTTACATATATTAAAATTGCTTTATTTAGATGGTAAAACTAACAAGACATTCCTAACCCATCTATTAGCTCTAACCATCTCTTCCAGGTATCAGTAAAACACTTTTCCTATATCCATTCAACAATCAGACATGTGTTTCTTAGTATTTAATAATTAAAGATTCATTAGGGAGTATATTTTTGTGCAGTAAGCAATACTGTACAGTGTATATAAACAAATTACTTTTCTTCTGCACCTGCTACAAACTGTATAAAAATGTAAAGAAATAATGAAATAATATGTTAAGGATATATGATGGATCCAGGTACTATTTAACAAAATAAAAGGAATAAGACACTTTAAAACAGAAAGGTTACTACCTAAATGAATAATTGTCTGTGAGATTTACTGCTAAGAAAAGGAAGATATGGGCTGTAGTCACTTGCTCTTCAGTGAGAGTGAAGATGAAAGAGGGTGAGCTGGTAAAAGAATGTAACAACATCTGTTTTAAGATTTGTCCAGGTGCAGATACCTTTTTGAAGAGCAGCTGAGATTGTGGCTCTTGCTGTCCTTTTACTTGGACTTTCATTATAATGAATTTATGATAGCAGTTTTCTTTCACATGATGAATTCTGAGTAGAACCACTGAGTTTTTTTTTTTTTCTTTTTGTCAGTTCCTTCAGAATACTTTAAAAAAAAAAAATTGATGGGGCTTCCTAGGTGGCGCAGTGGTTAAGAATCCGCCTGCCAATGCAGGGGACACAGGTTCGATCCCTGCTCCAGGAAGATCCCACATGCCACGGAGCAACTAAGCCCGTGTGCCAAAAAAAAAAAAAAAAAAAAATTGATACATTTTCCTAAAGTGAAATTCAGTAAATTTAACAAAACTTTTGAAAGCAACCTTTAAATTACTTAGCAGTCTTCTTTAAAAAGCTTCTCCTATCTTAATGTTCAACATATCCCCTGTTCTAAATTTTTATAATCTTCCACTCCTTGCTTGTATTTTTCCACAAATACATCAGATGCTTACCATAATCAAGACACTATTAATAACAGATACTGTGAAAGATTATAAGAAAGTGAAGACACAACACTGTTCATAATATTGTATATTGGGAAAAATTTTAAATTCAGATTTCAGTAACTTTGAAAGAACAGCAAGACATATTGCCCAATGGAGTACTGTATACATCAGCTTCACTAAGAGAACAGAGTCAGTTGTACAAACAAGTGAATTTTTAAAATTTTTTTACACGTCTTTGTGACCTTGGGGTAAGCAAGGTTTCTTGGGCTACACAAATCACTGTGATTTTTTTTTTAAGACTTCCTTAAAATTCATAGTATCTGCTTGTTAAAAGCAACATTAAAGAAAATTAAAAGGCAAACCACCAAGAACCTTTGGAATGTGTATTTCAAGATTCTTTCAATTCTGATTTTTAAAGTTTACAGTATAATGAAAAATTTACTATAAAAATGTGTTTCTTCAGCAGTAACTTTTGTAAGAGGGCATGCACCACTTCATAGTTTGATTAACATTGGATTGTTGACTCTTGACATTATTTATATTACTGTAAATTCTCAAGTTCATCGATATAGAAATATTTGTTCAAGTTCCTGGATTTCTCCTAAATCACACTTCATCAAGTATTATTGGGCTTTCCTGGTTGGCGCAGTGGTTAAGAATCCACCTGCCAATGCAGGGGACATGGGTTTGATCCCTGGACCAGGAAGATCCCACATGCCAAGGAGCAACTAAGCCTGTGCCCCACAACTACTGAGCCTGCACTGTAGAGCCTGCGAACCACAACTATTGAGCCCTCATGCCGCAATTACTGAAGCCCGCATGCCTAGAGCTTGTGCTCTGCAACAAGAGAAGCCACCGCAATGAGAAATCCTCGCATCACAATGAAGAGCAGCCCATTCGCCACAGCTAGAGAAAGTCCATGAGCAGCAAGGAAGACCCAACGCAGCCAAAAATAAATGAATAAATAAACAAAAGAAATTTAAAAAATAAATCTTTTTAAAAAAAAGAATTATTGGTGTTCTCTGTACAACTTCATAGTCAAGTTTAACTGGTTCTTTACCTTCAAGTTTTTCTTTTTATTTTATGGCCATTTTTATTTTAAAAATCCAGCTTTTTAATCACTTCATGAGAGTTTCACCTTCCCTTTTGCTCCACATGAATTTCCTTGGGATCCAAGTGTATGCTTCACCAAAATTGAAGAATATAGCATTGCAGAAGTATTTACAGATAACTGAAATAGAGAATTTTTAAATCTTCAGCTATTAAAAGGAGAGTAAATGAATACTAGCCAGAGTGTATTGAAACTTCTTTGAAATCTAATGTTTTAGCCAAAATTATTCTCTCAATTTTCTTATGAGATTCACTGACATATTTGAAAAGTTTGTCATTCCATTTAAATCATATTGATTTCCAAAAAAGTTCAAATGTTCATAAACATGGAAATCAACTCAATAATAAAGAAATACAAGTGAAGACAACAGCTGACTTTTGTGTATTAGACTGATGATGCTTAAAGATTGATACTGCCCGTTATTGGTAGAGCATGCACATTGTTACATAGAACAGAACAAGCATCTGATACAACTTTTCTGGAAGGCTTCTAAGCAGGATTTCTCAAAATTCTAAATGTATATATTGTTTGACCTAGTAATTCCACTGATAAAATTAATCCCAAGGAATGAACAGATGCCTGGATAAAGATTTTCACTATATTTATTTACCACAGCTGAAAATTAGAAAAAATGCAAATGTACAAAAGTGAAAATTGGCTAAATGTGGCAGTTATGTAAACAAAGGGGTTCCTTCCCTTTAGGAAAATAGTGGGTTAAACATTTAGTTTTGTACCCTACTAAAAAGACAGTATAGGGAATTTTTAAAAAGCATAAAACCACAACGACAGAGAAGAGGAAAGACCAGAGAAAAAAATTTTTTAGAATGCAAAACAGACAAGTGGTACCTGATGTAGCAGGTCCAGGATTCTAAGCCAATAAAGGCAAAGTTCAGGTAAAAGCCACTTTAAAATACAGAGATTCCAAAAGACTTGACTTCAGTACCTCTGAAAGTAGACATAAAAATAGGGCTACACATGGGATGATAAGGTGTAAAATTTAGGGAGGATATAGTTAAACTCCATATCTTCTCCCCATTCACAGTGTCCCCTACTATTGTCAGCCTTAAACTCTCCCAGCAAGAAATCTCACTCAAATGCAACAAAATAAAAATACAGATGGTTCTGTAATTCTTCTACAGCTTGGACTGTAATTGACAAGCTCTCTGCCTCGTTGGCACAAGATTTAAAGATAGCTTTTGGCATGCTGCTTTTAAGCATGAGCACATAAGCAAGAGTTGTCCAACATTTGAAAGAAGTATTTAAAATGAAGAGACAGGGACTTCCCTGGCTGTCCACTGGATAAGACGCCATGCTTCCACTGCCGGGAGTGTGGGTTCAATCCCTGGTCAGGGAACAAAGATTCCCCCATGCTGCCTGGCGCAGCCAAAAAAAACAAAATGAAAAAAATAATGAAGAAACCAAAACAGGCAGATGAAAAGAGTGAAATGGATTTATATTGGAGGACCTAGAAAGCAGTGTACAGCAAACTAATGTGAAGAAAGCAGGTTAAAGAACATTGTTAAACCAGACTCACAGAAAAAGAAATCAGTGGAGAAGGAATTAGATGAAGGTGGTCAGAGGTACAAACTTCCAGGTATGAGATAAATAAATACAAGGGATGTAATGTACAACATAATGACTATAGTTAATGCTGCTGTATGGTATACAGTTGACCCTTGAATAGCTTGGGGTTAGGGGTGCTGACTCCACATGCAGTCAAAATACCAGTTAAACCAAGGGGGAAAAGTGGGGGCGGGGGGGGGGTGTGAATTGGGAGATTGGGATTGATACTATGTATAAAATAGATAACTAATGAGAACCTACTGTATAGCACAGAGAACTACTCAGTGCTCTATGGTGACCTAAATGGGAAGGAAATCCAACAAAGGAGATATTTTACTTTGCTGTGCAGTATAAACTAACACAATATAGTAAAGCAACTATACTCCAATAAAAAAAATTTTTTTTAAACCCACTTAAAACTAAAACTTTACAATCAGTCCTCCATGTATCTGGTTCTACAAATGCAGATTCAACCAACCTTGGATCTTACAGTGTTGTGATACACGTTTATTGAAAAAATTCTGCGTATGAATGGACCTGCATAGTTCAAACCTATGTTATTCAAGGGTCAACAGTATTGGAAAGTCAAGAGAGCATATCCTAAGAGTTCTCACAAGGAAAAAAATATTTTTTTTGTTTTCTCCTTTTTAAAAAATATATATATGAAATAATGGATATTAACTAAGCTTATTTTGGTAATCATTTCACAATGTATGTAGGTCAGGTCATTATGCTGTACACCTTAAACTTACACAGTAGTGTGTGTCAAGTAATAAAGAACATATCATGATTTTACTCTATTTATATACATAAATATTCCCATGTTTATTTTATTTTAATGTTTGGGAATATATTCACGAAAGCGATTAATTCTAATTAGTGGTATTAGGGAGCAGTCACTCTATTTTCTAGTCTTGTTTTAATTTAAGTGAATAGTGTTATAATTAGAAGAAATCTTCTTGGAAGGGAATACTACATAAAAGGTAAAAAATATCAGATGTCCTCTAATTACTTTGCTGGTATTAAACCATATTAATTCAGTTAGGATCACTTTTTGTTTGTTTTTGCAGAGTGAAATCCACATGTCTGAAGAAGCTATACAGGATATACTGGAACAGACAGAATCAGACCCAGCATTTCAGGCACTCTTTGATCTCTTTGACTATGGTAAGTAGAACATTTCTTTCAAAGTAGTTAGGAGAAAAAAGTTTCTCCAATTTCTTTGGAGAAACAGCTTAAGCAGAGTGAAACAGCATTTCCCAGAGCATCTGGAAAAAGTTCCTATTTTCATTAAAGCAAACATTATATGGATATGAAAGAGATTTTTGTTGCTGTTGTTTTTGTTTTATTTTTTCTTAAAGAAACTTTAGCTGTAAAAATAGAGAACAGTTTTGGCAGTGAGAGAGGTAGTTGTGGGCAGTTTTGCCAGTCATCAAAAATGTGTTGAGGTCTACTCCTATACATACATTATACTAAACACAGTTGGATAATACAAAAGGAATAAAAATATTTGTCCACTGCCCTCAGTCTTATGGCCTAGTGAAGTAATTCTCAAAGTGTAGTCTCCAAACCAGCAGACCAGCATTATCTGAGAACATGTTAAAAATGCACTGGTCTAGTGGGAAAATCATACTTCTCAATGATATCCAAGGCAACATGTTAAAAACTATACTTAAAGGACTATAATTAAAACCAAACTGTAACATTTGCTTGATCACTCTCAAGCTGTATTAATTGATGTTTATTTTTATTTTGGTCATTTAACCAATTGTTTCCCTATTCCCTTTTTAACAGGTAAAACAAAGAATAATAAAAATATATCACAAGGCATTTCCAGTCAGCATATGGAAATCAATCCCAATGTAGTCTTAGCAGGTGAAACTAATCTAGCAGTTAAAGGTTCTTTTGAAACAGAAGAGTCTGGTAAGAATTTGATTTTGTTAATGTCAATCTAAATCCTAATATCAGTCTTAAAATATCAAAGGCAGAAAATGTTTAATTTGAAAGTTGTTGAAGTTACCACATAGATCATTTTTGTATTTTTAAGTTTCCTCTCTTCATTTGAAAAAAAAAAGTATAGCCACACATTTAGTACTTTGATTGAAAGGTGAATTTTTAGTACTCATTCCTTCATGATGCAGCAGACTCTTGACATGCACAGCACAGTTTGGTGTTAATAGTGTTGACCTGTTCAACTGAAGTATGTAACATTTAACATAATGTTTTTGAGGCACATGTTCAAATCCCTAATATCTAAGGTTGGTTTGTGGTATTAATCATCCAGCCTAGTAAGCAAGTGTAGCTGAGTGCTAAGTGTCTACATCTCACTTATTTAGAGAAAATTATATGCGCTGCTGATAGTCCTGGATTATGAGTTTTATGAGGTTTTAGGTCACATTCCTATGTGTCTGCTAAGTCAGTTCTTTATGTTTGTGCCTCCCGTTGAGTTCCAGTGTGGCATGTAATAAACACAATAACTACTTGTGAATGACGGAGGGCAGTGAGAATGTCTACCTTAGATCTTTTAAATATTGGCCAAGTTTTATGTTTTTTTTTCTAAACTCTTTATTAGAATATAATTGCTTTACACTCTTGTACCACCTTTTCAGATACACCAAAGTGAATCAGCTGTATTTATACATATATCTGCATATACCCTCCCTCTTGCAACTCCCTCCCATTCTCCCTGTCCTGGCTCTCTAAGGCATCAACCATCATCGAGTTGAACTCCCTTTGTTATACAGCAACTTCCCACTAGCTGTGTATTTTACAGTTTATAGTGTATATATGTGTATGCTACTCTCTCACTTTGTCCCAGCTTACCCTTTGCCCCCTGCCCCCCCAAGCCCGTGTCCTCCAGTCCATTCTCTGCACCTGCATCCTTATTCTTGCCCTGTCACTGGGTTCATCAGTACCAATTTTTTTTTTTTTTTAGATTCCATATATATGAGCTAGCATACAGTATTTGTTTTTCTCTTTCTGGCTTACTTCCCTCTGTATGACAGACTCTAGGTCTATCCACCTCATTACATATAGCTCCATCTCATCCCTTTTTACAGCTGAGTAATATTCCATTGTATATATATGCCACATCTTCTTTATCCATTCAACTGTTGATGGGCATTTAGGTTGCCTCCATGTCCTGGCTATTGTAAATAGTGCTGCAGTGAATATTATGGTACATGTTTCTTTTTGGATTATGGTTTTCTCTGGGTATATGCCCAGGAGTGGGATTACTGGATCATATGGTAGTTCTGTTTTGTTTTCTAAGGAACCTCCAAACTGTTTTCTATACTGGCTGTACCAACTTATATTCCCACCAACAGTGCAGGAGAGTTCCCTTTACTCCACACCCTCTCCAATACTTATTGTTTCTAGATGTTTTGATGATGGCCACTGTGAAGTGATACCTCATTGTGGCTTTGACTTGCATTTCTCTAATGATTAATGATGTTGAGCATCGTTTCATGTGTTTGTTGGCCATCTGTATGTCTTCTTTGGAGAAATGTCTATTTAGGTCTTCCGCCCATTTGTGGATTGGGTTATTTGCTTTTTTGGTATTAAGCTGCACGAGCTGCTTGTATATTTTGGAAATTAATCCTTTGTCTGTTGCTTTGTCAGCAAGTATTTTCTCCCATTCTGAGGGTTGTCTTCTTGTCTTGTTTATGGTTTCTTTCTCTGTGCAAAAGCTTTTAAGTTGCATGAGGTCCCATTTGTTTATTCTTGATTTTATTTCCATGATTCTAGGAGGTGGGTCTAAAAGGATGTTGCTTTGATGTATGTCATAGAGTGTTCTGCCTATGTTTTCCTCGAGTTTTATAGTGTCTGGCCATACATGTAGGTCTTTAATCCATTTGGAGTTTATTTTTGTGTATGGTGTTAGGAAGTGTTCTAATTTCATTCTTTTACGTGTAGCTGTCCAGTTTTCCCAGCACCACTTATTGAAGAGGTTGTCTCTTTTCCATTGTATATTCTTGCCTCCTTTGTCAAACATAAGGTGCTTATATGTGCTTGGGTTTAGCTCTGAGTTCTCTATTCTGTTCCATTGATCTTCCTTTCTTTTTTTGTGCCAGTACCATACTGTCTTGATCACTATGGCCTTGTAGTACAGTTTGAAGTCAGGAAGCCTGATTCCACCAACTCCATCTTTCCTTCTCAAGATTGCTTTGGCTATTCGGGGTCTTTTGCATTTCCATCCAAATCGTAAGATTTCTTGTTCTAGTTCTGTGAAAAATGCCATTGGTAATATGATAGGGATTGAATTGAATCTGTAAATTGCTTCAGGTACTACAGTCATTTTCACAATGTTGATTGTTCCAATCCAAGAACATGGTATGTCCCTCCATCTGTTTGTATTGTCTTTGATTTCTTTCATCAGTGTCTTATAGTTTTCTGCATACAGGTCTTTTGCCTCCTTCTACAGGTTTATTCCTAGGTATTTTATTCTTTTTGTTGCAATGGTAAATGGGAGAGTTTCCTTAATTTCTCTTTCTGCTCTTTCGTTGTTAGTGTATAGGAATGCAGGAGATTTCTGCACATTAATTTTGTATCCTGCTACTTTACTAAATTCATTGATTAGTGCAGGCAGTTTTCTGGTAGAGTCTTTAGGGTTTTCTATGTATAATATCATGTCATCTGCAAAGAGTGACAATTTTATTTCTTTTTCCAATTTGGATTCCTTTTATTTCATTTTCTTCTCTGATTGCTGTGGCTAAAACTTCCAAAACTATGTTGAATAAGAATGGTGAGAGTGGACACCCTTGTCTTGTTCCTGTTCTTAGAGGGAATTCTTTCAGTTTTTCCCCATTGAGAACGATGTTGGCTTTTGGTTTGTCATATATGGCTTTTATTATGTTGAGGTAATTTCCTTTTATGCCCATTTTCTGGAGAGTTTTTATCATACATGGATGTTGAATTTTGTCAAAAGCTTTTTCTGCATCTATTGAGATTATCATATGGTTTTTATCCTTCAATTTGTTGATATGATGTATCACATTGATTGATTTGCATATGTTGAAGAATCTTTGCATCCCAGGGATAAACCCCACTTGATGATGGTGTATGATCTTTTTAATGTGCTGTTGGATTCTGTTAGCTAGTTTTTTGTTGAGGATTTTTGCATCTATATTCATCAGGGATATTGGCCTGTAATTTTCTTTTTTGGTGACATCTTTGCCTGGTTTTGGTATCAGGGTGATGGTGGCCTCGTAGAATGAGTTTTGGAGTGTTCCTCCTCCTGCTATATTTTGGAAGAGTTTGAGAAGGATAGGTGTTAGCTCTTCTCGAAATGTTTGATAGAATTCTCCTGTGAGGCCATCTGGCCCTGGGCTTTTGTTTGTTGGCAGATTTTTAATCACAGTCTCAATTTCCATGCTTGTGATTGGTCTGTTCATATTTTCTGTTTCTTCCTGGTTCAGTCTTGGGAGATAGTATTTTTCTAAGAATTTATCCATTTCTTCCAGGTTATCCAATTTATTGGCATATAGTTGCTTGTGGGAGTCTCTCATTTTTTTTTGTATTTCTGTGGTGTCAGTTGTTACTTTTCCTTTTTCATTTCTAATTCTGTTGATTTGCATCTTCTCCCTTTTTTTCTTGATGAGTCTGGCTAATGGTTTATCAATTTTGTTTATCTTCTCAAAGAACGAGGTTTTAGTTTCATTGATGTTTGCTATTGTTTCCTTCCTTTCTTTTTCATTTATTTCTGATCTGATCTGATTTCTTTCCTTCTGTTCATTTTGGGGTTTCTTTGTTCTTCTTTCTTTAATCGTTTTAGGTGTAAGCTTAGGTTCTTTATTGGATATTTTTCTTGTTTCTTAAGGTAGGACTGTATTGCTATAAACTTCCCTCTTAGTACTGCTTTTGCTGCATCCCATAGGTTTTGGGTTGTTGTGTTTTCATTGTCATTTGTTTCTAGATATTTTTTGATTTCCCCTTTGATTTCTTTAGTTATTTCTTGGTTGTTTAATAACGTATTGTTTAGCCTCCATGTTTTTGTATTTTTTATAGTTTTTTTTCCTGTAATTGATATCTAGTCTCATGGCGTTGTTGTCTGAGAAGATGCTTGATATGATTTCAATTTTCTTGAATTTACTGAGGATGGATTTGTGACCCAAGGTGTGATCTATCCTGGAGAATGTTCCATGTGCACTTGAGAAGAAAGTGTATTCTGTAGTTTTTGGGTGGAATGTCCTATAAATATCAGTTAAGTCGAGATGGTCTAATGTGTCATTTAAAGTTTGTGTGTCCTTATTTATTTTCTGTTTGGATGCTCTGTCCATTGATGTAAGTGGGGTGTTTAAGTCTCCTACTATTATTGTGTTACTGTCGATTTCCCCTTTTATGGCTGTTAGCATTTGCCATATGTATTAAGGTGCTCCTATGTTGGGTGCATAGATATTTACAATTGTTATATGTTCTTGTTGGATGGATCCCTTGATCATTAGGTCGTGTCCTTCCTTGTCTCTTGTAATAGTCTTTACTTTAATGTCTAATTTGTCTGAGATGAGTATTGCTACTCCAGCTTTCTTTTGACTCCCATTTGCATGGAATATCTTTTTCCATCCCTTTACTTTCAGTCTGTATGTATCCCTTGGTCTGAAGTGGGTTTCTTGTAGATAGCATATAGAAGGGTCTTGTTTTTGTATGCATTCAACCAGTCTGTGTCTTTTGGTTGGAGCATTTAATCCATTTACATTTAAGGTGATTATTGACATATGTGCTCCTGTTACCATTTTCTTAATTGTTTTGGGTTTGTATTTGTAGGTCTTTTCCTTCTCTTGTGTTTCCTACTTAGAAAAGTTCCTTTAGGAATTGTTGTAAGGTTGATTTGGTGGTGCTGAATTCTCTTAACTTTTGCTTGTCTGTAAAGCTTTTCATTTCTCTGTCGAATCTGAATGAGATTCTTGCTGTGTAGAGTGTTCTTGGCTGTAGGTTTTTCTTTTTCAGGACTTTCAGTATATCCTGCCATTCCCTTCTGGCCTGCAGCATTTCTGCAGAAAGATCAGCTGTTATCCTTATGTGTTTTCCCTTATATGTTTTTTGTTGCTTTTCTCTTGCTGCTTTTAATATTATTTCTTTGTGTTTAATTTTCGTTAGTTTGATTAATATGTGCCTAGGTGTATTTCTCCCTGGGTTTATTCTGTATGAGACTCTCTGTGCTTCTTGGACTTGATTAATTATTTCCTTTCCCATGTTGGGGAAGTTTTCCACTATAACCTCTTCAAATATTTTCTCAGACCCTTTCTTTTTGCTTCTTCTTCTGGGATGCCTATGATTCGAATGTTGGTGCACTTAATGTTGTCACCAAGGTCTCTGAGACTGTCTTCCATTCTTTTTATTCTTTTTTCTCTTTCCTGCTCTGTGGCAGTTATTTTCCCTATTCTGTCTTCCAACTCACTTATTCCTTCTTCTTCCTCAGTTATTCTGCTGTTTATACCATCTAGAGTATTTTTAATTTCAGTTATTTTGTTGTCCATTACTGTTTGTTTGCTCTTTAGTTCCTCTGCGTCCTTATTAACTGTTTCTTGTATTTTCTGTATTTTGTTATTGAGATTTTGTATTATCTTTGTTATCATTACTCTGAATTCTTTTTGAGGCAGTTTTCCTATTTCCTCTTCATTTATTTGGTCTTGTGAGTTTTTTTCCTGCTCCTTTGCCTGCATGGTGTTTCTTTGTTTTCTCATTTTGTCTAATTTATAGGATTTGCTCTCTCCTTTCCCTGTGCTGCCTAGTAGTAATTCCTCTTGTTTCTGCCCTCTGCCCCGTGTGGTGGGGTCCAGTGTCCTGAGTAGGCTTCCTGGTTGGGTGTCTGGTGTTTGCTTTCTGGTGTGTGGCTTTATGTCTTTTCTCTCTGATGAGCAGGGCTGTGTCAGGACATGTGTTTTAGGGTATCTGTGAGGTTAATGTGGCTTTAGGTAGTCTTTGTGCTGATGGGTGAGTTTGTGTTCCTATCTTGTTTGTAGTTTGGTGTGAGGTGTCCAGCACTGGCAGTGGCAGACAGTCGGACGAAGCTGAGTCTTAGACTCTGATACAGGGCTCTGTGAGAGTTCTCTGCAGTTAATCTTCCCTGTGTCTGAGGACTCCCTAGTAGTCTAGCATCCTGGATTCTGTGCTCCTACTTGACTTCTGATGGAGTAGTCCAGACTTCAGAGGTTGCTTGTCCCAATTATGTCAGGATCTTTGCAGTCCATTCTGCTGTCTGAGGTCATTTGCTGGTGTTCAGCTTGTTCTCTGTGGAAACTATTGTGTCTTTTGGTGTATTCCTGATGCATCTGTGGAGAGGGGTGCATTCCACGTCCTTCTGTTTCACCGCCATCTTTCTTCTCTCTCTTTTGTTTTTTCCATGAGTTCCAGCAGCGGCCCAGGGTGGGGAAGGGAGGCTGCAAAGGGTGGACAGACCTGGAGGGAGGGCTGTCATCAGAGGGAGGTATCCTGGGGCTTACTGAGCTGCTGTGCAGGAGTGGAGCACAGGGACATATGGGGCACAGGAGGAAAGTTGCTGGTGGCTATGACCCCTCCCACAGGGGGGGCCTGCTGTCCCTCGTTCTCTGCCTCCAGCCTTGTCGCCTCTGCTACTGCCGCCACCACCATGGCAGAGCCACCTGCGCATGACCCTCGAACACCAACTCCCTCCCCCACCCGTGGCCAAGTTTTTTAAAATTTCGTTTTTGTGAAATATAACACATGCAGAAGTGCTCAATAAAAATGTACTTTGCTTATTGAATTAAAATCAAGCAAAGACCCACATAACCATCTCTCAAGTCAAAAAATAGAATACCGCCAGCACCACAAAAACATCTCTTCATATCCCTTCCCACTCACTATTTCTTTCATCCCTGCTCCTCAGAGATAACCATTATCCTGGCTTCTCTCACATTATCCTGGCATCTCACACTTGCTAAACTTTATGCCTCTTTGATACCACCTCTATCCATATCTCTCTACACAAAGCTATGCCAAAATAATCTTTTCTGGTCATCTATTCTTAAATGCCATTACCCCTTCCAAGTCCCTCAAAAAACCTCATGGCTTCCAAATTTCACATCATGTCTTCCAAAAACTGGTTTTGGAATATCTCAGACTATATTCCTACTTTGAGTTCTTTGCCTGCACCCAAGCCCAATCCTCCATTTCCCCTTAGGCGGACCTGTAGGAGGCTGTATCTTTCTCATATATATTATGTGTGGAAGATTGTGCTTCAGATAAGCTGTACCGTGCAAAAATGAAATTTGAAATCCTATTTTCTCAAAAAGTCTCTTTCCACTTCATTTAAACTGACTACCCCTGAATTTATGTGGCCTGGATATAATTTCCACTAATTTCCCCACAATAAGGATTCACATGTACTCCATACCCACTATTATTTACCAATGTCCCATTAATAGAATTTTATGATAGTTGATAGACATTTTTCTGGATTTTTCCCAGTATTTTTCATACTGTTAATTGTTAATGTTTTCTGTCCGAAACGGTGAATGATGTATGACACAGTGTACCGGTATTTTCTCAAGTGCCCTTTCTTCTTTTTCCAACTATTACACTTTCATTTGTCAAGATGTCCTCATATAATACCTCTTTTATAACAGTTTCTCACATCCCATAGGCAGGAAGAGGCACCTTTTGTTCCTATACTTTTATAGTTTTTAGCATGTTTTATTATAACTGTCTGTTCTGGGTCTGCCCCCCTTACTAGACTGATTTCACCAAGGGCAGAGACTGGGTCACTCATCTTTGTATTCCCAGTGCCAGTCATATGGTTGATCGTCAGTAAATGTGTAATAAATTTTAAACAGTACACAATAACATCAATTGTTGATCATGCAGAATGTACTTGGCCCCCTTTCACCTTCAAGAATATATCAGATAAAGTATGTTCACTAGAAATGGTAGAAGTTGAAAAGTCAACTGTTTTGAAAAAACTATGTTTGTAGCCTGTTTTTCTGTATATTAGTATGTATTAAATGTTCTTAAACATATGTTCTTTTTTCTTCATTGTGTCATCTGTTCTCTAAAAAGCTTGAAAAACAATTTGGCACTTGTTTAAAAAGGCATCAGTAATAAGGAATGTATGTGTAAGTTTTTTGATATTCAAAAAATGAAAGAGAGTTTATCAGACTTCCACTTGCTGGTATGTCAAAGATTAGTTACTTCCTTGGCAAAATAGATTTTACAGTAAAGATAACCACCTCAGAGGCTGTTACATACTCACCATATCTTTCTACCATCCTAATGTTTTGCAGATGGTCGGTCTGGTCAACCCGCATTTTGTACATCCTATCAAAATGGAGAGACATCAACTATTTTGAAGAATGGCTGCAACCATCATGAGCTTGGACAGGAAACCCAGGAACCTTTATCCCAGATAGATGCTAGTGTCCAGAAAAAGGTCTTTAAAACAGTTGTATCTACTGAACAGAAGTGTAACCTTGATATCACCTTTGAGTCTGTGCCTAATTTGAATGACTTTAACCAAAGAGTAAACTCCGATGCTGAATGTACTCAGCCTTGTGCTGAATTATACACCAATCAGATGTCCACTGAAGCTGAAATGGCTATGGAAGTTGAAAAGAATTCTTTGTCTTTGAGTGTGCAGAATGAATCTCAGTTACAGCCTGATCAGTCTGATATACCAGTAAGTTCATTTGTTTCCCTTGGTGGTGAAACTAACAATGAGAACTTAATTCTCCCTGGAAAACCTTCTCAACTTTTATCCCAAAATATCCCATTAACTGGAAAACCATCTAAAAAAGGTCAATTTTGTGAAAGTTCTGACGATACAAGAAGGCTTACAACTAATTTCCATGGTTCCAAGTCACCTAACTCTAGAGAAATTTACCAGAGTAAACTTGAAATTGATAATGTGCTACCAGTTGCATCACAGCAACTTTCAGATTGCCAAGATAATTCTTCACTTCAAAGTAAAATATTACCTGTGTCTATTGAAAGTTCAGGTTTGACTGTATCTGAACAAAAAGTAGAAATTCACCTTGGAGAGTCAGTACCTTCAATTAAACAGCCATCTAATGATTCATCATCTGCTGAGTTAAATCATGCAGAACATGAAACTCAGCCCTCAAAGTCTGAGAAAGTTGCTTTGGATTCACAAGGCCCTTCATCTTCTGTAAAAGAAGATGGAGATAATATTTTTCTCTCTTTAGGTGAAAATAACTGTGAGGAAGTTACATTGGTGCCTCCAGAAGGTAATCCTGTAGAAGATAGAGTTTCTCTTCCCTCAGAATCTGTGTGTTCTTCAATGAGAGATTCTCACCCTGAGTCCCAGAATACTGGTGATAAACCTGCTAGTGACAAGTCAGCAGAGATAGATGCATCAAATATAGTCTCTCTTAAAATAATCATCAGTGATGACCCATTCGTTTCCTCGGATACTGAACTTAACAGTGCTGTTTCTAGTATCAGTGGAGAAAACTTGCCAACTATAATTTTGTCTTCTCCTGCTAAATCACCTGCCAGAAACGCAGAATTAGTTAAATCCCTGTCTTCAGAAGAAACCACAGGTGCTATCTCATCTGCTGAAGGAATTGGGGATTCAGCCTCAATGGAACAAAGCCTTTTAGCACTCAAACCTGAAGACTCTACAGTAAACAACACTCAGAATGAAGACAGCATTGCTTTTTCAGCCAATGTTACACCATGTGTTTCCAAGGATGGAGGATATATACAGTTAATGCCAGCCACAAGCACAACTTTTGGCAATTCAAATAACATTCTGATAGCTACTTGTGTGACTGATCCAGCAGCCTTAGGAACAGCTGTCAGTCAGTCGAATGTTGTGGTGTTGCCCGGAAATTCTGCACCTGTGGCTGCTCAGCCTCCACCACCTCAGTTACAGACACCCCCAAGGACAAACAGTATGTTTGCTGTCAACCAAGCTGTGTCACCCAGCTTTTCACAAGGTAACTTTAAGAACATATTAAAGCTCATTTCTCTGTTATGGACTCTAACTTCTCTTGTGTGTGCAGTTATTGACTAGAAGGTAATAAATCATGGATAATAGTATAAGAAAAGATTCAGAAATTTCTGACTATGCCTTCTCTTTACTCTAGCGAATTAATTCAATCAAACTTTTTTTTCTAATCTACTAAGCTGTGTAATTCAGTGGTTTGATTTTTTACTGCTTTTTCTTTCCATAGTTATTTCTCAATCCATGGCTAAGCTACCAATACAAAAAAAAAAAGACGGGGAAAAAAGGCTAATTCATCAAATAGCCATATACCTACTAAAACCCAGTGTTGTGGGAGATATTTCTTAAATAGCTATTATAGTCTTAGTTTTCAAGGAATTTATTACCTATTTGGAAAGACTTTCAAGACACAACTTGAGGAGCTTCCCTGGTGGTGCAGTGATTAAGAATCCGCCTGCCAACGCAGGGGACACAGGTTTGATCCCTGGTCCAGGAAGATCCTACATGCCGTGGAGCAGCTAAGCCCATGCGCCACAACTACTGAGCCTGTGTTCTAGAGTATGCGAGCCACAGATACTGAGCCCGCGTGCTGCAACTACTGAAGCCCGCACGGCTAGAGCCTGTGCTCCGCAATGAAAAGGGGCCCCCACTCGCCACAACTGGATAAAGCCTGCACGCAGCAACAAAAAACCCAACACAGCCAATCAATCAATAATATTAAAAAAAGAAGAAGCTTGAGCTTCTCCCTCCATTACCCTTTGTGATTTCTCACCATCTTCCAGATCCATCTTTAGAATTCTCTGTTTCTAGGAGCACTTGTGGCATGGATTACATGCCGTTTTACACATGGCTAGTGACTGACATGCCTGTCGTAGTGATTGTTATTGATTATATGTTCCCTGAAGGTAGGGTTTATGACACATTTCGTCTACACTTCCTTGTATGTTGATTCCCAAGCTCCTTTCCCCTCTTTTTTTTACATCTAGACATACATTAAATCAGATTAACTATCAGCAATTAAGTATTAAGCCTGATGGATCTATTTCAAGTGCTGTTAAAGGAAGAGAAAGGAGGGGTCAGAGTTGGTAGAAAATGGGCTTGAGCTGAAACTTAGAGAAACAAGGTAGTATTCAGAGTAAAAGGAAGAGAATCTTGAGCAGCACAAGGATAGATAGGCATTTAAGAGACTAAGGTGAGTGTTCATGAAAATGAGGAGATCAACCTTACAGGTGCAGTTAATGAATTTACTAGGAAAAGATTCATTTACAGGACAGGGTTAAATTATGATAGCCGTAGAATATATTGTTGGCTTCTCCATGCAAGCATATCTTCCCCCTCAGTTTTGACTGGTAGCTCACTTATCTGGGCCCTTTATGACAAATACCATTGAGATATTATTATAGTTTGGGGTTGTAAGTCTTACACTGTCAGTATTCAGGTAGGACCCTAATTTTCTCGTGAAAGATTCAGACTTGAAACCTGCACTACCAGTTTTTTAGTCAATTTCACTATTCTTTCTAGAGGAATCAAGGTACAGCTATAATATGATCTCGTGGCTGGAGAGTCTTATGCTTACTCATGATGTTTACCTTGACTCAGTGCCCTAAGCATAATATTCAGGTTGACTTTTACTTAATTTGTTGGCCTTGCTGTTGTCCCTGAATTAATTTTCTAAAGGAGAATAGATTATATGAAAAGGGGATTATAATTGTATAGAATTTATTTCAAATTAATAATTACTTTGGTATCTTGTGTTTAGACGAGAAACATCCCATTTTATTGAGAATTGTTAGTTTTTTTTTTTTTAGGGTCTGCCATTATAATTGCTTCTCCAGTCCAACCTGTACTTCAAGGAATGGTGGGAATGATCCCTGTATCTGTGGTTGGACAGAATGGAAATACCTTTTCTGCTCCCCCTCGGCAGGTGAGATTCATGAACGGAAAATGACTTGGTGCCACTTTTCAAACAAAGTGTAGCTAATGGCAGCTTCTCTTCCAGGTCCTCCATATGCCTTTGGCAGCACCTGTGTGCAGTAGAAGTATCCCTCAATTCCCTGTCCCTCCAAAGTCTCTGAAGACGCAAGGACTAAGAAACAAGCCTTGTACAGGTACATTTTTAAGTTCATTCTTGTCAACTTTATGTACTCTTGTTTGCAGCAATACCACGGTATATATATTTTTTTAAATTCTAATAAGTTTCCTAACAGGTGGTTGTCCAAAAAAAAGACAAATGGAACAAAGTAGAATTTAGAAAGAGACCATGTATTTATAGGAACTTGTATATAGTAGAATTAACATCAGAGGGATAGGATGGTTTGTTTAATAAGTGAAATATATTGGCTATTGTATATATTACAGGGAAAAAATAGATCTCTTCCTCATACCATATGTAAAGGTATGAACTCCAAGATGATTAACACCTAAAAATGAAAAGTGAAACAAACAATAAAAGAAAATATAAGAGAATATCCTAATGACACTGCGGTAAAAGATTGCTTTTGAAAAATGAAAAAAGTTGAAAACGCTGACTACTCCAAAATTAAAGATTCTTAGTTCAGTAAAAGACAACATATACAAAGTAACCCGAGATTTTCATTCAGGACCTTGATGAATGTTGTGGCGAATTCTCAAACTTCTCTACCTCAGACTTTTCCATCTTTTTATCTTATCTATTTATTTGGCTGTGTTGGGTCTTTCTTGCTGCATGCAGGCTTTCTCTAGTTGCGGAGAGCGGGGTCTCTTCTTCCTTGGGCTGTGTGGACTTCTCAGTGCAGTGCATTGTCTTGTTGCAGAGCACAGGCTGTAGGTGCACAGGCTTCAGTTGTTGCGGCTTTCAGGCTTAGTTGCTCTGCTGCATGTGGGATCTTCCCAGACCCGAGTCCCCTGCATTGGCAGATGGATTCTTAACCACTGCGCCACCAGGGAAGTCCCAGACTTTTCCATCTTCATGGGTGACAAAATGCCCATGTTGTTAACCTGACAACATCCTAAGCCTCAGAATTGTTGACCCCTTTCTCTTCTAGGCCTTTAATCTTCACTTCAGCCAACCTCTCCCATAGCTTCACCTGTAATTTTTCATTACTTGTTATTAGACCTATATAATTTTTAAGTCAGTAACCTCTCAGAATACTCTCATTTCTGTATATCCATCGAATCTCTCTTCAAGCAGTGAGAGCTCCTGTTACTTGAATCCTTACCTTTACCTGAATTTTCACTTGCTTTCTGGATTCATTTCCTTCCCTATCCAGGCTAAACCCCACCACCCAGCGCATCAGCCACTTTTCCCAGTAGTGTTAAACACCTTCCTATTCACATTCTTCTACCATATCCCTGTGCTATCCTCTAGCCCTGAATCTGTCCAGCCAACCATTTCTCTGCCTTTACACCTGGGCTTCTTAGCATTGCTTTAGAAGTGATTCCATTCAGTAACACTTAATATTCTCTCACCCTCCCTGCTACTTAGCAATTATTTTAAATGTCTACCTATCTTCTTTCTCTCCCAGTCCTCCTGTATACTATTTTAGACTTCCACAGGTCTTCTCAGATCTATCCAGTCACCACTTTCCTCACTCTAGGCCAATAATTTTGATTTTTATCAGTAGTAAACTCCATTTTCTCACATCGCTCCCATTTAATATGTACCTGTTCATCTAAAATCATTCTTCCCTTTTCCCCTTCTTAGAGGAATGATTATCTCGTTCTTTCTAAGGTTAATGCAGTCTACCTTCTGTCCTCTGTGTCTTCAGCTTTTCTTTTTTGGTTTCTTCCCTCTGTGGCTATCCAACTATGGATACAAGGATCATTCCCATCATTCCTTTAGGTTTTTCACACCTGCCAGCCCTTTATGCACGACCCCTCTTCTCCCATTACTTCTTCATCCATATTATTGTCCTTGCTCATGTTTCCACTGAAACTGTTTAAAGTCACCAGTGGCCTCCTAATACTGCCATAAACATTGCATGTTTTCCATTCTCACCTTACTATCTAACAGTTGATACTATTGGTAGCTTCTAGAACTGCTACACTCCTCCCTTTCTAATTTTATGTAATTTAAAATCTACATACGCTACATATCTAAGTCTCACCTCTTCTTCCTCAAAAACCTCCTCTGCCTACCTTTTCCCTCTTGGTTAATATCACCGTTTATCCCTCATTTACTCCTCATATCCATGTGAATACCCATTACTGTCTCTAAGACCCTCATCATCTCCTACCTTGAATATTTATAGCAATCTAACTAGAATTCCTATTTCCAATTTTTTTCTTCTCTAGTTCATCTTCTACACTGCTGCCAGAATGACTTCCAAAGCACATCTATTCATGCATTGTCCCTATTTAAAACGCCTAAGGATTCTCTATAAAACCTTTTGCATAGTACATTAGGTCCTTCACGGTATCATCTTTGCTTTGCTTTCCAGCTTCATATCTTTCTGCCCTTCCACATAAACTCATAAGTCCATGGAAATTAAAATATGGCTATTAAAACTCCAAAGCATATGCGCTGGATGACATAGGCTTGCAAACATGAGAGTTAAATGGGCAGAATTTTTAAACAGGTGTAATATAGTGTTTTCTTTAACTTTTTGGATCTAAGTAATACCCTTAAGTGCTACATTAAGCATAGTAATTTGTAGGTCCAAAGACCAGATTCATATTTGTCTGAAGTTGATGCAAGTCATTTGCTCCATATTTATATTTCCTCAGTTACATGGATGACGGATCATCTTATGTATATTACAAATCTGCTTTTTTAGACTCAGTATGTGAAAGTATTTAATCTGTACATTAGCTACAGCTTAAATTTTTCTCATGATGTCTGATACTGTAGTCCGTTCTATTTTCTTTCAGAGAAATATACTTTCAAGAATGGTTTTCTTTTCTAATTAACTTATTTATAATTCCAGGAAAACAGGTAAATAATTTGGTGGATTTGTCAAGTCACTTAGTTGGATGTCATACACAACGGTGAGCATAAAAGTAGTTTCTATCAGAGAGTATTTGAATGCTCAAGTTAAAAACATAAAGAATTTCTTTATGTTGCTAAAAAAAAAATTTTTTTTTTGTAGAACTGAAGTTTCTGACAAGAATATGGCCACAGATCTTGGGAAAAAATTGGAAGAAATCACAGTTCCCTTCTCAGTAGAAAGTGTAGTTCCAACTAGCAAACCATTAGAAAGCCACAGACGTGTGCTCTGTTTTGATAGCACTCCTCCTGTAGCAAATACACAGGGGACAAATCATAAGATGATGTCCCAAAACAAAGAAAGGGATGACATTTCATTTTCTAATCTTGACTCACCCATTGTGTCCTCCACCTTAAAACCCCCTTCTAATAACACTCTCAAAAGAGAAAGAGAGAAACCTCCTGTACCTAAGATTTTATCTAAATCAGAAACTGCCGTTAGCCGACATACCACTTTAAAAGAAACTCAGTCAGAAAAGAAAATTTCACCAACAGAAACTATACTTGAATCTTTCCATAAAGCAACAGCTAATAAGGAAAATGAACTATGCAGTGATGTGGAAAGGCAGAAAAATCCAGAAACTTCAAAACTGTCTAACGGGCAGCAAAATGGGGGTGTATGGACTGAGAAAACTATTGCTTCACTGCAAGAGCTAAGCAGAAAACAAGGCACATCCTCAAACAGTAAAAATGTCATTTCAGTAGGTGCACCTGTAAAGGATTTAAAACAAGAACAAACCAAGTCTGCAAGTTCTTTGATGAACCCACTCACCAAACACACCACTTCAGAAATGTTACAAGATGTCCAGTGGCATAGCCCAGTAAATAGACTAGCTGAGAACACCGATTTATCTGTACCCCGGACCTCTGGCTCAGGAGCAGGGGAAAAGCATAAAGAAGAAGCTACAGATGGTATCAAGGTCCCTTCCAGCAGGCGTTTTGGTGAAGACAGTAGCACACCCAAAGTCATGGTCCCTCCTGTCACCCCAGACTTGCCCGCCTGCAGCCCTGCCAGTGAGACAGGGAGTGAAAACAGTGTAAGCATGGCTGCCCATACATTAATGATCCTCTCCCGAGCTGCCATCGCTAGGACCACTTCAGCTACACCTCTGAAAGACAACACACAGCAGTTTAGAGCATCTTCAAGGAGCACCACAAAGAAGCGGAAAGTTGAGGAATTAGATGAACGTGAGCGACACTCCCGTACTTCTAATAAAAGTCTTGCAAATTCATCGATACCAATGAAAAAGAAGAAAATTAAGGTAAGTTTGAAAATCTTAATTTCAAAACCACACCTTGCCCTTCCTTCAGTGCTCAGATTAAAGATCTCATCATTTTTTGCCATAGCTGCCTAACTGAACGTTTTGGTCATGGTAGCTTTGAGCTTTGATTGACGACATACATTCTCTAGCAGTATCTCTCAGCCAGTGTGTACTCACAAGTTATCTAGGTGAAACATAGCACTTTCAGAACAGTTGCTAAGGCATTTATTTATAAACATCTTCCTTGGGAAAAGGAGGTTTTTGTTTCTGTCGTGGTAGGACCCAAGGTTTGGTGGGGAGAATGACATGGCACATGAAAACCTGGGAAGCTCTGTTGTGTAGGAATTACCAAGTGGAGACTGCTTTGCAACTCCTCCATCTTAGGTTTTTCCACGTGCCATCTCTTCCGTAGGTTCTTATACAAGTTTATATGTTGGAGCAGTGTAAAAATTAAATTTACCTATTCTTTCTTTAACCGTGGTTGTCTGTAGGAAAGTAATATAGGATAGTCATTGATAAAGCCACTTTTCCTAGCCACTTTTCCTAAATCTGTTTAGCCTGTTTAGTGAGTGGATTAAATAGAAAGGTTTAAATGTCTTAGAGGAAGTGTGGTGTCAGGGAGAGAATCTTGGCTCTGATGCCTTCCAAGTCTGGGTTGAATCCTGCACCTCCTGCTTACTGGTTCTTGAGAATTAAGCCCATAACATCTCTGAGTCCGAGCTGGATCATTTGACACGAGGTTACCACACTTCTTACCCAATGGCTGTGAGGACTAAATGTAGTGTTTGTAAAGTGCCTAGAGTATTTAAATGTTTAGAACTTGGAAAGTACCTGTTACTCTTAAAATCTTAGTAAAGCTTTCTAAGGTTTATCGTTTAGCAATAATGACCGCCTTATAAAAAGCATGTTCTATCTTGTCTTATTCAACATTCCTACACTCTGAATTCATATAATGTCTTGTGTTCTAAAATAATGTTGAAGTACCATTGAAGTATATTTTATTAACTTTGAATTTACAAAAATTGTCTCTACTTCTCTGTATAACTAAAATGGTAATGAACTAAACTGTTTTGGTAAAAATTTTAGTAGTATATGAAAGTACCCAATATGAGGGTCTGCATGACTTAGTAAGGAAGCTAGCTTTTTGACCATGTTTGAGTTCAATATGTTAACTTAGGTTTATTTTTTTCTTTCTTTCTTTCTTTTTTTTTTTTCTTGACAGAAAAAGAAGCTACCCAGTTCATTTCCAGCTGGAATGGATGTGGACAAATTTTTGTTATCATTGCATTATGATGAGTAAATATTCTGAACATATAAGAACAGTAGCTATTTAAAACTACTATTCCTTAAACTGTGAGTGTAGGGGATGAGATACTGACAGAAACTGAAAGCATGACCTGCACTTTCTTTAATTGTACTGAAATTTCACTTTATTTCTAAATCATGCTGTTTCTAAAGCAGCTTCCTAGTTTGTAAATAGATTTACCTGGTATATTTTTATTGTGGAAAAAAATTTGCAGAAATGTGAATAAAGCCAATCTGCAGAACTGTATAGCTTTGACAATTGCATATTGTAAATATTGTGTAAATCTTGTTGAAATAGAAGTTAAATCAACCTAATGTTCTTACATTGTATTTTTTGGCTTCTTATGATCTCTATTTCTGAGGCTTATTCATCTGGAATAGTTTCTCACTTTGAGTGGGAAAATTATACTTTTCCTTATAAATTGCCTTCAGTAATTGTCACAAGACATCTGAAGACATAGCCACTAATTAGTACGAGAGTGATAATGAACTCAAATGGTAATAAAGTAACCAGAAATTAACAATTTGGGGTTTTTTTCTGGAGTGAATACCTTGCCATACCTTCTTATAATTGCAGTAAAGATTATATTCCTAAAATTTTACACTTGAACTGCTTCTTCTGGTTGTTCTGGTCTCTTTGTTTTAAAGAGAGAATTTTGTAAATCATTTGAGTGTTCTGATCTTTTGTTCATAACTTTTAAGATCTTTTATAGAACTTTGAGGGTTTAGACTATTAAGCCATAAAAAGTTTGGTTATGTAGTAGTTGAGATTTCTTGGTATGTATATACTTTTCCCCTAAATACTGGGGATTTAAAGAATTGCACTATTTCATAGAACTTTTTACATAGTAGTGACCAATGCATATTTAATTTAAATCTTGTGTTCTATGTTGAAGCGTGTATGAGGGATTATCTTCTGTTGTCCTTTTAGAAAGCCATGTCCATCATAAGATGTAAAAAGAGAAATCATAGTTTTCTCTTTTTAGTTTCTCCTAAAATGGGCTGTGTTACACTTCGATATAGTACGTTGTCTCTGTACCCCTTAAAGTATTATAGAGTTACTCTCAAAAAGTCCTTAAGGAGAATGAAAGAGGTGCCTTCTCTGTATTAGACTCACACACATCAGTCAAGTTGAAGAATTTGTTTAAACCTTTAAATGAGTACAGAAATTATAATTCGTACTTGACCAGTTGTGCCTAGATATTAAAGTATATTCTCTCAAGTGCTTTCTGTTTTGTTAAATATCAGTATATTAAGGGTTTTTTCTACAGGTGTATGTATTTATGAGTCATTTTCCTCAACCTTTTTTTTTTTTTTTTGTACTGGGCATTTGAAAAACTAAATCCATCCTACTCTAACATAACGTTTCTCAATGTGGAAATCACGTCTTACTAGCTGAAACTTACTGCAGAAATTTGTGTTGTAATAAATTTCTATGATGTGGCAGTGGTCTATTCCTAAGGAACCAGGAATTAATACAGTTAATGTTTAACTCAGCTTGATACAGTACTACAGTTAGGTTTAAGTAAATATTCTCATTAACTTCAAAAGTTTGAATTCCTTCATATTGGCAACAATTCTCATTTAGATACTTTGAATAAATTCCTTTGCAAGTCAATTCTTGTTTTTGGAAGTTTACATAATGCTGAAAATTACAGATTTTCTTCTCGTTCAGTTAATTTGTATGTGCTAAGAATTCATATACAAATAAAATAAGCTCACTTTCTTCGGGATTCTTAGTTCACTAACCAGGAGCCACTAGGTATAGTCCAATGACAACTTGTATTTGGAGCTTTCATTTATCTTCAAGAACACAACCATAATCCCCATTTTATCTTAAAAAGTCTAAATTTGCTAGACTTTAAAATTAAAAAATTATACCCGGTAATCTATTTTAACAGTCAGACGCCCAGTTGACTGCATTTCAGGATTAAAGTATACCACAGACAACTTGTGGCTACTTTTTTAACTACACGTAAGGATCCACTGTTTATTTTGGACATTACTTAGTGTACTCATTGTATGCCAAATATGAGAAGTCTTGTAATTAAAATATTTGATTACTTTAGTCCTGGGTATTGTTAGAACCCTTTAGTAAGTATGTTGAAATTGTACATGAGTAAAATGCATCCATCAGCATTCACCCAAAGGCTAGATGTCTTGACTATTAGGAAGACTAAGATTAAGCTTTGATAAGGAGTAATTTCAAAAGCATGTTGCTATATATTCAGCGTTCATCATTTTTCAAGCCACCATCTTTCAGCCACAGGCTTAACTTCTTGAAATTATGTATCAAATTTTGCCTTTAGTATTATGCTTTCTCTTTTAATAGACTTACCTCTTTATAAATATTGGTTAACATTCTCACATACTTTACTAGTCTTTTTTTCCCAAATCATTTTTTCTACAGAATTGAACTTAAACTGTAAATATAATTTCCTAATGCTTTTTTTAATTCAAATAATATCAAGCATTATCCAGTTTTTAGCTATTATTTTAAAAAAACTAGCAGTGAAGATGTTTGTAAATAAATATTTATGTTATCAATTATTTCCTTAGGAGACACTTCAGAAAGTGGAATTACCAAGTCAAAATTTAGTGTACATTTTTTTAAAGGATCTCAATACATTTTGCCAAATTCCTCCAAGAAATTACTTCAATTTATATGCCTGCCAGAAAATTGTCATTTCTCCCACCGCATATGCATATCCCTTACCAGAGATACATTCAGCTGTACCATTACTGGTTTCTATTGCCTTATTACTTGACTTGTTAAAATTAGGATAAACTCCTAACCCATATACAGTTTGTTTTGATACCTGGTATGAACAAAGAATCAGTACATTTGTTCCCTAAATATTAACCACTTGACTCATAAAACTGCTTAAAATAAGCTTTCTCTCCTCAGACACATTTATGTATAATGCCTCTCTTATCCTCTGCTGATTCCCAGTCTTTTTTATTCACAATTTTAAAATCCAAAATGTTCTGACAACCAATTTTTTTGCCTCAAGTTGAGCATCAAAACTCATTTCAAGGCAAAATCTGACCTGATTTGACATGAGGCTGCATGAGTCTTTATCTCATTTGGTATGAATATTCATATTTTGCTGGAAAAATGGCAATGTGCTTAATAAGTGTGCTGTTTCAGATTCAACTAGGGGTATATGATATATACATTGTGTTACTTTTTAAAAATCCTAAATATTCTGAACTATGAAACCCAGCTAACCATAGAGGTATAAAGTCAAAGGTTTTGGACCTGTGTTAAATTTATACACATATACATATACTATATACTACAGTGTATAGATTATTTTGTGCCACTGATTAAAGCATTATGGCTTTATGTCCATTATAACTTTCCTGATTTTTTCAAGTATTTGTCTCTTTTATGCTTCCAGATTAACTTCCAGAATAACTTAGAATCACTTGTATTTTTTCCAAGTTAAAATTCTGTTGGGGCTTCCTAGGTGGTGCAGTGGTTGAGAATCCGCCTGCCAATGCAGGGGACACAGGTACGATCCCTGCTCCAGGAAGATCCCACATGCCACGGAGCAACTAAGCCCGTGCGCCACAACTATTGAGCCTGAGCTTTAGAGCCCATGAGCCACAAATATTGAGCCCATGTGCTGCAACTGCTGAAGCCCACGCACCTAGAGCCCATGCTCCACAACAAGAGAAGCCACGGCAATGAGGAACCTGCATACCACAATGAAGTGTAGCCCCCGCTCACTGCAACTAAAAAAGCCCGCACACAGCAAAAAGACCCAACACAGCCAATAAAATAAATAAATAAATAGATAAATAAATAAATCTATTGGAATATCTATTTGAAGTGCTTTAACCCTATGAGTTAACTGATACTGAAAGAAGCCAGTGGTAATATGGTACATATCCATAATTTTCTAGTTATCCCTATCCTCATAAATTTCTTGTTAAACCGGATATTTTGTTGTTTGTTGGTATTTTTAGGGAAGTCTGCATTCTGATGTTTTAACTGACTATTGCTTTTTAATGTAAAATTTTTATGGAAGCATAAAATAGAAAAAGTACAGACACTATGATTATACAGTTCTGTGAATTTTCTAAAAGTACACAAATCCACTTAACCACCCAGATCAAGACTAGAATATTGATACCCTAGAATCCCCTCATACTACCTTCTAGTAACTAACTGCTAACCTGTGGTAATTATTCTGACCTCTAGAACCATAGTTTCAGCTTTTTTTAACTTTGTATAAATAGATTTATGCAGTATATAGTCTTAATTTTTTTGCACAAAATTGTGAGATCCATTCATGTTGTATGTAATTCGCTTGTCATCCTCAGTGTTGTGTGTTTTTTTTCATTGTATTTGTCCACATTGTATTGTACCACAGTTAATCTATTTTACAGTTGAACATTTAGATTATTTCCAGTTTGGGGCTATTATGAATAGAACTGCTGTGAATATTCTTGAACATGTTTTTTGGTGAATATATTACACTTTTCACTTAGACAGATATTTAAGAGTGGAGCGGCTGGGTCATAGGGTGGCATATACACAACCTTATTCAGATTTTTCAGTTTTCCAGAGTGGCTGTACCAAATCATATGACTGTCAACAGTGTAAGGAGAGTTCCAGTTTGCTACGTCGTTGTCAGTACTCGGTATTTTCATTTTAGCCTTCTTGGTAGTGTATATTGGTATCACATTGTGGTTTTGATTTGCTTTTTCCTGATAAAGTTGAACAGCTTTTCAAATGCTTTTTGGCCATTTAGATTATCTCCTTTGGTGTATTATCTGTTTATCTCTTTGCCCATTTTTATATTGGGTTGTCTGCCTTTTTCTTACTGGTATGTTGGTGTTCTTTCTGTATTCTAGATAAAAGCTCTTTTTTCAAGTGGATATCTAATGTCTGAGTATTTTACCATTTTTTCTTCTAGAAGTTTTATTGTTCAGCCTTTTGTATTTTGATCAATTATCCATCTGTATTGGATTTTCCATCTGAATATCCAATTAACTCAGCACCATTTATTGAGAAAGACTGTCCTTTCCCGAAAACATTACCCTGTTGCCACTGTCATAAGCTGGTAAACTGAAGATGTGTGGGTTTGCTTCTGGACTCCCGATCTGTTCCATTGGTTTGTTTTTCTAAAGATGTGCCAGTAATACAACATCTTAAGTACTATAGGAAATCTCTTTTATGTTTTATTTTCTATTTGGGCTCCTTACTGAATGGACTTTATTAGAGTTAATGACTTTCCTGATGCTTATTTTTTATTTACTAAAGATATATCATCTTGAAATAATCACTTTCCAATTTCTTCTTCCTAGTAATGATAGTATAACCAATAATGATCAAGGTAGCCTTTCTTGTCTTATTTTTTATTTTAACAGGAATGTTAAGTATAATTTTGGTTTTGTTGGTAGTGTTTTAAGAATTTATACCAAGGGAGTTACCTAGTGGCCTAGTGGTTAGGATTCCAGACTTTCACTGCTGTGGCCCAGGTTCATTCCCTGGTCAGAGAACTGAGATCCTGCAAGGTGACACGGCCAAAAAGAAAAAAGAAAAAGGTAGGTCCAATAAACTAAAATTAAATAAATAATAAATTAAAAAAAATTTTTTTAAACGCTTTATTGCTAAAAAAAAAAAAAAAAATGCTAACCATCATCTGACCCTTCAGCAGGTTGTAATCTTTGTGGTTGGTGGCTGCTGACTGATCAGGATGATGGTTGCTGAAGGTTGGAGTGGCTGTGCAATTTCTAAGGCAACAATGAAGTTTGCTGCATCAATTGACTCTTCCTTTCATTAGCAGTTTCTCTGTAGCTGTTTTATAGCATTTTACCAACAGTAGAACTTCTTTCAAAATTGGAGTCAATCCTCTCAAACCCTGCCACTCCTTTATCAACTAAATTTATGTCATATTCTAAATCTTTAGTGGTGTTTCAACAGTCTTTACAGCATCTTCACCAGGAGTAGATTCCATCTCAAGAAACTACTGTCTTTGTTCATCCATAAGAAGCAAAGCCTCACTCATTCAAGCTTTATCATGAGATTGCAGCAATTCAGTCCCATCCTCAGGCCCCACTTCTAGTTCTCTTGCTGTTTCCACCACAGCTGCAGTTACTTCCTCCACTGACATCTTGAACCGTTCAAGTTATCCATGAGGGTTGGAATCAACTTCCAAACTCCTGTTAATGTTGATTTTTGACCTAAAGGCATGTATCATGAATGCTCTTAATGACATCTAGAATGGTGAATGCTTTTCAGGTTTTCGACTGACTTTACCCAGATTTGCCAGAGGAATCACTGTGGCAGCTATAGCTTTACAAAATGTATTTCATAAATAAGAAGACTTAAAAGTTTAAATTATGCCTTAATCCACAGGCTGCAGAATGGGTGCTGTGTTAAGCTCACCGTACATTTCAGTGAGAGCTTTTGAATGACCAGTTGTATTGTCAATGAGCAGTAATATCTTGAAAGGAATTTTGTTTTCCTGAGGAGCAGTTCTCAATACTGGGCTTAAAGTATTTGGTTACTCATGTTGTAAACAGATGTGCTGTCATCCAGACTTTGTTGTTCCATTTATAAAGCACAGGCAGAATAGATTTAGCATAGTTCTTAAGGGCCTTAGGATTTTCAGAATGGCAAATGAGCACTGACTTCAAGTTAAAGTCACCAGCTGCACTGGCCTCTAACAAGAGTGTCAGCCTGTCCTTTGAAGCTTTGAATCAGACATTGACTTCTCCTCTCTAGCTATGAAAGTCCTAGATAGAGTTTGAGAAATCCAGAGCAAGGCTCTGGATTGGGATTTGGCTTAAGGGAATGTTGTGGCTGGTTTGATCTTCTGTCCAGACCACTAAAACTTTCTGCTTTCAGTAAAGCCTCTACATACGAACCTTCAAGTTGCGAACTTTCAAAGATGTGAATGTGCATTCGCATGTCCAGTCATGTAAGTTAGTTCACATATCTGGCATACATTGTCACGTGCATGCATCCTCTACAAGCGGTTGTGCTTTTGTACAGACCTCCTATTGCTGATGATTTTTCAGCTCTACCATCTCCTACCTCCTCTCCCTCCTCCAGTCAGTAACTCTTGCCTGTTCACTGGATCCCAGCCCCTGTATGCCTGCTGTTGTACTGTACTGCTGTACTCTTCAAGGTACTGTACTGTAAGGTTAAAAATGTTTTTTGTGTTTGTTTTTTATGTATTATTTGTGTAGGAGGTATTATAAATCTATTACAGTACAGTACTATATAGCCAGTTGTGTTAGTTGCATACCTAGGCTAACTTTGTTGGATTTAACAAGAAAATTGGACTTATGAATGCGGTCTCGGAACAGAACTCGTTTGTATGTAGGAGACTTACCATATTAGCAATAGGGTTGTTTCACTCTCTTAACATCCCTGTGTCCACTTAAGTAGCACTTGGTAACTGGCACAAAAGGCTTAGCTTTCAGACTATCTCGGCTCTCTACACGCCTTCCTCACTAAGCTTAATCATCTCTAGCTTTTGATTTAAAGTGAAAGACATGCGACTTCCTTTCACTGTAACACTTAGAGGTCATGTAGGATTATTAATTGGCCTACTTTCAGCATTGTGTCTCAGGGAATAAGGAGGCCTATTCCCTCCCCTCAGGGAGAAGGAGAGAGACGGGGGGAGTTGCCCATTGGTGGCGCAGTCAGAAGACACAGTATTTATCAAGTTCACCATCTTGATATGAGTGCAGGACTTAGTGCCCCCAATTACAATAGTAATATCAGAGATCACTGATCACAGATCACCATGACAAATATAACAATAATGAAAATTTGAAATGTGAGAATTACAACATTTGACAAAATGTGACATAGAGACACAAAGTGAACAAGTACTGTTGGGAAAATGGTGCTGATAGAATTGCTTGATGCAGATTTGCCATAAAGCTTCAATTTGTTAAACAACAACAACAAAACTCAATACAGGCAGGCCTTGGAGATATTGCAGGCTTGGTTCCAGATCACTGCAATAAAGCAAGTCACAAGTCATGCAAATGCACCCCCCCACCCCATGCATATAAAAGTCATGTTTACACTGTAGTCTATTCAGTGTGCTTTAGTATTTTGTCTTAGAAAACAATACATACACCTTAGTTTTATTGCTAAATTATGCTAACCATCATCTGCCAGAAACCTTCAATTTCTTCAAAATGCAGTAAAATGAAGTAAGCCTGTATATTGATTTTGTATCCTGCAACTTTATTTGTTGTAACAGTTCTTTGGTAGAGTCTTTAGGGTAGTCTATATATAATATATTATCTGCATGTCATCTACTTTTTGTTTTGGAAGCTTTTTATGTCTTTTCCTTGCTTATTTTTTTTTTTCTATTTCATCTTTATTGGAGTACAGTTGCTTCACAATGCTGTGCCAGTTTCTCCTGAACAACAAAGTGAACCAGCTATATTTATACATATATCACCATATCCGCTCCCTTTTGAGCTTCCTGCCCACCCTCCCTATCCCACCCCTTTAGGTCTTCACAAAGCATCAAGCTAATCTCCTTGCATATGCAGCAGCTTCCCATTAGGAATCCATTTTACATTTGGTAGTGTATATATGTCAATGCTACTCTCTCAATTCGTCCCAGCTTCCCCTTCGCCCCAGTCCCCAACACCCCCCGCCCTGTGTCCGCAAGCCCATTCTCTGCATCTACATCTTTATTCTTGCCTTGTTACTGGGTTCATCAGTACCTTTTTTTAGATTCCATATATATGCATTAGCATACAGTATTTGTTTTTCTGGCTTCCTTCCTTCCGTATGATAGACTCTAGGTCCATTCACCTCACTACAAATAACTCAATTTCATTCCTTTTTATGGCTGGGTAATATTCCATTGTGTATATATGCCACATCTTTTTTATCCATTCATCTGTTGCTGGGCATTTAGGTTGCTTCCATGTCCTGGCTATTGTAAATAGTGTTGCAATGAACACTGTGGTACATGTATCTTTTTAAATTATGGTTTTCTCAGGGTATATGCTGGGTCATATGGTAGTTCTATTTTTCGTTTTTTTAAGAAAACTCCATACTGTTTTCCATAGTGGCTGTACCAACTTACATTCTCACCAACAGAGCAGGAGGGTTCCCATGTCTCCACACCCTCTCCAGCATTTATTGTTTCTAGATTTTTTTGATGATTGCCATTCTGACTGGTGTGAGGTGATACCTCATTGTGGTTTTGATTTGCATTTCTCTAATGATTTGTGATGTTGAGCATATTTTCATGTGTTTGTTGGCCATCTGTATGTCTTCCTTGGAGAAATGTCTATTTAGGTCTTCAGCCCATTTTTGGATTGGGTTGTTTTTTGGATAATGAGCTGCTTGTATACTTTGGAGATTAATCCTTTGTCAGTTGTTTCATTTACAAATTTTCTCCCATTCTGAGGGGTGTCTTTTTGTCATGTTTATGGTTTCCTTTGCTGTGCAAAAGCTTTTAAGTTTCATTAGGTCCCATTTGTTTATTTTTGTTTTTATTTGTATTATTCTGGGAGGTGGGTCAAAAGGATTTTGCCGTGATTTATGTCGTAGAGTGTTCTGCCTATGTTTTCCTCTAAGTTTTATAGTGTCTGGCCTTACACTTAGGTCTTTAATCCATTTTAAGTTTCTTTTTGTGTATGGTGTTAGGGAGTGTTCTAATTTCATTCTTTTACATGTAGCTGTTCAGTTTTCCCAGCACCACTTATTGACGAGGCTGTCTTTTCTACATTATATATTCTTGCCTCCTTTGTCACAGACTGGGTGATCATAGGTGCATGCGTTTATCTCTGGGCTTTCTACCCCATACCATTGATCTATATTTCTGTTTTTGTGCCAGTACCATACTGTCTTCATTACTTTCGCTTTGTAGTATAGTCTGAAGTCAGAGAGCCTGATTCCTCAGCTCCATTTTTCTTTCTCAAGATTGCTTTGGCTATTCGGGGTCTTTTGTGTTTCCATATAAATTGTAAAATTTTTTGTTCTAATTCTGTGAAGAATGCCACTGGTAATTTGGTAGGGATTGCATTGAATCTGTAGATTGCTTTGGGTAGTATAGTCATTTTCACAATATTCATTCGTCCAATCCAAGAACATGGTATGTCTCTCCATCTGTTTATGTCATCTTTGATTTCTTTCATCAGTGTTTTATAGTTTTCTGAGTAAAATGTTTTGTCTCCTTCAATAGGTTTATGCCTAGGTATTTTATTCTTTTTGTTGTTATGGTAAGTGGGATTGTTTCCTTAACTTCTCTGTAATTTTTCATTGTTAGTGTATAGGAATGCAAGAGATTTCTGTTTAGCAAATTCATTGATTAGTTCCAGTGGTTTTCTGGTAGCACCTTTAGAATTTTCTATGTATAGTATCATACCATCTGCAAACAGTGACAGTTTTAATCCTTTTCCAATTTGGATTCCTTTTATTTCTTTTTCTTCTCTGATTGCCATGGTTAGGACTGTCAAAACTATGTTGAATAGTAGTGGCAAGAGTGGACATCCTTGTCTTTTTCCTGATCTTAGTGGAAATGCTTTCAATTTTCATCATTGAGAATGATGTTTGCTATGGGCTTGTCATATATGGCCTTTATTATGGTGAGGTAGGTTCCCTCTATGCCCATTTTCTGGAGAGCTTTTATCATAAATGGGTGTTGAATTTGTCAAAAGCTCTTTCTGCATCTATTGAGATGATCATATGTTTTTTATTCCGTACTCTGTTAATAAGGTGTGTCACATTGATTGATTTGCAAATATTGAAGAATCCTTGCATTCCTGGGGTGAATCACACTTGATCATGGTGTGTGATCCTTTTAATGTGTTGTGGATTCTGTTTGCTAGTATTGTGTTGAGGATTTTTGCATCTGTGTTCATCAGTTATATTGGCCTGTAATTTTCTTTTTTTGTGTTATCTTTGTCTGGTTTTGGTATCAGGGTGATGGTGGCCTTGTAGAACGAATTTGGGAGTGTTCCTCCCTGTGCAATTTTTTGGGAAAGTTTGAGAAGGATAGGTGTTAGCTCTTCTCTAAATGTTTGATAGAATTCTCCTGTGAAGCCATCTGGTTCTGGGCTTTTGTTTGTTGGAAGATTTTTTTATTACAGTTTCAATTTCATTACTTGTGATTGCTCTGTTCATATTTTCTATTTCTTCCTGATTCAGTCTTGGAAAATTGTACCATTCCAAGAATTTGTCTGTTTCTTTGAGATTGTCCATTTTATTGGCATACAGTTGTTTGTAGTAGTCTCTTATACTCCTTTGTATTCCTGCAGTGTCAGTTGTGATTTCTCCTTTTTCATTTCTAATTTTATTGATTTGCATCCTCTCCCTTTTTTTCTTGATGAGTCTGGCTAAAGGTTTATCAATTTTATTTATCTTCTCAAAGAAGAAAATCTTAGTTTTATTGATCTTTACTATTGTTTTCTTCATTTCTATTTCATTTATTTATGCTCTGATCTTTATGATTTCTTTCCTTGTACTGACTTTGAGTTTTCTTTGTTCTTTCTCTAGTTGTTTTAGGTGTAAGGTTAGATTGTTTGAGGTTTTTCTTATTTCTTGAGGTGAGATTGAATTGCTGTAAACTTATAAATGCTTTTGCTGTATCCCATGTTTTGGGTCATCATGTTTTCATTGTCATTTGTTTCTATGTATTTTTTAATTTCTCCTTTGATTTCTTTGGTGATCGCTTGGTTATTTAGTAGTGCATATTTAGCCTCCACGTATTTGCATTTTTTACAGTTTTTTTCCTATTAATTTCTAATCTCATAGCATTGTGGTCAAAAAAGATTCTTGATATGATTTCAATTTTCTGAAATTTTCTGAGGCTTGATTTGTGACCCAAAATGTGATATATCCTGGAGAACATTCCACGTGTACTTGAGAAGAAAATGTATTCTGCCACTTTTGGATGGAACGTCCTATAAATATCAATTAAATCTATCTGGTCTATTGTGTCATTTAAAGCTTGTCTTTTGTTATGAATTTTCTGTCTGGATGATCTGTCCATTGGTGTACATGGGGTATTAAAGTCTCCTACTATTACTGTGTTACTGTTGATTTCTGCTTTTATGGTTGTTAGCATTTACCTTACATGTTGAGGTGCTCCTATGCTGGGTGCATAGATATTTACAATTGTATCTTCTTCTTGGATTGATCGCTTGAGCATTATGTAGTGTCCTTCCTTGTCTCTTGTAATAGTCTTTATTTTAAAGTCTATTTTATCTGATAAGAATATTGCTACTCTGGCTTTCTTTTGATTTCCATTTGCATGGAATATCTTTTTCCATCTCCTCACTTTCAGTCTGTATGTGTCCCTAGGTCTGAAGTGGGTCTCTTGTAGACAACATATATGTGGGTCTTGTTTTTTATCCATTCAGCCAGTCTGTGTCTTTTGGTTGTAGCATTTAATCCATTTACGTTCAAGGTTATTATAGATATCTATGTTCCTATTACCATTTTCTTAACTGTTTTGGGTTTGTTTTCATGGGTCTTTTTCTTCTCTTGTATTTCCTACCTAGAGAAGTTCCTTCTTTTGTTGTAAAGCTGGTTTAATGGTGCTGAATTCTCTTAGCTTTTGCTTGTCTGTAAAGCTTTTGATTTCTCTGTCAAATCTGAATGAGATCCTTGCTGGGTAGAGTATCTTAGTTGTAGGTTTTTCTCTTTCATCACTTTAAGTATATCCTGCCACTCCCTTCTGGCCTGTAGAGTTTCTGCTGAAAAATCAGCTGATAAACTTATGGGGGTTCCTTTGTATGTTATTTTTAGCTTTTCCCTTGCTGCTTTTAGTAGTTTTTCTTTGAATTTTATTTTTGTTAGTTTGATTAATATGTGTCTTGGTGTGTTCCTCGGGTTTATCGTGTATAGGACTCTCTGTGCTTCCTGGACTTGGGAGAGTATTTCCTTTCCCATGTTAGGCAAGTTTTCCACTATAATCTCTTCCAATATTTTCTCAGACCCTTTCTTTTTCTCTTCTTCTTCTAGGACCCCTATAATTTGAATGTTGGTCTATTTAGTGTTGTCCCAGAGTTATGTGAGATTGTTATCAATTCTTTTCAATCTTTTTTCTTATTCTGCTTTGTGTCAGTTATTTCCACCATTTTATCCTCCATCTCCCTTATTCGTTCTTCTGCCTCAGTTATTCTGTTATTGATTTCTTCCAGTGTATTTTTCATTTCAGTTATTGTGTTGTTCCTCTCTGTTTGTTTATTCTTTAGTTCTTCTTGGTGCTGAAGTGAGGACCTCTGGGAGACCTCACTCTGATGAATATTCCCTGGGGTCCCCTGTTAGTCTAATGGTTCAGACTCAGAGCTCCCACCACAGGAGCTCAGGCCTAACCCCGGGCTTGTGAACCAAGATCCCGCAAGCCCTGCAGGGTGGTAAAAAATGAAGAAAAAAAGGAGGAGAACAATAACAGAGTAAAAAATACAATAAGCTTAGAAAACCTAGAGATATGTTAGAAAAAGTTTTTTAAAAAGTAGATGAAGCAACAACTGGAAGGTTAAACAGAACTGCAACAGCAAAAAAAGGGGGGGGGGGGAGCCAGAAAATGCCTTGGCTGTGGGGGGTGGAGCTTAGGCAGGGGCGGGGTTTAGGCAGTGGGTGGAGCCTACACTTAGGTCCCACAGGGCCACAAAAGGCCCTGGGGGTGAGGGGTGGGGCTTAGGCTCAACTAGGCAGGAGGGGCCCAGGAGTTCTCTGGTCTTGGGGGTGGAGGACCTGCTTCAGGACTTCAGCAGGATCCCTGTGCCCAAGTGGGTGGGGGAAATGCTAGGTGCTTCCCCCGATTCTCTGATCGCACAGTTTCATCCCTCTTGGCCTCTCTTCCCCACCCCCTCTTATGCCCCTAGGACTCCCACACCTGGAGGGTGCCCAGGAAGGCAAGGGAACAGACCTGGAAGCCCAACAGCCTTCCCAGGGCCAACTGAGTGAGGGAAATGCCCATTGTGCTTCCCCTGATCCCCCAGTGTCCGAGGGTCCCCCGTCCACCTCTCTTCCTCTCCCCCTTCTCCCTCCCTCCCACTCGCCTAGGAACCACGTGGCCAGAGAGGGCCCTGGAGAATGAAAGACCAGGACCAGGAGCCCAGCAGGCCTCCCAGGCCCAAGTGGGCAGGGGAAAGGTCCTCTGCACCAACCCTGGTCCTCCAGTCCCAGAAGGTTCCCCCAACTGTTCACCACTCCTCCTCTTTCCCAGCCTCTCTCCTATGCCCCCAGGACCAGCACAGCTCAGAGGGGGCCTTGGAGGGTGGAGGACCAGGCCTGGGAGCCCAGCAGGCTTCCCAGGGCCTACTGGGCAGGGGAAACGCCTGCCACGCCTCCTCATCCTCCAATCCCTGAGGGTACCGCCCCCAGGACCAACACAGCTGGAGGGGGCCTCTGAAGGCAGAGGACATGGCCCAGGAGCTCAGCAGGCTTCCAGGGGCCAAGTGGCTGTGGGAATCACCTGCGGCTCCTCCCCTGCTCTTCCAGTCCTCGATGGTGACCCCCCCGCCCCCACTGTTTGCCTCTCTTCCTCTCCCCCCCTCCTCCCTCCCTCCCACACCCCTAGGACCCATGCTGCTAGAGTGTCCCCAGAGAACCAAGAACCAGGCCTGGGAGCCCAGCAGGCTTCCCCGGGCAGATTGGGCAGGGGAAACGCTAGACACGCTCCCTCTGATCCTCTGACACACTGAAGGTCCCTCCAGGTGTGGGAACCCCGCCCCTCCCAGCCACCCCTCAGAGGCGCTGGTCCTGTCCAGCCTCAACTTCTCCTCTCCCCTGATTCCCCCCCATGTCCTATCCAGTCGCTCAGGGGTTCCTCCCATCTCCTTGGGCACAGATGTCCCTCACTAGCGTGGGGCAGCTGCCCTAGTTGTGGGGAGACACTAACAGGAAAACCTCTTACCTTTTCATCAAGTATGATGTTAGCTGTGGGCTTGTCATATATTAACTTTATTATGTTAAAGTACATTCTTCCTACACCCCAGATATTGGGAGTTTTTATCATGAATGGATGTTGAATTTTATCGAATGCTTTTTCTGCATCTTGAGATGATCATGTGATTTTGATGCTTCATTACTTGGTTTATAATATTGATTTCTGGATACCGAACCATCCTTCCATCCCTGGAGTAAATTCCACTTAATTGTGCTGCATGATTCTCTTTATGTGCTACCGATTTTGATTTGCTAATACATGGTTCCGGATATTGTATCTACATTCATCAGAGAAAGTGGCTGTAGGTTTCTGTCCTTGTAGTGTCCTTTTTTGGTTTTGGTATCAGGGTAATGCTGTCCTCATGAACTTTGTCTGGAAGGATTCCCTCTTCTGTTTGCTGGAAGGGTTTGAGAAGGATTAGTATTAATTTTTTAAATGCTTGGTGGAATTCAACAACGAAGCTGTCTGGTTCTGGACTTTTCTTAACTGGGAGGTTTTTGATTACTGATTCAATCTCCTCACTAGTAATTAGTACATTCAGATTTTCTATTTTTTCATGCTTCTGTCTTCGTAGGTTATATTGTTCTAGGAATTATTCCATCTCTTCTATTTGTGCAGTTTATTGGTTCAGCTTACGATTCATTGTGTGGTACAAGTTGTAATATCTCTTTTTTCATTTATAATTTTATTTGAGGCTTCGCTTTTTTTGTTGTAAGTCTAGAAATGATTTGTCTATTTTGTTTCTTTTTCAAAAAATCAGCTCTTCATTTTTCTTACTCTTTTCTATGTTTTTAGCCTGTATTTCATTTCTTTCTGTTCTGATCTTTATTATTGCCTTCCTTCAGCTAACTTTGGCTTTAGTTTGCTCTTTTTCTTAGTTCCTTGAGGTGTAAAGTTAGATTGTTTATTGGAGATCTTTCTTTATTCTTAATGCAGTAGGAAGTTTCCTATCAGAACTGCTTTTGCTGCATCACACATTTTGTTGTGTTGCATTTCTATTTTCATTTGTCAGAATTTTTTATTTGTTGGGTTTTCTTCGACCCATTGGTTTTTCAGTAGCATGGTTTTTCACCTCCACACATTTGTGAATTTTCCACTTTTCTTATAATTAATTTCTAGTTCATACCGTTGTGGTCAGAAAAGATGCTTGATGCAATTTCAGTCTCCTTAAACTTAAGACCTCTTCTGTGGCCTAACATATGCTCTCTCCTAGACAATGATCCACGTGCACTTGAGAACAATATGCATTCTGCTGCCCGTGGATAGAATGTTCTAATGTATCGAAGTCCATGGGGCCTTATGTATCATTTAAGCCCAATGTTTCCTTATTGATTTTCAACCTGGATGAAATATCTATTGTTGAAAGTGGGATATTGAAGTCCTCTATTATTGCTTTACTGTCTATTCCTCCCTTAGGTCTCGTTTCTGTTTCTGTTTTTCCCAGCTGCGCTGCCCAGGCTTGCAGGATCTTATTTCCCTGACCAGGAATTGAACCAAGGCCCCAGCAGTGAGAGCACAGAGTCTTAACCCCTAGACCGCCAGGGAATTCCCTCAGGTCTGTTAGTATGTATTTTATATATTTAGGTGCTCCTATGTTGGGTGTATAAATATTCACAATTGTTTATTCTCTTGTTGGATTGATCCCTTTATCATAATGTAATGACCTTTTCATTTTAAAGTCTATTTTGTCCAATATAAATATAGCTTCCCTGCTTTCTTTTGGTTTCTGTACATGAGATGTCTTTTTCCATTCCTTCACTTTCAGTCTGTGTGTGTCCTTAAAGCTGAAGTGAGTCTCATGTCTGCAGCATATAATTGAGGCTTTTTTTTTTTTTTTTCCATTCAGTCATTTTAAGTTACTATTGATAGACACGGGCTTACTATTGCCACTTTGTTTATTGTTCTCTGGCTGTATTGTAATTCCTTTGTTCCTTTGTTCCTTCATGTCTTGCTTTCTTTCTTTGTGATTTGATTTCTTTTTGTAGGGGTGTGCTTAGATTCCTTTATTTTTGTGTATCTACTGTAGGTCTTTGCTTTGTGGTTACCATGAGGCTTATATAAAACATCTCATATTTATAACAGTATATTTTAAGCTATAACAGCTTAACTTCAAATACTTAAGTTCTACACTCTACTCCCCTCTCCATTTTGTTTCTGATGTTACAATTTACATATTCTACCTTATGTATCCATTGAAAATTATTGAAGTTATGCTTATTTTTGTCTTTTAGCCTTTATACAAGAGTTATGAGGATTAACCCACCACCATAACAACAATCATATATTCTAAATTTAACTATATATTTATCTTTAACAGTGAGACATACTTTCAAAGGTTTCTTTGTTACTAATTAGCATCCTTTGATTCAGGTTAATGAAGTCCCTTTAATATTTTTGTAAGGCTGGTCTAATGGTAATGAACTCCTCCAGCTCTTGCTTTTCTGGGAAAAACTATCTCCTTAAATTCTGAAGGACAACTTTCCTGAGTAAAGTATTCTTGATTGGCAGATTTGTTTTGTTTTAGCCCTTTGAATACATTATGCCACTCCCCTCTGGCCTATAAAGTTTCTGCTGAAAAACTTGCCGATAGTCTTATGCGGGTTCATTTGTGCATTACAAGTTTTTCTCTTGGTGCTTTTGAGATTCTGTCTTTAACCTTTCACAACTTAATTACAGTGTCTCAATGTGTGGCTCTTTGGATTTATCTTTGGAGATCTCTCTGTGCTTCCTGAATCTGGATGGCTGTTCCTTTCCCCAGGTTAGGAAAGTTTTCAGCTGACATTTTTTTGGGTAAGTCTTCTGCCCCTTTCTCTCATTATAGGGACCCCTATAAAGCACATATTTGCTTGTTCACTTGATGGTGTCACATAAGTCACTTAGGCTGTCTTTACTCATTTTCATGTTTTTCCTTTGCTCCTCTGATTGGATGAATTTCACTGCCTGTCTTTGAGTTCACTGAGCCTTTCTTCTATTTGTCTGCTTCTTAGCTCCTCTATTGAATTTTTCAGTTATTGTATTCTTCAGCTCTGTGATTTCTGTTTGGTACTTTCTTATATTTTCTACCTTCTTTGAAATTCTCACTTTAAACATTGTTCTGATCTCAGTGAGCATCTTTATGAACTTTATTTTTAATTCTTTATTAGGTAAGTCACTTATCTGTTTCATTAAGATCTGTTTCTAGAGTTTTATCTCATTCTTTTCTTTGAAACATATTCCCATTTCTTCACTTTCCTTGACTCTCTGTGTTGGTTTCTGTATGTTAGATGAAAGAGCCACCTCTCTCAACCTTGACAGAGCCGTCTTGTGTAAGAGGAACTTGTACATCAGCTCTTTGTTCTCTCTCAATCTTTTGTGATTTTCCATGCTTCCTTCTTTGTTCTTAGTGGCTCCCAGTGATTGAGGGTGTGTCGAGACCTGTCAGCACCCTGAAGGGGAAGGTCGTAGGCAGTACCTAGATGCAAACTGATTGAAAGCTACACTGGTAGGCAGCAACTGGGAGAGTGTAGTTAGGGCCCTGCCATGGAGAGAACTGGGAGATGGGCTTTTCTGTGTGCTCCCTTTACACTCGGCCCAGGTTGTATACCCTTGGGAAGTGTGGGCAGGCCTGCTACACCCATTAATAACTGATTCCTTGCTAAATTTCTGTGGCACCCATAAATATAAAACCTGCTGGCTATCAGAGCCAGGTGATCCAGGGGCCTCTCCATTCAGTGGCAGCTGCAAAAGCTGAGGCACCAAATGTATATAAGCTCCTTTTAGTGAGATATAGGCCATGCATAGTGGGCTCAAGGGACAAGGTAGAGGGGCGATCTGCTGGCTTCCCCAGCTCCAGGGAGGACCCAATCAGCCCCTAAATGCATGCTAAATTCTGTCATCCTTCATAAAACCCACTTCTTCTAGAACCCTCTTTGGGTTCTCCATAACTTCATTTTGAGTAATGTAGAATATTTCTTGTCCTATTTTAATACTTTCTGCCTTGCTGTCCAATAATTTGTGATATACGCCAGCCGTCTTTTATTTTGGGTTTTTCAGCTTTTATCTTCTATAGTAATTTAAAATGTGGTACTCCTTTTTACATTCTAATGGCATTCCCTTTTATTTAGTGCATATATATACATATATGTATTTTCTGTCCGTTTTTACCACTATCTTTCCTTGCTCCCTAGTCAGTGTTTATAATGGTTTTTTTTTAAATTTAACTTTCATATTCCCCAATTCTTTATTATTCCTTCTTGTGCTGGTATACACCTTTGTCATTTTTGGAGGAAACATCACGGTGCTACATTTTCTAAGCTCTTGCATGCCTAGACACTCCTTCTAGCATCTTTACCACTCTTAGTCCATTAAAAATATGTAGTTGTTGGTCACTTGTCTTTTGACAGTTAATGTAATAGAAATTAAAGACTAAGGCGACTAATTTTTCTACCTAAATGTTTAAAGAATAGTGTGATTCTGTTAATTCTGTTAATGAAATAAGGCCTCCTAAACCTGCCCACTTAGTAAAAATGTGAGTTTTTCTCTTATATTGTAATTATTGCTTCAGAGTACCATTTTTTAAAAAAATAAATACCATTTAGGGACTTCCCTGGTGGTGCAATGGATAAGAATCCACCTGCAGGGTACATGGGTTCGATCCCTAGTCTGGCAAGATCCCACATGCTGCAGAGCAACTATGCCCGTGCACCACAACTAATGAGCTCGTGCTCTAGAGCACACAAGCCACAACTACTGAAGCCCATGCACCCTAGAGCCCATGTGCCACAACTACTGGGTCCACGTGCTGCAACTACTGAAGCCCACACACCTAGAAACTGCTCCACAACAAGAGAAGCCATCGTAATGAGAACCCCATGCACCACAATGAAGAGTATCCCCCACTCTGCACAACTAGAGAAAGCCCATGTGCAGCAATGAAGACTCAGTGCAGACAAAGAGAAAAATAAAAAATAAATACCATTTATTTGTTGGTTCTTTTTCTCTTTTTCTTCGCTTCATTTTTTCCCAGATTTAAGAGAGTTTTTCAGATGACTGACTTGGATTCAGTGTTAATTCTGCTTATTTTCAATGAAGTATCCTAAATATTGGGGGTTTTGTTTTCATTTTTTTCTGTATTTTACCCAGTTCCTATTACAGTTAGGGCAGATACTTATTTGAGAGTACTGAGAAGCCAAACATTGTGAGTTAAGAACTTGGGCTCCAGAGTAAGACTGCCTGGAACTGAATCCATCTCGGCTACTTACCAGGTATTTGACCTTGAGAATTTATTTTACCACCCCATGCCTCAACTTCCTTATTTTTATAGAAGGGATATTAATGGTACCTACCTTACTGAGTTTTTGTGAGGATTAAAGGAGTTAATACAAATAAAGCCTCTAGGACAGTACTTAGCACATAATGAGCTGCAAAAGGGAGCTGTGATTACTATACAGATAATTTTTGAAAGTAGTCTTTGTCTGAAATCTAAGAACAATTTTCTTCCATCTTATCTTTTTGTTCCTTCAAAGATAAGGATTCACTGAATTATGTGCCATGAGATATGTATAATACCACTTTTCTGTCCACTCTACTCCCCAACTATTGTCAAGATCAACTTGAACAGAACCTTTCCCTTCCCAGAACCTTTCCCTTCCCAGAAGTGCAGCTGAGGTTGGTGTGCAGAGCCCCCATCTACAGTGGGCTGCATTTTCTTCTGCTTAAGAACAGGTGTTGTGGCATGCTGAAAGCGGCAATCTCTTCCCTTCATTCAGTTGAGCAGTTCAGTTTCCCCCTTCTTTCGCACTCTCTGTGCTGCTGTAGTAACTCAGAGCAAAAACCCTAACCCCCACCCCCAACAAATGCTGAATAATGAGGCTATGAGAAATTGCACCCACTTCAGACCGAAGCACACAGCTTCCTCCTGTTTCTAGCAACACTGTACACAGTCTTCGGCTCTTGACTCATGACATGAGGCATTCCCAGTTGCACAGAAGAACTGCTCTTACTCTGAAGGGTCTATTAAACCTAAATTAATGATAGATGACATTCACTTAATCTGTAACAGTCCTCAAAAATGTAAATTAAGATTTATTCTCTCAAGTGGAAGCTTCTGGCTACTTACAAGTCACTAATATTGCACAGGGTATTTCAAACAGCATAGCTTTATAACAAAAATGTGTTCAAGATTATAAAAAGTAGAAGAAAACATTACTCTGTAATCTCAAAAGTTTGGGGATTTGATATTTTTGTCTTATTTTTTAAAAAGTTGAAAATAATAAAAAGTGAAACAGATGATTTTGATACAAGCTGATACGGGGTGATCAGTCACCATGATTATAGAAGGCCTTTCTGGCTACACAGGGCTGTCGCCTCAGGCAACAGAGGTTGTCTACAGCTTTTGGATCAGCATGGCAGAAGCACCTCCTCCTCCGTTGCAAATACTGGCAAGACCATACTCTCCTTGCTTCAAGGCATGAGCCAAATGGACGACAATCCTGGCTCCAGACATCCTAGGATTAAGAAAGCGTTATGGATACAATGGAATATTACTCAGCCATAAAAAGGAACAAAATTGAGTTACTTGTAGTGAGGTAGATGGACCTAGAGTCTGTCACACAGAGTGAAGTAAGCCAGAAAGAGAAAAACAAATACCATATGCTAACACATATACATGGAATCCAGAGAAATGGTACTGATGAACCCAGTGACAGGGCAGAAATAAAGATGCAGATGTAGAGAACAGACTTGAGGACAGCAGGAGGCGGGGCGGGGGGGGGGGCGAGATAGTAGCATTCACATATATTCACTACCAAATGTAAAATAGATAGCTAATGGGAAGCTGCTGCATAACACAGGGAGATCAGCTTGATGCTTTGTGAAGACCTAGAGAGGTGGGATAAGGGAGGGTGGGAGGGAGTCGCGGGAGAGAGAGGATACGGGGATATGTGTATAAATACAGGTGATTCACTTCATTGTAAAGCAGAAACTAACACAATATTGTAAAGCAATTATAGTCCAATAAAGATAAAAAAAAAGCATTATGGTACTTTAATGGTTTATAGACTGTATGAATAACCAAATTAACTATTATTTATACCTGAATTTAACTACTTTAACTTGGGAGACTTGTTTCAAGAATGGTTACAACTTTGTTTTTTTTATTTCTCGCACTGAACGGTACATGGGACCTTAGTTTCCCTACCAGGGATTGAACCCATGCCCCCTGCACTGGAAGCGTGCAGTTTTAACTACTGGACCGCCAGGGAAACCCCAAGAATGGTTACAGCTTTTTAAAAAGCCCAAGCAGAGACTTTAAATTATCTTCTTCAACAAAAAACAATATTAGTTTTCAAGCAACAGATGTGATACAGCTGTGTTCAGTGGGGATCCTATCAGAAATGGTATTTGCCTTATGAAGGATGGGTGAGAATAAAAACTGTTAAATCCAGAGTAACAGGAATTATCATGAAGCAGTGTAAGTTTAGGTAGGAATATACAAAGGCAGCCATCAACCTAGATATATTCTTTATGATTTTACCTACCCAATTGGATGTCCAAGAGAAACAGCTCCTCCATTGACATTCACTTTTTGGGGATCAATCTCTAGCATTTTAATGTTCACTAGTACGACCACACTAAAGGCTTCATTTATTTCCCACGTTGTAATATCTTCTTTTTTCAATCCTGCATCTTTAAGAACCTAAATTTTTTTTAAAATAAAGATTATGTTCAGATAAGTCAAAACTTATTTTCATTATCTTCTTGAAATTCTACGATTTTCGTATATATTTCCCTTTGATGCAATAGAGAAATATGGAGTTCCTTAGTTTCCAGGTGGAAGGGCCCTTTTATTTTCTGATTTTAATTTCTCATCATTTTTTTTTTTTGGCTGCGAGGCATGTGGGATCTTAGTCGCCGAACCAGGGATCGAACCCATGCCCCCTGCAGGGGAAGCACAGAATCCTAACCACTGGACCACCAGGGAATTCCCTAATTTCTCACCTTATTACATTGTAATCAAAGACTTCTGTTTGCATTATCGTATTTCTATTGTGGAGAGAGAAAACTTAATTTTCTTGAACATTCCATGGATACCTAAACATCATGTACTCTTTATTTGGGGGTCTATACTTGATATATATTCTTAAGATCTACTTAACTGATATGTTACTTAGTTCTAGATTCTTTATCTGTCAAATCAAAGAGGTATATTAGTCTCTACTAATTTTTCATTGCAACCCCTAGACTTTCTGCTTTATAGAAATTGCTGTGGGGTTATTTGGGGCATAGTTATTCAGACCTATTGTATTTTCATTGTAAATGAGTTAAAGTCTTATTATATGATCTCCTGTTTTGATAGTTCCTCAGCTATTGCAGGAAGGTGTTATCCTCATGCTAGTATCTCTATAAAATACTGCTAGCTCCCTTTATCTTCAGGAATTTTTTTGTTGTGAGCAACGATGAAATTCACATGAAACTTCTCCTCCTCCTTGCTCTCTTCCTCCAGCAGGCTCAGGTAGCTTTCTAAGCTCGACAGCTCCAACAGCTTCCTCTAGTCCAACAGCACGGGACAAAACAGGGTACCTAAGTGTAGCCACTTTTCTAGCTCTCAGAATCTAGCTGAGAAATGTTTATCACTCTTCCTTTCCAATGTGATGCATTTCACTTTCAGAAGCTGTATAATTGTGTTGCTTTCTGAGATTTGCCACCTCTGGACACATCATCACTCCCTGTTGTTTCTGATCTTTCTCTATCCTTATTCTCCACTGATTTTTTTTTTTTTTTTTAAATCTGGGTGCCGCCCTCAGAAGTTCTGTCTCAGGAAGAGGCCCTCTACTTCTGAAGGGGAATATCTGCTGGAGTCTTCTGAGATCCCTTAACCTCTAAACCAACACAACACTGTCTGTTTTCCTGGGACCCCTTAATAACTTCCCACAAAGACTCAGACTGACAATTTGGAGTACACCGGTTCTCTCCATCTATAGTTTTACTCTAAGACCACCTCCCAAGCAGTTTCCTTTCAGGATGAAGACTGCTTCTTCTAGTAACGAATATTTGCTTTGAATTCTAGAACCTGTACCCTCAGCATTCCCTTCTTTTCTCTGCCACACGAACCTCCCACTTTGTGGTTGCCATTCCAGGTGTGAGCTCTGCACAAGGAATTCAATTACGTAGTTGTTATCTGCTCCACTGAAGATACAGGCTGTGGGCTGCTCCTTTACTTTCGTTGTTGTTATCCTTGCCGCTCTAACTGTTTTCAGGAGAAGTGAGAAGATCTGAAACTAAGCTACCTCAATGATTTGGCGGATGAATAACATGTAAAATCTAACACATGCAGCCTTGGTATAAGCAAAACCAGAAATTGGCAGAATAAGTTATGGTCTGTTATTCTGTTCTCACCTTAGGTACAGCATATGCAGGTGCAATTGAAAAATCAATAGGTTCTACAGCAGCATCAGCAAATGCTTTATTAAATGAAAAAACAGGTCGTTAAAATCTTTTTTATAAGCACCCGAAGCTGTATCTAACAACTTATATAATATGCAAAAACGCAAGTTTCCTAAACCTTGTAATATATTTAAATATATTTGTGCCTTTTCTAAGACTCTACATTTTATAAAATTACACCAATCATCTAAGCCATTGATTTTCACAGATAGGGAGCTGGGGGGGGGGGGAGGGATGGGGATGCCTCCAGGGACTCTGGCATTATCTAGAGATATTTTTGGTTGTTGCAACAGGCAGAATGCCACTTACTGTAGCACCTAGTGGGTAGAAGCCAAGGACGCTGCTAAACACCCACAGTGCACAGAACAGCCCCTTCAACACAATTATTCGTTGCAAAATGTCAATGGTGCAGAGGTTAAGACACCATGATCTAAACACAATGATATCTGCTTACTCCTTATAAAGAAGGCAAGGCAGACTTTACAGTGGAAAATAAACTTAAGGAGACTGAGGACATGCCAAGACCACAGTACAATTAGATATTTTGCATTTCTATACTCCTAAGACCATATTCTTTCTATTCTACCCGGCTACCTTTTCCCACAGTGCCAAGAGAAAACATGCACCTTGTAGTCTCCCACAGATCACCCAGGACAGGGAAGGATTTTTAAAAGCTTTCTCATACAAATCAAATCATAACGAAAATATTAAGGGAGATTCTATCTCAATTAAATTATGTACTAGTTAAATTCTGTCACAAAGTACAATCTACAGACAGATACAGCCAACTTCAGTATTATGTATTAGGTGGGCCAAAAAGTTTGTTCGGGCTTTTCCCTAAGATGTTATGGAAAAACCTGAATGAACTTTTCAGCCAACCCAATATCACTGACAAGGAAACTCACTTTCAGGAAGAGTTTATTGGGGTTTAGGAGTAAACAAGTTCAGACATCTTGTACCTGCTATTCTTGCCAGTGGTTTAACATTGAGCCTCCTGGCTGCATCTGCAGTCATCAGAACCATAGCAGCTGCTCCATCATTCAGTGTGCTGGCATTGGCAGCTGTTATTGTACCTGAAAGTATCAATGAGCATGACATCAGAACATTCTTTCACAGGGAATTCGTTTGGGTCAATTTAACAAATTCCTACAGAATACTGCCTGGGTTGCTAGATGTGTGAAGATACGGATGGAGATAATTCCTGCCCTCAGGAAAACATACATAATTAATGTGTACATGCATAACACAATTAATGTAAGTATGCCTTTCCATCCATCCATCCATCCATCCATCCATCCATCTGGCTGTGCAGGTCTTAGTTGCTGCCACGTTGTGGGATCTTCACTGCGGCATGCGGGATTTAGTTCCCTAACCAGGGATCGAACCCTAGCCCCCTGCCTTGGGAGCGTGGAGTCTTAACCACTGGACCACCAGGGAAATCCCCTTACATTACTTTTTTCTAACAGTTTATTCAAAGCTACCTCAAAAGGCATGCATGATGGCACTGGGTAAATGCTGGTTTATAATTCCTCAAAGAGAAGGACCACTTCATATTTTTCCGAAGTCTTTGCTTATCCACAATAGAGCACTCATATGTTTTGCAAATCAGTGTCAAAATCAGGTATTTCTTCTCTATAATCACTTGAAGTTAAATGAATACTAAAAATCACTAAAACGTACATTTTAAGTAGGAGAATTTTATGGTATACAAATTATATGTCAATTAAGCTGTTTCCTTTTAAATACCAATGAAGACCCCATAATAGACTGTTGCTAAAATTATAAAAATACACTTTCGCAACATAATTTTTTTTTCCTTTTTTGGCCAAGCTGTGAGGCTTCTGTGGTATCTTAGTTCCCTGACCAGGGATCGAACACGTTCCCTGCAACAGAAATGTGGAGCTCTAACCACTGGACCATCAGGGAATTCCCTACAACATAAATTTTTATATGATGCTTTAAAAAAAAAAGACTGATCCACTCCTATATTTGGTATTGAGAAATTCAGTCAAAAAAGGGAAAAAAGTTATTTCAGATTATTATCACAGCTGTATACAGCCAATTTTAAAAGCAGAACTGACCTTTTTTCCTCAAAGGATTTAGAACTCTGGGATCCCATTTATACTAACATTCAACATTTATTTACTGAGGACCAGGCACTAGAGCTACAACAGTGAAAAACAGCTATCAGCTTAATCCTCCAGTGGCTTACAGTTATTTCACATAATATGTAAACTTGACTTTCATATCACAAAAACTTTCAAGATGAAATGCATATGAAAAACTGAGTTCTATACTCATTCTACAATCTGTTCCAGAGGCTTTATATACTGAAAGTATTAACTGTTTATGTAAAATAGTAACTAATAAAAACCTACCGTATAGCGCAGGGAACTCAATACTCTGCAATGACGTATTCGGGAATGAAACGAGTGGATCTGTGTATATGCATAACTGATTCACTTTGCTGTACAGTGGAAACTACCACAACACTGTAAATCAACTACACTCCAACAGAAATTAATAATAATAATAAAAAAAAGTTCATACACACACACAGACACACAAGAAAGCATTAACTTAAGCAATTTTAAATATACTTTGGATAGGTATCATATGTTTTGTTAATTTCACTTGAGCCTGATACATTGAAAATGTTAAATAACATCTAGATGTTTCTGGAATTACTTTTTAAAAATCAGAAAGAGAAAAACAAATATCATATATTAACACATATATGCATAATATAGAAAAATTGTACAAATCAACCGGTTTGCAAGGCATAGAGATATAGATGTAGAGAACAAACAAATGGACACCAAGTGGGAAAAGCAGGGGGTGGGGGGGGTTGAGGTGGGATGAATTGGGAGGTTGGGATTGCCATATACACATTACTAATAAGAAAAAAATATATCAAATTGTACACTTTAAATATATGCAGTATAAATATATGCAGTTTATTGTATGTCAATTGTATCTCAATAAAAGTTCTTAAAAAAAATCCTTAGACAGTTCTAAGACGAGATATGGTATTCTGACTATTTTTTCTCACGCTTCATTTCTTAATACTAACCATTTTCTTTTTGGAAAACCGTCTTCAGCTTTGGAACTCTGCTAAAATCAACACGTTTATATTCTTCATCTTCTTTCACCACTACATCTGGTTTATCTAAAACAAAAATATTCTAAATTAAGTAATCTTAGCAGTGAAGATAATAATTAGTTGCTCAGTAGGAAACGGTACACAAGGTGCCTGGTAGTCTGCGCTTCCCTCTGTATGCCCACACACCTTAAACCATCCAAGTAAATTCCACTCAAGAATCTACCATCTATATCAATGGAACAGGACAGAAAGCCCAGAGATAAACTATGGTCAACTAATCTATGACAAAGGAGGCAAGGATATAAAATGGAGAAAAGACAGCCTCTTCAATAAGTGGTGCTGGGAAAACTGGACAGCTACATGTAAAAGAATGAAATTAGGATACTTCCTAACACCATACACAAAAATAGACTCAAAATGGATTAAAGACCTAAAAGTAAGGCCAGACATCATAAAACTCCTAGAGAAAAACATAGGAAGAACACTCTTTGACATAAATCACAGCAAGATCTTTTTTGACCCACCTCCTAGAGTAATGGAAATAAAAACAAAAATAAATAAGTGGGACCTAATGAAACTTAAAAGCTTCTGCACAGCAAAGGAAACTATAAGCAAGACAAAAAGACAAATGGGAGAATGGGAGAAAATATTTGCAAACGAATTAACAGACAAAGGATTACTCTCCAAAATATATAAACAGTTCATCCAGCTCAATATCAAAAAATAAACAACCCAATCAAAAAATGGGCAGAAGACCTAAATAGGCATTTCTCCAAAGAAGACATACGGATGGCCAAGAGGCACATGAAACGCTACTCAACATCACTAATTATTAGAGAAGCACAAACCAAAACTACAATGAGGTATCACCTCACACTGGTTAGAATGGGCATCATCAGAAAAATCTACAAACACTAAATGTTGGAGAGGATGTAGAGAAAACAGAACACTCTTGCACTGCTGGTGGGAATGTAAATTGATACAGCCACTATGGAGAACAGTATGGAGGTTCTCTGAAAAACTAAAGATAGAGTTACCACATGACCCAGCAATCCCACTATTGGGCCTATACCCAGAGAACACCATAATTCAAAAAGACACATGCACCCCAGTGTTCACTGCAGCACTATATACAATAGCCAGGTCATGGAAGCAACCCAAATGTCCGTCAACAGATGAATGGATAAAGAAGACGTGGTATATATATACAATGGAGTATTACTCAGCTGTAAAATGGAACGAAATTGGGACATTTGTAGAGACATGGATGAACCCAGAGACTGTCATACAGAGTGAAGTGAGTCAGAAAGAGAAAAACAAATATCGTATATTAACACATGTGCGGAATATAGAAAAATGGTACAAATCAACCGGTTTGCAAGGCAGAAATAGAGACACAGATGTAGAGAACAAACATATGGACACCAAGAGGGGAAAGCAGGAGTGGGGGTTCGGGGGGGTGAGGCTGGGGTGGGATGAATTGGGAGACTGGGATTGCCATATATACATTACTAATAAGAAAAAAATATCAAATTGTACACTTTAAATATATGCAGTTTATTGTATGTCAATTGTATCTCAATAAAAGTTCTTAAAAAAAAAAAGAATCTACCACCTATAATTTCTGTTAATGTCTTTAAGAAGAGTTTATAAAGTGGCTTGATGCAATTTAAATCTCTATTCAGCCACATCCCATTCTCTTCTCTCTCGGCCTCATTCTATGACCACAGACCTCATTCTTCTAACCCCAGGCTAGATGTCCAACCCAGGCTGGACAGGTTTTGGTATTCTGTCATTCTCATTACAGTAATCATTTCTAGAATGGAAATGTAACCTAAACCAAGCTAACTGTGTCTTTACTGTGGATTTATTCTGCTGCAATTGGTGAGGAGGTCTCTCTCCTCTGTGACTGAGAGCCCTACAGATGTGACTCTGGAGATGGAGGCAGCAGACGTAGGACGCCTGAGAGAATGAAGCACAAAAGCAGCACCAAAAAGCCAAGACAGCAGGTCCTAATGGTACTGATACCCACTTCCAGTCCCTGAAGTCCCCAGAGCTGACTGGCTGCTGCCACGCATCTTTCAGTTCTGGGGTGAATCCCCAAGTATCCTTCTAACAAATCGCCCCTTTTCACTTAATGTGTTTTGTGTTGCTTATATTAGAAACAGCTCTAATAAATACATTTCTCAAATTAAAAATAATATGCTTAGTGGAATGGAGCTGCAGAAAGAAGTATATTTTAAGGAACTAAATTTGCAATGGAGTTGAAATCAAATATTAAATTAGGTTGAATTATATTACCTCTGAACTACCAACATTTCCCTTTATTAACCATAAGCAGCAGTGTCAGTGTCTGCAGTTGAAATTAACAAAGATAAAAATGTACTAATTTAAAACTTAAACATAAAAAATTTAGCAACATGTAAAGTCTACTAAAAATTAAAATCCATCTTTCAACCTTTTACTGTAATTGTGACAGGAACAACTTCATTTCTGAATTTTCCAGCGTCCCAGGCTGCTTTACTTCTGGTGTAGGAGTTAATAGCATAAGCATCCTGTTCATCTCGTGCAATATGCAGCTTCCTCGCAGTATTTTCAGCACAGTTGCCCTGATAAAAGTTGGAATTTTTAAAAAATTAACTTTGCAAAACTTATAAAATATTAATTTTACATAACATAAAATAGTGGTAAGCAGTTACATCTGGTTTCTTAAAAATACTTCTTTTTGTACTAGGTAACTTTTTCATTCATGTCTCATCCTCAAATACTTGAATCAGCCCAGAAGTTGCTATTTTGAAGACAAATAATGAAACAGTTCGGAATCCATTATTAGAAGTCAGAAAATGCCCTATTTCAGTGTGGGGCAATTTATTCAACAATTGAGCCAAGCTGGCACAGTGAGCTTAGAAAAACATTTTCCTAAAATGAATGGCCAAATCAACATTTATATTTCAGTTTCTAAAATATATATATTTTAAAAATGAAGCAGTATTGTACATAGATGGCATTTCTCCATTAAAAAGCAATGATTACCATATGAATTTTATTGTAGACATCAGTGAGCCCATCTTTCACAATCAGATCTTCAAGCTTTACACCACCATATGGTATTGCTCCTCTGTTCATTACGTAGGGAACGTTGGACATGCTCTCCATCCCACCTGCCACCATCACGTCCTGCTCAGCAACACACAGAAACCCAAGGTCAATTCCAACAGTACTGCTGACTTCTGAACAACACCAGGGTTAGCAACGGCAATCCTCCACACATTTGAAAATTTGTGTATGACTTCACAGTCGGCCTTCACTGTCCATGGTTCTACATCCACAGATTCAACCGTAGTATGTATTTACTGAAAAAAATTTGTGCATTAAGCGGACCCAGGCAGTTCAAACCCAAGGCCAACTGCAGCTGTAAACCCATTATACTCTTTACACAGCTACAGCAAACAAGTCTTCTCCATGGACTTTATTAAATGTTTGCTAAAGAGTGACTGTAGTAAGCACCCTCTTGACACTGGTAAAAGGAAATGGTCTGAAACCTGTCATGATAATTAAGATCAGAACCAGGCATTAATAAGAATGCCAGGAATCTTCAGTGTAAAACCATCTTCTGAATTTCTTCTACCCTTCATTTCACTGACTCTGCCGAAAAGGTAACCTCAGCTCTGGGAAGTAACCCTATGTCCTTGACTGTGATCTTCCTCATCAGCTTTGCCCAGACAGACAGCTCCAGCAATCTTCCACCTGATATGTGACACGCTCCCTCCTTCCACCCACGCGTCATAAAAATTCATCTACCTCATTCTGGTGAGGCTGTTAAGTCTGGTGATTCTACTCCTAAAAGGACCCCCCAGCATGATATACAAGGCCCTTCCCTTCTCATTCCCTTCCCAGTCTCTTGGCTGCACCCACCCCTGAGGTCATGCAGAACTGTTTAAAGGTCTTCAAAGAGACTTCCCTAGTGGTCCAGTGGTTAAGACTCCGCACTTCCACCACAGGGGTCACGGGTTCCATCCCTGGTTGGGGAACTAAGATCCCACATGGTGCACAGTGCGGCCAAAAAGAAAATCAAGGTCTTCAAAGATACTGTGCATGGGACTTCCCTGGTGGCACAGAGCTTAAGAATCTGCCTGCCAATGCAGGGGACATGGGTTCGATCCCTGGGCAGGGAAGATCCCACATGCTGCGGAGCAACTAAGCCTGTGCACCACAACTATGGAGCCTGCATGCCACAACTACTGAAGCCTACATGCCCTAGAGCCCATGTGCCACAACTTCTGAGCCTGCATGCTGCAACTACTGAAGTCCATGCACCTAGTGTCCGCGTCTGCAACAAGAGAAGCCAATGCACTGAGAAGCCTGCGGAAAGCAACAAAGAGTAGCCCCCACTAGCCACAACTAGCGAAAGCCTGTGCGCAGCAACGAAGACCCAACGCAGCCAAAAAAAAAAAAAAAAAAGATACTGTACTAATTTACACACACCTCTGCACTTCTGACCTATCCACCAACATGTAAAGCACCTACGTTTCCTTTACAACTAATCAAAACACAGCCACTTCATGCTTTCCCTGACCACCTAATACTATCCCTTTTTGGAACAGTTTCCCTTCCTTCTTCTGTATTCCCCAGTTACTGTATATTATTTTATTAATGTTACTCTGTATTGTAGCTACATTTATGTGTCAAATCTTCTCACTAAACTAAGCTCCTTTGAGTCCAGAAAGCTTGTCATGTCTATTTTTATGTCATTAGTGCCTGGCATATACAGTAGAAGTTCAATAAATATTAACCAACTGACCTGTAATTACAGATCAACAAAAATTCATTTGCATTATAAGGGCTAACTTTCAAAAATAGTTTAATATAAAACATCAATGTAAATATAAAATTAAAGCCAATTTATATTCTCACAGTCTTTAATCAAGAATAAAGACAAACAGAATTCTATACCAAAGAAACCTAAATATTTTGCCTATTCTGAAATATGGAGAGTCAAATAATTCTCATGTAAGTTTTATTCTGTTCTCCTCAAGTACTGAGTATTTTCTGGAGATGATGGCAATAATAAGTGACAGAAATTAAGTTATCAACCATTCTACAGTATACAATAAAATTAATCATTCTCCAAAATCAGAGAATATTCAAAATAAGGCAATTGCTAGTATTACTCTAAATCAGATAATTGTATACATGCATGAATGGATCAAAGAATACTGACTGAAAGCATCTGCTAGAGGACCACAAAAAAACCAACTGAGACAAAATTTTCCGTCATTCAAACAGTTTTGAAACATCTACACAATCCCATGACCATTTTCACCCACTGGTTTGACAAGAATTTGGTAATACCTGATGTCGTGTTCCCTTGTGTACAGGCAAATGAGCTCTCATAACCTTTGCAAAATACGTAACTGGTGTAACTTTTATGGGAAGCATTTGAAAATATCAAAATTTTTAAATCTCTGACTCAGAAAGTCTCCTCTTAGGAATTTTTCCAAAAGACAGACTTGCACACGATGAGATTTTGTAATGTTTTGTTCACCAGTCTCCAGAGAACGTCCACAGTAGATCCTCAGCTAATGGCGGGCAAAACTAGGATGTGCAATTAGTCTGGCTCCAGACTTTGTGTTCTTACCACTACACTATACTGCTTAGCACAATGAACCAACAAGAGCTGATTTAAATATTTGTAAGTACACAAAGATATATGCATAGGGGTACTCTCTGCAGCATTAGTTAAAACAGTGAAGAACTGGAGATAACCTAGATGTCCATTCAATAAAGACCCATAAAGTACATCACAGTTGTTCAGTTCAATAGAGTACTCTCTTATGTGCTGATATCAAAAAGATCTGCAAGACATTACATGGGGCACAGGATTTAAGTAACTTGCCCAAAGTTTTTCTGCTCTTAGGGGCAGAATACACAAGAAAGTGATGAATTAGTCAGAGACTCAAAATGGGGTAAGAAGAAAGATGATTTTTCATTTTATACTTTTCTATATACCATTTCAGTTTTTACCATGTGTATCAGGTATCACTTTTTTTTCTCTTTGGCTTGCCTTACAACTGGAAATAAAGCAAGGGAGGAGTAATAGCAAGGGTACGCATACTGTGATTCCTGTACATGTAAGACATGATCTGCAAACACCTCACAACTGGTTTTTACCTTGTGTGTTATGCCCTGATATGCTGGGATTCACTGGACACCTGTTTTCTAATTTCAGCCCTGTGACTAACTCTGTAGTCCTCCCAACCTCTTCCTCAGCTGAAAATAGGGCTTGGACCTGATAAACTCTTAATTCTACGAATCCAGGTCTAGTTTCCCAACAGCCAGCATATATTTGTTGACCAGCCTACCTCTTGCTCAATCTCAGATAAAGACAAGATCAAAATCATCAAGGCCAATAGAAAGCCTGCACAGTTTTACAAATGAACTGGGACATGAGGAACTACAAATTAGTCACCAATTCTGGGCTCAATCAATGATTTCATTCCCAAGGTCAGCACCTTGTTCTCATTTATGATAAAAACCCTTCTCATTCTAGCAAAGACAAAATTTATGATGTCTTAAATCAACCAGAATCTCTAAGTAAAGGGGCACCCAAGAACTAAAACATCCTGGCTGGAAACTACTTTTCAATACAAAACACTTGAGCTATCATTCTGACCTCTACTCAACTGGAACTGGCAAATCCAGACCCTCCTGAAGAAACAACACAGTAAGTGCACTTATGAGAAAGAATCTCACTCTGAAGTATGAATACACTTAGACTTTCAGTGCTTTTTTGCACTGCATATTATTTTAGTTATAAAATGGAAAAGAAAATACTTCTTACCTGATGTCCACACATAAGACTCTGCGAGGCCATCATGATGGCTTTCATTCCTGATGCACAGACTTTGTTTATAGTGGTACATGGAGTAGAAACAGGTAAGCCTAAACCAAGATAAGTCACACTTTTGAAAAACAAAGATACTCTTCCAATAAACTGTAATAAAATAGAGCAAGTTAAACTATCTGCAACATTTCTTCAGTCAATATAAGTCTATTATGCATTTAACATTTTATTTATGCTGAAATGACCTCCATTTTCCCATGCCCAACATTTAAGTGTAAAAACAAAAACGCAGTCCTAGTACCTGCAGCCAGGACTGCCTGTCTTGTAGGGGCTTGTCCTTCACCTCCCTGTAGAACATTTCCCATGTATGCTTCTTTCACTTCTTCTTTTGGAATCCCTTTTTTTAAAAAATCAAAAAGACATTTCCACATTTTATTCAATTTAATAATTAGTAATTACCTAGTAAAGTACATGACATTATACAGCAGGAATGGTTTCCTTTTCTTGTTAGTTTTGAGTTTCATTCCTAACACTATAGTACAAGGACTTCTTTTCAAGAGGATTCAAAATGTAGGCATTGGGACTTACCTGGTGGTACAGTGGTTAAGAATCCACCTGCCAATGCAGGGGACACAGGTTCGATCCCTGGTCCGGAACGATCCCACATGGTGCGGAGCAACTAAGCCAACATGCCACAACTACTGAGCCTGCGCTCTAGAGTCCAAGAGATGCAACTACTGAAGCCCGTGTGCCTAGAGCCGGTGCTCCACAAGAGAAGCCACCACAATGAGAAGCCCACAATGAAGAGTAACCCCTGCTGGTCGCAACTAGAGAAAGCCTGTGCACAGAAACAAAGACCCAAAACAGCCAAAAAAAAAAAAAAAAAGAAACGCAGGCATTCATTCATTCCTAAGTGTCATGTATATAAGTGCAAAATAAACATTTGTTCCACTGAATCACTGCCCCTCAACACAAGAAATAAAGTAACTACTGACCTGCCTTTTCAATGGCTCCCTGAATTGCAATGGAACCAAGTTTAGTGGCTGGCAGATTGGAAAGGCTGCCTAGAAAGGATCCAATCGGTGTTCTTACAGCACTTACTATGACCACTTCCTGGCAAGACAGAAGATGGTAAAAATTATTATATTTAAATATTTTACCCAAATAATCTTTCACAGACATAATTCACAGAGAGATTATCCAGGAAACAGACTTTTTATGAATGACTACCCATCAAAGATGAAAATAATCTCAATATTTGAACAGCACTAAAATCAGTTCAATGCTGGTATTTTATCGTTTAAGACCTAATAGAAACCCTAAGACAAACCAATTCTACAATAGGCATAGACCAGAAGCTTAAGTTTCAATCCTATTCCTTAGTCAAAATTTAAGAAATGATCAGTTTACCCTTGTTAACGGCATAATAAACAATCCTAATTAAAGGGCTTCCTTACTGAAGGGAAACTCTGGGCTAGGAATCAAGACTTGTATGCTGGGGGGGGGGGGGGGGGGGCGGCACACCACTTAACTAGGACACAGAGTCGTAACTTAAACTATAAATAAGACAATATAAAATTTAAGAAAAAGTCAATAAAAGCTCTCTTAAATATTGCAAAACACTATTTTAACAATTCTCTCCTTACACTCGCCTTCTACATTCTCTTAGATAAATACGACATACATACGTAAACTCTCATAGATAATAAGAGAACCGTTCCCTATATTCTGGTCGAAGACTATTACTAAGTCTTTTTAGGAACCCTTATGAAACAAAGAGAGGACCCCTCAGAAAGCACTACGTGAGCAGGTGATGGTCCTTCCTGCCTAATCCCCAGTCTGGTTCAGCCCCTTTCTTCTAGTATCTTCCATGAGGCCTCTGCAATGTACCAACACAATATAATGGGAGTCCCTGAGAGTAACGGAAGAACACTGCCTAGTTTTAGAGGTTGTTTACAGTAGACAATGATTGGGGAAGAAGCAGAAATTATGCAGGGCACTAGATTGAAATCTTTTTATAGGTAATTTTGGAGTTGGATTTAATATTTCAATAATTAGCTATTCCTAACCAATGCACCATCCCAAACTGACCCTCACCTCTACATGCGTAAGCATATGCATTTTTTAATTGACTACATTTCCTTTAAATTCTTGAAATTTTAAAGTACAATTTAAATTTATACTTACATTCAAAGTGGGTTTTGATACATAACTTCGGTCCACATATCTTATTTCCTGTAATATAAATATTTGTTATGATGTAAAAAACATTAATCTACATCACTTTATACTTCTCAGAAATGGGATTATGGTAATTTCTTTTTGCTGCATTATACTTTTATTTCCAAATTTTCCAGTTAGCATATATCAGTTATAATTTTAAAAATTACTACTTTTGTAATATTCTCATCTGATTAACTGTTCATTGGAAATGTATGTTTTAACTTCTGATGAATTTGTCATCCTAAAATTTCTAACTTTTTTTAAGTACAAGCTTTATAAAATGTAATTTCAAGTTAAATCTAAGTTCTAAATTAAGTAAGCCCAAACTGGGCTGCTGCTTATATAACCTACTTACACTGAAGGATTCTAGCATATTATCTGTGACCCAACTTTGAATTAAAAGTTCCTACTTGTAGTAAACATGCCTGTCACTGCCTCACCAACTATACCCCTTTCTCAAAAGGGTCTGGAAGGGACAGCCCTAAGTACCTACATGGTGATTCCCATCCTCCTCCCACTGGTCAGAGCCGACAGGCCCAAAAATGGAATGGAATTTGACCCAAGCTAGCACTCTGCGAGACCCAATCAACTGGATGATGACGGGCACTTGTAGTGAAGCCCAAGGGGCTGGAGTTAGGCAGCAACACCGTGTAAAAGCAAGGTTACAGCAAAGAGAAAAGCCACGAGTAAGCCGAGAAGCAAAGGAACTGAACATACACACTCAGAAAAGGAAGAAAAGACCATGGCACACTACATGAGACTAAAGAAGACAACTTAGTTGGTGATTTTCTAGTTAGGGTTTAAGCAAGGCCAGCTTTACTTTATTTCCTAACCGTGAATGTCCAAGAGCTTGCCTACTGTATATCTTCAAAAAGTCCCTACCTACTTCGCTAGTGAGGAATGGGATGTTGTTCCTCGCAATCCAAGGGCCTTTTCTAAACCATGTTAAAGTTTCTGGTTCTGTTTAACTGAAGGTTCCCTGGTCTCTCCACTTTGCTGTGGATCCCATTCCAGGTGCCTTTTCAAAGATGCCACATCTTCAGTTACCTCTTCCCTCTCCCCTACATCATTCCCTCTCCCCTGCATCTTTACTCCTGGATTATTCATAAGCATAGTAATGGGCTCTGGTTTCTCCCACCTAAAAGAATTAAAAACAAACAAGCTTCTCTTAACCCAGACTCACACTGAGCTTCCACTTCATTTCTTAGCTCCTCTATATAAGAGAAGTTCTCCAGCAAGTTACCTACAATTTGTTTCTTTGTCCTCACCTCCTATTTACTGTTCAACCCCACCCAACCTGGCTTTGATGTATCTTACTGTTGGCTCTGAGCAAGATCAACAATGTCTGGATAGCAAAATCCAATAAAGACTTCACTATATTCATACCATCATCTTGGCAACCTGGGACTCACTTACTTGGTTAAGAGCCTGGGCTTACTAGCTGAGTATTCTAAAATACTCTCCACAAGTCGTTGTGAGAATGTGTAAACCACTACACAAACCCCCTCTTTTCTTGCCTTCCATTTTAACACAGTCTTGTGGTCTCTCTCTTATCTCTCTCGTTATTTTTCTCTGTCTCCTTTGCTGTTTCATCCTCTCCTTCCCAACCTCTAAGTGCTGGAATGTCCCAGGGCTTTGTTCCAGGTGCCTTTTAATTTTCCAACTTCACTGTATCCTTAACCATATCTAGCCTCGTAGCTTTAAACAGCAATTATGTTCTGGTGATTTCCAAATTTCTATCTCCAGCCTTGACTTCTCAACTGACCTGCAGACTCATGTATCCAAGTGCCAATTTGATAGCCTGAATTCAATGTCCAACTCACAGCTCTCAATTTCCACCCTAGAACACTAGTTCCTCCCCCCCCCCCCTCCCTTTCTTCAGCTCATCAGCTCTGGCCACCATGGCTCAGCAAGGAAGGGAACTTGCCAGCCTTATCCAGGCCTGGCCCCAGGATTCATGGGATCTGCTTGATCAGACTCTGAAGCCAAAAAGGCATCATACTTCTTGGCCAGCTTCTTGACCAGTTTCTTATTCTTGTTGAGTTTCTTCAGTGGCTCGATGTCCATGGGGGGATATCCACAGGTTTGGCCTCTCACAGTGCTGCTGGTCCCCCGGAACACATATGGAGAACTTGGGGCAGGGAGAGGACTTAAGCCCAGAGCATGCACCTTCACCAACAGCTAGTCTGGCTTCTCAAACTAGCTGACAGGCTCAGCCAAGGCCTCCTCACACCTCTCCCTGTTTTAAGACCCAGGGTGGGGGTCCGTCCAGCCACATCTGCCCTGAGCAGGGGGTCTGAACTACCTGGGCACTTCAGTGCCCTGTGTGCCTGGCCATCTTGGGCTCAACCAGAGCCTGAACAGAGGAGAGGGGCACGGGGACACTGAGGGCTGGTGGGATCAGGATGCTAGGATGCTGCCAACCTGATGGTGCCCGAGAACCATCTGTCCTTCTGAGGGCAGAGCTCTTCAGACTGATCTGATGCTCTACCATCTCCAAAACCTGCTGGCACCTGCGCTTGTTCTCAGGCAGGACTTTCCGTGCTGTAGCGGGAGACTCTGCTGCTCATGGTGCCTCGCGCCACAATAACCAGAAAGTAGAACACTTGTTTCTTTCCAGCATTTCCCGCCTCAAGATATCACATCACAATCTGCCCAGGTGCTAAGCCAAAACCTGAGGACTCACCCTCCATCTCTGCCTAATACCCAGAGATGCTCTATCACAGGCACTGTCAATGCTGTGTCTAAAATATACCTAAATTCTTCCACTTTGCTTCATCTGCACTACTGCCACCTAGTCCCAGCCACCATCTCTCGCTACTGTAACAACTTTCGACTTCATTTCCTGCATCCCCAACTTCCCTTCTTCAGTCCATTCAGTTTTTAAAACATAAATCAGGGAGTTCCCTGGTGGTCCAATGGTTAGGATTTGGTGCTTTCACTGCTGTGGCCCAGGTTCAATCCTTGGTCGGGGAACTGAGATCCCAGGGGACCTGAGAACCCACAAGCTGTGTGGCATGGCCAAAAAAAACCAAACACACACACATTTATATCAGACCACATCACTCCCTTGATTAAAATCCTTTGCTGGCTTTCCATTGCTCTTAGAATCATATCCACAGTCTTTCCCTCATCCTACAAGTTCCTGGCTCCTGGAAGTGGAGCTCCTGATGATCTGAATGGTATGATATGCTTCCTGACGATCTTTCTAAACTCAGATGACTCTTGCTCTGTGCCAGCCACACCAGCCTTCTCTTTGTTCTGAACCCACTCCCCCCTCAAGCTCTTTGCAGTGTGCCTTTGCCAGTAACAGTCTTTCCCCAACTTGCTTTGGCTGATTCATTTTTGTTCTTCAGGTCTCAGCTCAAGGGACACAACCCCAGAGTGCTTCTCCCTGACTACTTACAGTTGGCTTCTATTTCAACATGATTAATTCCTTCAAAGCATCTCTCACACTGCATAAATACAGGGTTCAATATCTATTCTTTCTCTCTCGACATAATGCAAGCTTCCTGAGAGCTGTCCTGTCTTCCCCCTTCTCTTCCTCCTCCTTTCTCGTTCACTGCTGCATCTTTGTCACTTGGCATAGTGCCTAGAGCTCATTAAATATCCCAGGAATGACAAAATTATAGTAGGATCAAGACACTGAAGATAATGTGTATAAATCTGTGATGAATGAACATAATCAGTTAAGTTTTATTTGCATATCACAATCATCCTTCAAGGACAGCTCAGCTGCCCCAGGAACTCTAGAGACTACTCTTGACAATGCAGGCAGAGGTAGACACTCCAACCTTGGTTTCCGCAGCACCCTGTGTACACTCTATTTGCCCCAAACACACAATTCTGTAACCCTCACTGGCTGGACTGTCTCCGCTAGACTGTTCAAGAAGAGACCAATTTTATTTATTTATTTTATCCCAATGATGGCAAGAAACGCTAAACAAATGAACAAAGTCTGGTGCTTACTACCACCTCTGAAAAATACTTGAGGTAGGGTAAATATATTTTGAAGCCAACAAAATGGGATAATGAGCTACAGAGTGAGGGCCTATTTTACATGGAATGTTCAAAAAAGGGCTCTCTGGAGACCTCATTTCAGCTGAGAAACTGAATATTCACGAGTCAGCCTGGGGAAGACCTAGGGAAAGCGCTCTCGAGGCATTCAGAAGAACTAAGACAAAGGCCTTGAATTAGGAAAAAACTTGGCACATGCTAAGTGTAGAGAGTGGAACAGTATAGCAGGAGTCACACACTCAGGAGAACACAGTCTGAGCTGAGACTAAAGAAGCAAGCAGGGAGACAGGATCAAGATGGTGGAGTAGGAGGATGTGCACTCACTCCCTCTTGCAAGAGCACTGGAACTACAGCTAACTGCTGAACAATCATCGACAGAAAGACACTGGAACTCACCAAGGAAGACACCCCACATCCAGAGACAAAGGAGAAGCTGCAATGAGATGGTAGGAGGGGCGTAATCGCATTGAAATCAAATCCCATAAATGCTGGGTGGGTGACTCACAAGCTGGAGAACAGCTGTACTGCAGAAGTCCACCCACTAAAGTGAGGGTTCTGAGCCCCATGGCAGGCTTCACAACCTGGAAGTCCAGCAACGGGAGGAGGAATTCCCAGAGAATCAGACTTTGAAAGCCAGCAGGATTTGACTGCAGGACCTCCACAGGACTGGGTGAAATAGAGACTCCACTCTTTGGAGGGCACACAAAAAAGTGGGGTCACCAGGACCCAGGGGGAAGGAGCAGTGACCACATAAGAGACTGAACCAGACCCACCTGCTGGTGTTGGAGGGTTGCCTGCAGAGGTAAGGGGCGGCTGTGGCTCACCAACAAGACGGGGGCACTGGCAGCAGGGGTTCTGGGAAGTGCTCATTGGTGTGAGCCCTCCCACAGTCCACCCTTAGCCCCACCAAAGAGCCTGTGGGCTCCAATGCTGGGTGGCCTCAGGCCAAACGACCAACAGGGTGGGAACACAGCCCCACCCATTGGCAGAGAAGCAGATTAAAGTTTTGCTGAGCTCCGCCCACCAAATCAGATTAAAGTCTTGCTGAGCTCCACCCACCCAGCCCTACCCACCATCAGTCCCTCCCATCAGGAAGCACCCATGAGCCTCCTAGACAGCTTCCTCCACAAGAGGGCAGACAGCAGTATCAAGCAGTATCAGCAGTATTTCATCTTGTGGAACTGAAAACCACAGCCACAGAAAGAGAGAGAAAATGAAAAAAGCAGAGGACTTTGTACCAGATGAAGGGACAGGATAAAACCCCAGAAAAACAACTAAAGAAAGAGGAGATAGGTACCCTTCCAGAAAAAGAATTCAGAATAATGGTGAACATGATCCAGGACCTTGAAAAAAGATTGGATGCAAAGATCGAAAAGTTTACCAAAGACCTAGAAGAACTGAAGAGCAAACAAACAGAGATATGCAACACAATGACTGAAATGAAAAGTACACTAGAAGGAACCAATAGCAGATTAGCTGAGGCAGAAGGGCGAATGGGTGACCTGGAAGACAGAATGGTGATAATCACTGATGTGTAAAAGAAGAAAAAAGAATGAAAAGAACTGAAGACAGCCTAAGAGACCTCTGGGACAATGTTGGGTGCACCAACATTTGCATTATAAGGGTCCCAAAAGGAGAAGAGAGAGAGAAAGGACCCAAGAAAATATTGGAAGAGATTATAGTTGAAAACTTCCCTAACATGGGAAAGGAAAGAGCCACCCAAGTCCAGGAAGCACAGAGAGTCCCAGGCAGGATAAACCCAAGGAGAAACACATCAAGACATATAGTAGTCAAATTAACAAAAATTAAAGACAGAGAAAGGTTATTAAAAGCAACAAGGGAAAAACAACAAATAACATACAAGGGAACTCCCATCAGGTTAACAGCTGATTTCTCAGCAGAAACCCTGCAAGCCAGAAAGGAGTGGCATGATATATTTAAAGTGATGAAAGGGAAGAACCTACAACCAAGAATACTCTACCCAGCAAGGATCTCATTCAGATTCGAGGGAGAAATCAAAAGCTTTACAGACAAGCAACAGCTAAGAGAATTCAGCACCACCAAACCAGCCCTACAACAAATGCTACAGGAACTTCACTAAGCAGGAAACATAGGAGAAGAAAAGGACCTACAAAAACAAACCCAAAACAATTAAGAAAATGGTAATAGGAACACACATCTCGATAATCACCTTGAATGTAAATGTACTAAATGCACCAACCAAAAGACACAGACTGGCTGAATGGATACAAAAACAAGACCCATATATATGCTGTCCACAAGAGACCCACTTCAGACCTAGGGACACACACAGACTGAAAGTGAGGGGATGGAAAAAGATATTCCATGCAAATGGAAATCAAAAGAAAGCTGGAGTAGCAATACTCATATCAGATAAAATAGATTTTAAAATAAAAAATGTTTTAAGAGACAAAAAAGGACACTACATAAAGATCAAGGGATCAATCCAAGAAGAGGAGATAACAATTATAAATATATATGCACCCAATATAGGAGCACCTCCATACATAAGGCAAATGCTAACAACTATGAAAGAGGAAACCGACAGGAACACAATAACAGTGGGGGACTTTAACACCCCACTTACACCAATGGACAGATCATCCACACAGAAAATTAATAAGGAAACACAAGCTTTAAATGACACAATAAATCAGCTGGATTTAATAGATATCTATAGGACATTACAGCCAAAAACAGCAGATTACATCTCCTTCTCAAATGCACATGGAACATTCTCCAGGATAGATCACATTTTGGGTCATAAATCAAGCGCTGGTAAATTCAAGAAAATTGAAATCATATCAAGCATCTTTTCTGACCACAATGCTATGAGATTAGAAATCAAATACTGGAAAAAAAACTGTAAGAAACACAAACACATGGAGGCTAAATAATACACTACTAAATAGCCAAGAGATCACTGAAGAAATCAAAGAGGAAATCAAAAAATACCTAGAGACAAATGACAATGAAAACACAATGATCCAAAACCTATGGGACACAGCAAAGGCAGTTCTAAGAGGGAAATTCATAGCAATACAATCCTACCTCAAGAAACAAGAAAAATCCCAAATAAACAATCTAAACTTACACCTAAAGAAACGAGAGAAAGAAGAGCAAACAAAACCCAAAGTTAGTAGACAAACTGGGACATCTATAGAGACATGGATGGACCAGAGACTGTCATACAGAGTGAAATGAGTCAAAAAGAGAAAAACAACTATTGTATATTAACACATATATGTGGACTATAGAAAAATGGTACAAATCAACTGGTTTACAAGGCAGAAATAGAGACACAGATGTAGAGAACAAACATGGACATGAAGTGGGGAAAGCAGGAGGGTTGGGGGGGAATGAATTGGGAGATTGGGATAGCAAATCATACACTAAGTATATGCTGTTTATTGTCTGTTAACTGTATCTCAATAAAAGTTCTTAAAAAATAAAAAGAAGAAGCAAGCAGGGACCACACAGGCCACGAGAAGGAGTCTGCATCCTAGTCTGTGCAGAGAAGCCACTGACGGCTTTTCTATTATAAAGAGACCTCTCTGGCTGAAGTGTAGAGAACTGATCATAGGAGCAGGGGTAGAAAAAAGGAAGGAGACCAGGCAAGAGCTCACATGGTAGCACTAGGGAGGTCTCGAGAGGGGTGGATACAAACAGAAGAACATGGAATATGTTTTACATACAGAACCAGCCAATGGGTGGGTATGAGTGTTCTTATTTTACAGGTGAGGAAACTAAAGCCCAGGCAAGTCAAGCAACTGCCCAGAGTGACAGAGCCAATATGGGGCAGACGTGGGATTCCACATCCAAGCATTCTCACTCCATTATACATGTATATACATATTACATATTATGTCTATTGTATGTTTGTTATACATATTATATATTTTATTTAAAACAGTGATAAAATTTAGGACGCAGAGGCAACTGCCCTTTCCTAAGTACTGCCTTATTTTTTAGTAACAAATGATTTGCTTATGATATTCTTCACTAATCAAGTGTGTCATCAGTGATATTAATTTCTCATTATTTCTGTTCAAAGGAGACAAAAAAATTCATTAGAAACGTCTATATGCCAAAATAACTGTAAAAATCAGTCAAATGAATTAGAAATTGAGCCTTTATCAAGGAAATGCTTTGAGAAAATTGATTAATCATTTTTTTAAGTTTTTCAACCTCTTAGAGGGTTTAGCAGTTAGTACTCAAAATACCTTGTTTATGCACATTAGTGTCTGTATGAGGATGCAAAGTTCCCTTACATAAAACTGATATCCCAAATCTGTATTTCCTCAGGCCTTTATAAAGCTCTCCAAGTATTAAATAATTATGCTAATTTCAGTCAGCACTTATCTTATATGACCACTCTGTTATACATTGTTGAACGCTTCCTCTGTTAGGGGTGGAATTGTGCCCCATCCAAAAGAAGTCCTAACCTCCAGGACCTTAGAATGTAATTTTATTTGTAAATGTGGTCCTTACAGAAGTAATCAAGTCAAAATAAGTTCATTAGGGTGGCCCTAATCCAATATGACTGCTGTCCTTATAAGAAGGGGAAATGTGAACAGACACAGGGAAGCAAAGTGGAGACATGGGAGATTGTCACGCGCAGATGGAGGACTGGAGAGATGCATCTACAAACCAAGGAGCTCAGATTACCAGCATCCACAAGAAGCTCGGAAGAGGCAAGCAAGGAAGGATTTCCCTATAGCAGGGGTCCATAGCCGGTGAGGAACCGGGCCGCACAGCAGGAGCAGAGCTTCATCTCCTGCCCGCCCACCCCCCCCCCGCCCCCAATGACCACCTGAACCATCTCTCCCCCACCCCCCCTACCATCTGTGGAAAAACTGTCTTCCATGAAACTGGTCCCTGGTGCCAAAAAGGTTGGGGACCACTGCCCTATGGGATTCAGCAGGGTCCTGCCAACACTTTCAGACTTTTTGGCCTCCAGAACTGTGAAACATTTCTGTTGTTTTAAGCTGCCCAATCTGTGGTATTTTCTTACAGTGGCCCAAGGAAACTAATACACCCTCCTCGGAAATCTCCCCTCCCTTGGCTTTCTGATGACTCTACATTCCACTAGTTTTCTTCCACAATACCACTCTCTCTTCTCACTGACCTCCACAGGTTCCCACTTGTTCTGCCTGTCCTGAAATGCTGTATCTCCCAAAGGCCCTGTACTAAAGCCCTCTTCTCTTCTGTGTCTACACACTTGCTCTAGGTGGGCTCATCAATGCCTGTGGAACTCCTCTCTCAGCCATTCACAGCCAATCAGCCATTAAGTTCAACAGATTCCACCTTCAGGCTATTTCTGGAATCTATCCATTTCTCTCTGTGTTTACTGCCACATTAGATCACTATCACCGCTTACCTGCTTACCAACACATTCTGCTCTTGTGTCCTGTATAAGAAAGGCCTGAGAACTGAGGTTCAGAACTCCACAGGGTGAAAGGGAATGGGAAGGGGATGCACAATGAGTATCCATCAGGATTCAACAAGGAAAATAAAAACCATTCTTCGTGAAACAGAACTTAATGCAGAGAATTAAATGCACAGGTGATAGAAGAGCTAAGAACAAAAGGAGACAGCAGTACAGAGATAAGCAACAGGAAGACACTAGCATGCTTAGGCCATCAGGACAAAGGGAAGAAGCAGGGTTACCAAAGCTAAGAGGTCAGGGTCACCTGTCAGAAGCAAGAACCAAAGGGGTCACAGACATCATGGGAAACACCATCTAAGGCAGAGAGAGGAAGAAAATAATTATCCTGACTTCTCCCTTCCTATCTCCCAATCTTCCACCCACATCTGAACCCAGCTGGTGGACACTATGATATTGGCACCTGCAAGGGTTGGCCTCACAGCAATATAAACAGAGCAGAGGAGACAGATCAATCTGGGAACAAACAGGCTCAGGACTGGCACAAGGCAGGATTTTTTTTTAAGTCTAAGTATTAGACAATCATCTTGGTTCAAAACAGCACGACAGGACGGAGGGAATGGTCAATAGTGTCAAATATAGCATAAAGAAAGGTCAAGAAGAAAAAATACAGGAAAAGAAAATCACTGGTATTATTCAGCTGAGCAGCAAAGAAATCTAACTGCAGAGGTTTAAAGAGAAATGGATGTAAACAAAGGTGACAAGCAGGACTACTCTTTTGACCATAAGAAAAAAGCAATTCCAGCTGGAAAGCAGTAAGCTCTGATAAAGTCCATTAAAGTTTGCTGACTTCATAAAGGAGACCTGTGTGTATGTGAAGGCAAAGGAGAAAAAGCCAGTTTAATGGGTTAGATACCAAGTTCCATTCCACAAAATGGCAATAAATATTGAAAACCCTATTAAAACAAAAGGATTTCCATGGTTCGGTAAACGACCCCTTAACTGAAGTAGCAACCAATACAACCAATTCCTAGAGTTCTATTAAATGAACACCACAAATCATTTACTATATAACCTACAACTTCATTCTTCTCATCAGCAACATTTGTGTTTGATTTTAAGCTCCTAATTAAACTATAAATTAAGAGGGTTTTGCACTTGGTTTATGTTTTGTTTTGTGTTTTACAAACTTAGAGTATCTATTTCACCTCATTCACTAGCAAATGTTGGTTAAAACTCAGGTTGACCTCATTACATTTGTGATTTCCCACAAACTAACAAATATGCCAAGAATGCATGTTTCCTGGAAGCCCACTCCTGACTTTGCTATTATCCCTGCCACCCCGGACTAGTTTTAGAGTCCGGTGCCCCCGGCCCGCCGCTGCACTCGTCAAGGTGAGCATCTGCCCTTCCGCAGCCCAGCCGCACAGCGCCGCTCGCCTTCTGCCTTCTGCCTTCTGTCACGCGCCAGCCCACGTGACACGCAAGTGTTTCCCCACGTCAACCCTCCCAAGCCTCTAACTAGGACACCAGCAAAAACAGCAACGGTCCTCACTGCCCGAAGTCTGGGCCAAACTCTCACTATATAACTGGATTCCAAACTTGACTGCTGCAAGCGAGCCTAAAAGCAAGCACGCGCTGAGCGTCTCCACCCGCGCCCCCGCTTCCGCCAGCCCCGAAGCCCGAGGCGCACGCCGGCCCGCGCCCACGCCGGGGAAGACGGGTTCCGCCCGGGCTGTCGCTCCCGCGGCCCGACACGGCAGCCGGAGGCTCACGGCTGCAGCCGCCCGAGTGCGCGCGCTCACCCAGCGCGAAGCTGCGGGGCCACGGGCCTCCCCACAGGTCGGAAGCTGCTCCGAGTCGTGCGTCTTTTTAGCACCGTGTAGTCCCCAGGTGACCGCCTACTGCATGAAAGCAAGGTCTCCTTGACGGCAACGCTCACAGGTTGTAAAGCAAAGCCCGGAAACAGCCTCAGGGTCCTTAGCTGCCTGCGGAGCAAGGTCAGAGCCCTGCCCGGCCTTCCTGCCGCGCCGACACGATGGAGAGCGACTGTCAGGAGCCGGCAGGGGGCTTCCTGAGGCCGGCACTGCGGCGTCTCCCAAGGAGAGGCCCGAGTCCCAGCCCCTCTCACCTGCATCCGCCTCGGAAGCAGGGGGCTGCGCGCGCGGGCGCCGCCACGCAGAAGCACCGCCACCACCGCCATGGTCGCGGGAGACACGGAGGCGTGCCAGTCGCTTCCCTGACTCCGCTGACCGGCCGACCCGGCCCGCCTCCTCCAATAGCAGCCTCGGACCGCGACGGCCGGCGCCCATTGGCCGGCAGCCGAGGAGGGGCGGGGCCTGGCGCAGGGACGCCGGAGCGGCGTGTGGCTGGAGGCCCTGGCTTGCAAGCCACGTGATACGGTGCTGGGTACACTTTGCCCCACTTTGACCTGGGAGCCAGTGGTTTATGTAACCGGGGCTTTTTCTGTTCCCTGGGCCTGCTCCTCTCACGTACACCCACAAAGCACAAAGGAAATTCATGAAAATATTTTTAAGCAATGCACTTACCTTTTCATTTATGATGAGATAATTTTGCAATTATTTCTTAGGAGGAGGAAGAAGAGGAATAGAAAACATTAATGCCTAACTTTGAACAATTAATAAAATTACTATTAACCTTCACAAAAACTCCGTGAATTATGTGCTATTAGTATCCACCCCTTCACTAAGGAGATAACTGAGCTACAAAGAAGTTAACTTTTTTTTCCCCCATGGTTGCATGGAATGTGGAAGATCTGGGGTCTGAACTGGTATCATTACGTGGCATTGCTTTCCTGTACCTATTCCCAGAGAATGATGTAAGTGTTAGCTATGATTATGCTCGCATTTTGGGAACACATTACTTAATTTTGGACCTTCAGTTGAAGACAGCAAGTTTTTGTGACTTTGTAACATTTTCCTTTATATTTATCTTATTTAATTTTTCTCTAATTTTGGTTGTGGTTGTTGTGGCGGTTGTTGTTTTTTCGGAGGTTTTTTTGTCCCAGCAACTTTGGGATCTTTTTTCTTCAACCAGGGATTGAACCCAGGTCCTCAGCAGTGAAAGCATGGAGTCTTAACCTCTAGACAGCCAGGGAATTCTCTGTACTTATTTTATACAGAAAATAGGAGTGACAGCATACAAAGTGAGCACTTTACCTCTACTTACTCCAGGCCAAACCCACGTTTTTCCTACAGTAAAATCCCCGCCCTTAATTGTTTTGTAACAAGAGGGAGATTGTATTTTCCAAAGTTTACCACACCTAACGTTAGTATTGGGCTGCACCCTGCAGGCCTGTAAGCCTTGTAACTGCCCAGCCTCAAGACAGAAAGAATCCAGAGTTAGCGACAGAGACAGCAATGGTTTATTGGGTAGGGGAATCTTATTGACACCTGAAGCAAGAGGGTCCTGGAGAGACACACCATGGTGGGCAGCAGATGGCAGTCTGGCCATGGCAACAGTCTTCCCTACCAGGAGAAGAGGGAATTGTTATAGGGGGAATTGATGTCAGGTTGGCTTATCCCTTACCAGGGAAACCAGCAGAGACTCACAACCCTCACAACCCCTTTGATAAACCATCTTTGTGGAGCTGTTCTGGTTTAAAGATTGCAACACTCACTAGCTGGGGTGGGGCAAATCTGCAGGCATTTACTGAGCAGGCTCTGTGATGATGAGGGAAGGTCAGCTGGGCAAGTAGGTTTACGTGAAGCAGGGTCTGATTGAGAAGCGGGTGTACAGAGAGCAAGAAAATAGCCATTGTGGGCCGTGTGACCACACAATCAGCCCACTCTACAAGCTCTTCTTCCAGTGTAACTCATGCTCACCCCTCCGACCACAGGTGGATCTGTGTTCCCTCGCCTCGAGTCTGGTGGGGGGGGGGGGGGGACACTGAGTGCCCCAACAGTGGAGTATGACAGAAGTGAGGTATGTGATCTTCCAGGCTAGGTCTAGCCAGAAATATGGATTAAAAAAAGCTGATGATTTCTAGTCCTCAGCCTCCAATCTCACCAGCTGAGACCCCAGACATCATGGAGCAGAGACCAGCCATCCCTTCCTGTACCCTGTCTGAATTCATGATCCACAGAAACAATGAGAAAATAAATGACTATTGATGTTTTAAGCCACTATGTTTGGGGTCATTTTTATATAGCAATAGATAAATATGGAACCCCTATCTTTAGTTTCCCAGTCACCCTAGGTTGGTCCCTTAGAGTGGTTTGTGATAACTTCACCTACCAGATCCTCTATAATCAATAGGTCATCAAGTCCTGCCTCCTTCCTTTGAAGGTCACACTCAAGCCTTCTCTTTTAGTGACCCTTCTCTAGGCCAAGCACAAACCTTTTCATACCTACTGCTTTGATAGCTGTTGAAAGGAAATCATAATAATGTGTACCAGTGCTGAAACTGTGTGTGTGTCTGTGAAATGTACAAGATAGATCTCTGAAAAAGCTGAATTTTTAAATAAATAACTCTGAAAATTAAATAGCTAGTCCAGCCTAAGAAACAGTGGCCACGGCTGATAACTAGACTAGGGGATCAAACAGCAAAAGATGACTGGTTATAATAGCTCGTTACATAGTTCTTAGTATGGGGCATTTCTTTCATTGTTTAGTTTATTTAATCCTCACAAAAAACCAATGAATTAGGGAACTTTCTTATTCATATTTTATAGATGAGGAAACTTAGTTACAGAAGTTACATAAATTATCCAAGGTCACAGAGCAAGTAATTAGTGATAGAGCTACAGTTTGAACCCAGGCTATCTGGTTGCCAAGATTAGGCTCTTAACCTCTACACTAGTTTTGCCTCAGGAGAGACTTGCCTTAGAGGCACAGGGGTCAGCTCTGACTGGACAATTCTGCTGTCAAAAGCACTATCAGGAAATGTTGGACACGATGACGTCTAGAGAAGTTCAAAGAGACTTAGGAGCAGTTGGGAGAGAAGGAGAGCAAATTCACTCCTGAGCTACAGCAGATACCTTCCCTTCAATGTAAACTTCAAAAAAATAAGAGCAGATTCATCACAAGTATTAGCAGAAGGCCAAAATGTAATTAATAATTTCATTTAAGAATCTAGGAATTTGAAGTCAAATTTTTTTTTTAAAGAAAATAGGGTAATTCACTGCAGCAAGAATAATTGTAGCACTTGAGTGGCTTTCACTTAGATTCTTAAATAAATAAAAACTATTTCTGCTTTTTATTTACATTTATTAAAAAATTTTATTGGGAACCAATTCAGGATTAAAGTATAGAACTGGGAGTTAGGGCAGAAAAGTAATTGTTGAAGGTATTAAGTAGATGAAATTACCCAGAGTCTACAGAGAAAGAAACTTGGGGAACACCTGCATTTAGGTGGAGGAAGAGGACTCACCAAAATAGATGGAGCAAGAATTATAAAAAGAAAGGTAGCAGAGAACAAGATTATGCTGTGAGCACCCTCCACCTCTACTGCCTTATGCACCTGTAATAACCCCAACCACATGAAGGATGTGAAGCCATAACCACCCTGAGGGGAAGCAGAACCAAAGCAAACAGACAACAGGACACTACATTTTTTATTACAGAATTCTAAAGCCACAGGTTAGGTGAAAGACAAGAAATATTTGAAAATCCATTTTTCCTACTTCTATGCAATACTAGTTAAGTAGAACTCAGGGGGAAAAGAGCTGGAGAGGCAGCTAGGGGATCAGCCACTGACGAGTGTCCCTGAGACAAGGCCCTGGTCCCTGTCTCCTCCCGCAGCCCAGCCACAGGGCAATGTGGCAGTAGAACCATCTTTTCTGCACACACACGTACAGGATCAATTCAGTGTTGTGAGGGAGACTAGATCTCAGTTCCCTGATTCAAACCAGCTCGTCTGGAAAAGCAGCCCTACGAGCACTCGAGGTTAAATGGAAGATTGAGGTGGTTGCTTACGGTGCTTGGATATGAGAAGCCTAAGGTAGCCTCATAGAAAGTCCCCATGTCCCGAAAAACCCCCTAAACAGCTAACTGGGTGGTTTTCCTGTTACAGCTGTGAAGAGCACAGAAGTTGGCTGAACCGGAGCTGGTGATCCTTGAGAGGCCCCCAGCTGGGAAATGGGGCCTCACCACACAAGTCAGGGAGGCGTTACCACGCTGGACACAAGGTGGGCCAAGACGGGCGGCGCCCGGGACAGACGGGCGGCGCAAAGAGTCCTGGAAGTGTCAGACCTTTAACCTAAATTTATGAAAAGATAACTGAGTGTGACTGAGTTTAGATGAAAATTATTAGATTAAAATTTCTTCCATGAGACAGAAATTAAGTGTTTGAATAAAAAAAAATTAAGTCCAGTTTAGAGAGAATTTAAAGCTTTTTTTTTTTTTTTTGCATATCTGAATTTGTAGTTTTGAGTTATTCCTGTCACAGTAGGTAACACAGTGTCTGGACATAGAGTGATTAATAAAGAGCTACATCTTTCGAAATGTACTTCATCTTAGACTCTAAGTTAACTACATTTGTTAGAAACCTAGCCAAAATTGTAAGTGGAGACATGTCTTGGAAAGTATACTATCAATATTGATAAAATAAACCTTTTGGCGTCTTCCTCTTTGTAAATGTCCGTAACTATAGTCATAAGCCCCAGAGTGCTTTTCTAGAAGTATAAGTTAGTTTTTGGAACATTAGAACAATATTTTCATAGCAGGGGAACAAAGTGGAAAATAAAAAAAAAAATTTTAAAGTTTAGAAAAAATGTGGGTATTAGATTCACAATACAAGGATATTTGTCATTCACTTCTAATTAAATTACTCTATAACAGATAACTTCTATCATAGTCTGTTGGAATAACTAACTCATTGTATTAGGTTGACTAGTGTCCCTCACAAATCCTGACTGTGAATGACTTTATTTGGAAATAGGGTTTCTGCAGATGTAATCAAGGTACGGTGAGGTCGTACTGGATTAGAGTAGCCCCTAAATACAATGACCGGTGTCCCTTTAACAAGAGGTGACACACACAAATGAGAGGGCCATGTGGAGGAGGCAGAGACTGCAGTGATGCACCTACAAAAAATGAAACACCAAGGAATTCCAACAACCACCAGAAGCTAGGAGAGAAGCATGGAACAGATTTTCCCTTAGAAACTACAAAAGGAACCAACCCTGACAACACCTGATTTCAGACTTCTAGCCTCCAGAGCTGTGAAAGAATAAATTTCTGCTTGTGGTACTTTGTCGTGGCAGCCATAGGAAACTAATACACTAATAAACTAATATACTCATCCTGAGTCAAATGACATATGCCATTTCCTTATGTTTTCTATTTATATACCCACAACATCAAGAGCTTCCTTAGCAGACATTTGGGAATGTTTGTACCCCATTGCTGAAATAATTTTCCAAGCCCAGGGTGCAGCTGCTCCTGCCTAGGGCGCCATGTTAGCAGACTGAAACAGATACTTTTCACGTCCTGTAAATGCTCCATTTGACCAGAAATACAATATATCAAGCCAGCCAATCCCCAACTGCCAAGAAGTTTTAATAACTTCTTTGTTCTAAGTAAGGTCAGGTATGCAACTTCAGACAAATAGCTTACGCCAAATACTATTTCCTTATTCCCTGATTGAACTGCCAGCCTTATAAGAAAGGCCAAGGCCAATCAAGCTGTTTCCACTTCGCCACATCCTAAGCTCTATAAAACTCACTCTTGCCCCAAGTCCCTCAGCAAGAGGCTCTGCTGCTTGTGAGGCACTGTACTCTACCCAAATCCATGGGGAGTACAAGTTTTCTCTTGAATAAAGGATATCAAACTCATTATTAAATTGTTTTTTTTGTCATTTGATAACGTATTTGAGTAAGAAAATGATTATGATAGGAAGATGCACAAAAATAACTTGCATATGATTTATCTTGGGACTTAGAACAAAAAGATACAAAAGGAGATATTTTAGGAAGCTCTTAATGAGTGTAAGACAGAAGTCCTACTTGTCCCGAGAATGATCTTGGGGCTTGTTACATGTTCCTCCATCTTTACAAGATGAGTTGGTCTGCTCCACAGTGGCTCCCAAGCCTTTCAATTCAATTTTACAAGCAGTGGGCCCCTAACTGAGCAAGGAACTGCACTAAAAAATGCGGGAGGGGCTTCCGCCTGCCAGCACTATGTACAACAGCCAGGACATGGAAGCAACCTAAATGTCCATCAACAAATCAATGGATAAAGAAGACGTGGTACATATATACAGTGGAATATTACTCAGCTGTAAAAAGCAATGAAACTGGGACATTTCTAGACATGGATGGACCTAGAGACTGTCATACAGAGTGAAGTGCGTCAGAAAGAGAAAGACAAATATCGTATATTAACACACATATGCGGAATATAGAAAAATGTACAAATCAACCGGTTTGCAAGGCATAAATAGAGACACAGATGTAGAGAACAAACATATGGACACCAAGTGGGGAAAGCGGGGAGGGTTGTGGGGGGAATGAATTGGGAGGTTGAGATACCAAACTATACACTCTAAATACATGCAGTTTATTGTATGTTAACTGTATCTGAATAAACGTTCTTAAAAAAAAAAAAAAATCCGCCTGCCAATGCAGGGTACATGGGTTCAAGCCCTGGTCCAGGAAGATCCCTCACGCTGTGGAGCAACTAAGCCCATGCGCCACAGCTACTGAGCCTGTGCTCTAGAGCCCACGTGCCACAACTACTGAGCCCGCGTACTACAACTGCTAAAGCCTGCGTGCCTAGAGCCCATGCTCTGCAACAAGAGAAGCCACTGCTCTCCGCAACTAGTGAAAGCCCGCATGCAGCAACGAAGACCCAATGCAGCCAAAAATAAACAATTCTTTAAAATGTGGGGACTTTTTTAAATGATGAAAATCCTCTTCCTGCTTTTATGTTTAGGTTTGGAGTGGCTCTTCAGCCACAAGCTGAAAGGAATGACCCAATTCACATCTGCTGGTGTCTTAGGCCTCAGACATGGAGGTATGAGCTCAATTAAGAGAAAAATTAGAGCTAGGCCAGTGGTCCAGAAATGCCAGATTCAAAGCAAACATAAGCTTACTGACCACTGCTTATCACTCTGTACGTTTAGTCTACTTCCAAACATAGGCCAAGAAGCAACCCAACAGCTAGCCCCTACCTACCTCACCTGGTGTAAGCATACTATGAAATGTTCTTACTCATTCAGTGAACACAGAAGCAAAGGCAAACAAAGGTCAGATTCTAGAGATAATACATGAGTAGAATCAATAATGTGTTGTGGGGTGGGGATCAATAGACAGTTATATGAAGGTTGCTAACCTGGGAGACAGAGACAGTTACTAAGTGGAGCAGGTTTGTGATGGATGATGAGAGGTCCAAGAAATAGCTGGAGATACACGTTGATCTTGGGAGCATCAACATGCAGAGTGGCTGAAGCCACAGAGGTAGATAAAATTACCCAGGAAGTGTATGTAGCTCAGCAACAGGAGAAACGAAAATTAAAATCTGGGGTGTGCAGGCAGAGGAAGAGCCAGAGAATGAGACTGAGAAATCTGAGAGAGGTAAGTGTGGGACCAGGAGACAATGGCATCTTTGAAGTCAAGAGATGAAACAAATTCAACAACCAGGAGTGCTCAAGGTGCAAATGCTGTAAGGAGACCAAGTATGAGGAAAATTGAAAATGAACTTCTGATTAAGCAATTGGTGGTCACTGATGACCTTGGCAAGAGGACCAGTGGAGACATAAGCCAATGAGTACTAAGTAGAAGAAACAGAGACAGACTCTGGACTATTCTTTCAAGATGTTTAGCAGAAAATAGAGGGAGGAGGAAAACAATGTCATAACATGAGCAAGGTAGGGGGAGGCATTTTTTAAAGATGGTGGACACTTGAATATGACTGTAAGCCAGTGATTCTCAAACTTTAGTGCATCAGCATCACCTCAAAGGCTTATTAAAATTCAGATCGCTGAGACTTTCTGAATCAGTAGGTCTGGGATGGTGCTCAAGAACTTGCATTTCCAACAACTTCTCGAGTGATGATAATGCTGCTAGTCCGTAGATCAAAACTTTGAAAACTCCTGTTGTAAGCTAAGGAGGAAATAACCAATAGAAGGGTGTTTGGAAGATACAGGAAATGTAGGTATTTTGGAGCAAAACACAGAAACAGAAGGAGTTCAGTGAAAAGATAAAAAGGCCTGTTGGCCTTGAGTAAGAAGTGAGGCAGCCCTTCCTCTGAGACAGGTGGGCAGATGAAGACATGCACTGTTAAAGTTTAGAGATAGAGAAAGCAAGTTACGAAAGTGCATGCCTGAAAGCCTTATTTTCTCAAAGTAAGGTCATCTGCTGAGAATGGAGGAGCTAAGGTAGAGTAGGGGGAAAGAAAATTACACACTTAGCAGCCACAGAAAAAGGGCCTTGCAAAGGTGTTCCCAAGCCTGTACGATAATTACGGTCTCTTAACAGGAGTGTTAATTTTCAAACCTGGCTTGTTGCAAAGTTGGCTCTTTGCTCTCTGCCTTCTTGGTTCCCACTGCTATCCTTCAACCATCAACCACTGCTGAAGAAACATGTAAGTAGTATCAGTCTGCTTCAGCAACCACAATAATAATAATACTGCATTTATCATTAAATGAAAATAGGAAACCCCCAATAACACTCAGGGAAGTCTCCTGTCATTCTTTAGATAAAAACAGCCAAAAACTAATGTAGATCTAAGTTTGGGTCAGCACTTGTGACATTAGGCTGTTACCAATTCGGAGAGTAGGCTGCTACTTATTCTCTTTACCTACTGTGGGATCTCATTATCAAAGACTTTTAATCTTGAGTGTTGGAATACTTAAAATTTATACACAGAATTGTATCTTTTTATGCATGTCTTCTTTAATGAGATGCTCATAAAAGTCTGTAAATCCTCAACAGTTTACAACCCCTGTTCCAGACTGTCCATTGGTTAAAATTGAAGTTTAGTAACATGCAAAGTCCATATTTGATTTTATACTTCAGAATAAGCAGTCAGAAAATAGTCATGTTTAAACCTTAAAGTATTGAACTCTACTCTGTTCTCAAACATACACTCATTCATTCGATCCACATTTGAGTGCCTTCTATGTGCCAGACACATTTCTTTTTGCATTCAGTTTTAGGAGGACTGGATCCATCTTTGGATATTTAGGGGATTCTCTTTGAGAAAAATCATATAAATTACAAACATAAAACTCTTAGGGCCCCTCCCAGGGCCTTGGAAGGCCTTGCAAGTAAGGGGCCCAGAAGCTTATGCCTAACAGTTCCTATGCCTAACCTGTTTCTAGGTTCTGATGAATCTTAAAGTGCGGCCACACTTTTCTCTGCCTTCATTGCCAAGTCAATTCCCACCCCCACCCCCAAATTCCAGTTAAAGTCCAAGATTGATTTTAGGGTCATTATGAAGTGCTAAAGACTGAATTTCTGTATCTCTCCAAAAGTCGTATGTTGAAACCTAATCCCCAATGTGATGTTAGTAGGAGGTGGGGCTTTTACTTTGGGAGGTAATCAGGTCATGAGAGTGGAGCCCTTATGAATGGGATTAGTGCCTTTATAAAGGAGACCCAGAGCTCTCTAAACCCTCTTTCTCCATGTGAGGACACAGTGAGAAGTCAGTAGTCTGCAGCCTGAAAGAGGTTCCTCACCAGAACCAACCATGCTGGCACTTTGATCTCAGACTTTGAGCCTCCAGAATTATGAGAAATAAATTTCTGTTGGTTTATAAGTCATCCAGTCTACGGTACTTTGTTACAACCACCAAGACTATGACACAGTCCATCTTCATAACCTTATTACTAAACTATCTCTAGCTTTGAAATTTAAAGATTTCACAAATTTTCAAACATATACAAAACATGAAGTAATTTGTTTTATGTTTTTTACTTCTGTCTGATATAAAATTTAAATTTTGGTTATGATATGGCCTATCTAAATGGATGAATGACTGCATTAATCACTTTCAGGTTTGAAAATTTTGACCTCTTCCAGGCATGAGAGCCCTATGTTATCATCAATGGAAAAGCTACATTCCTGTTAGCTTTCATTCTGAAATTTCAAAGAAATAAGTGGGTTACTTTTCATATTTCTGATTCCTAAGGCTGGCTGAGATTTACTATTTCACCATTAAATATATAAATATACCTATTATAAAAATTTTAATTAACCTCATAAACTATTTTATAGTAGAACATCAACATTTTCTTGATAGGTGAAAGCTTTTATATTACATTTTTATTTTGCAAGAAAATAAATTATACAACTTAAAAAATAAAATCCAAAAATTAAGCAGTTCATCAAAATATTTCAGCCTGCTGCATACAGAAACTGCTACCATTTAAAATTGTACAGCATTATCATCTCAGTAATGTAGTGGCACACATTCAAAATTGTATATACCACACGAGGAGAGGTTACAACTTAGGAACTCAAATTTGTTCAACACTCCAGACAACGGGTATAGTGTAGATGACAGGAAAGCTCTCATTGTAATGTTTATTTCACAAACATGACATTGGAAGAGTTTATAAGATAGCATCCCAGTCATGAAAATAGAAAAAACAAGCTTGAGTTTAAGATAGCAAAGCTTTCTGGAAAACTAGCAAAACTTTCACCCAAATTGAATTTTTAAAATTTGCCCTATGAGCAGGGCCAATGACATCCTACTGCAAATAATGCAAAATACTTTTTAACTACTCTGGTCATATTTTGTATTAAATTTAATAAAAGGTAAAAATAAGAAAGCTAACATTTCATTTTGGGAAATTTTAACATTTATGCACAAAATAAAGAGTAAGAGACTTAAAGTTTGACAGAATGCAGGGACCCCTCCAATAAATATAAAAATTGGAAGACTTCAGAATTTATTTCAAGATCCTCATTAAATCATTAGAAGAGCAACATTCTAAATATTTAACTCACTGTAAGCATTAAAATTGTTCTATACTTTCACTTTGTAAGTTTTGTTTCATATCTACTTACTCTGGCAATGAGATGGCAATAAAGGTTTACATTTTCAAGACGGCTCTACCTTTATATTAGAAAATGAATGTTCAGATCTTAACCTCTGAAGTGTCCTATTGCCATACTGCTCATGAAAAAAATATATACGTATATATGTATATATTTTCCCCCTTAACTATGTCAGATTTCACCCCTGCTCAGATAGCACTAATTTTAAGTGCACATTAGAGAAAAGGGACTAATAATGAAGGATACTAACTGTGATTCTGTACCTTCAGCAACTTGCTGGTAGATTTTTTTTTTCCAGATCCTTTTTATTTAAATTAGCAAATCTATTGTCAAAATATATTTAAAGAAAATTCAACAATGGTATAGGCACCTTGTCAACTAAATGGTTTTCATAAACACCAAAAAGTAGTTAGATAAACTTTCTATACATAACGAAAAAAATGATGAAAACTGTAAGTCTACAGTATCTGCTGCTGTTCTATTCCCCAAAATACAATTAGGACATAATTAGCTATTTAAAAATTTATAAAATTTAATAGAAAACTTTCCTATGGATTTAGAGTTACCCACTTTTGCATTAAATTTGCCTTTATAAATCAAAAACATCATGGCTCTCATTCTTAAATGACTAAAAAAGATTAGAAATTTCAAAAAAGTTCTGAGAACAATTCTAGTTTAAAACAACAGATCTTAAACTTTAAGAAATGGCCTGTAATTTTTCCTTCCATTGCTTCCTCCTTTGGCATTCCTGTATCAGATAAGCAAATGTGCCAATACTGACCTATTTGTTAAAGCCACAATTATTACCAAATTAACAGTTTTTAAAAATTTCAAATTTATCCATTGTTAACAGTCATCTAATTAGAGAAAACAGCGAGCACTAGTTTAATCTTCACAATATGCTTGGTCTAATTATTGATGTATGATACCTTAGAGCTCAAGAGTTCAAATTAGAAACAAAATTCCAATTTCCTATGAGTTTCAAAATAGGCCCTTGGCTTTAACCAGCAAAACCTTAAGTGTTTTAAATCTGCTTTTCTTCCTCACAGCAGGGAGCTCACACAGCCTCTCAGAGAGTGGGGACAGAGCCCATGAACTGCTCTTGAAAGCACTCTACAATAATACTGTATGCCTTTCAACACTCTAGCACTCCATGCCCTACTATCATCAAAGTCATTTAAAATATTACTTAATATCAAATAAAATATAGAATAATTTGCAAGAAAATGTGAAACGTGCACCACAATGAATAAAATTCATGTTGAGCCATTCTTTCCCAATGGGGAGTAAAAGTTTTTCTCTTTTAAGTTGTTCACGTACTCAAGTCCTAAAATCTCCATCACTCTGGGTATTCAGTTGCCAGCAACTAGTAAGTTGCTACTTTGGATTGACGGAAAGGAACAAGGTAAGTGTTGCCTTCTGAACATATTTTAAATGTTTACTTTTAAAATATATAAATATATATGTACATATATTTGGCAAGTTTACTGCTCATGTTAAGATTACAACAATTTTGCTTATGCTTTTCAGGTCTATGTTGTGGTTTTTCTCTTCCTCCTAGGTGACTAATACTTAATTATTACTTTTTAAAACAAGAATGTCTTCCTTTCCAGAAACCTGAGGTTATTAATCCCTAATCATGAGACTTGAAAATTTCAAAATATTTCTATGCTACAGATTAAGAGGTCAGTCACATAACTATATTATATTAAAGCAGGAAATTTCTGTCTTGTTTTTAATAAGTTTGAATATGAATTTGAATATGAATACCATAATAAATAATAGGTATATAAATACTAAGTGTCTTAGTAAACACTTAGTATGCTTGTTTTGCTGTTTTGACTCTGCAATCAAAATGACCTATCTCCATACATTTTTTTAAACAATTGAAATAACAAGTAATATGAGCTTCACTTTTTCAAAACAAGCTCTCTTAGCCATATAAGATAAAAAAATTCCTTATTATTTAACAATAAACAACTAAAACAGTAGTCTCCTGCTTAAAGAAAGCCAACATTTTTTAGTTGGAAAAATTTAATACCATTTTATGTCACCACTAAAATCCAGTTGTTACACTGAAGCAGTGTTTGAACATATAATTGGATACAATTAAATACTTATCTTTTCACCTATATCTGCCCTGTCCCAATGTTGTGTAGACCAGCTCACTCTTTTGATCAAAAGAAACCAAGAGTGCTATTTCTAGTTTTAATTGCATCTTTTAAAACAAAACATAACAGCAATTTTCAGCACACAAACATCTGAAGATCCTTCCTTGTGCAAGTACATTTTTCTAAGAGAGGAAAAAGAGGGGGGGAAAAAAGCAAAAGCAACAAGAACCCCACTTTCATCCTTGCCAACTGTATTTCTTCTGGTGGGTATAAATCATATTCTTAGAAGTTCATAATGGGCTCTTCATGAATGCAAGTTTCTCCACAAAACGGCATGCTGTTAAAACAGTTTGCAACATGAAGGGGAATGCCACCATGCTAACCAATGTGATTGGCAAAATATAGTTGTTTTGTTAGGTAAGGCAGAGATTTTAATATTTATGTAATCAAAGTCCAAATAAACCTTCCTCTAGCACAAACTGTAAGAACTTTCTGCCCAAGCACTCCAAAATTTGGGTTCTTAATATTCTCCATGATATTCAAAATTATGCCATATATATGAAAGTGTTGATATCAGATTCATCTCTTCTGATGTATTTGTGCTCTATTAGCCATTCTATTTGCTCTTTTATCATTTTCTTTTGTGGCAAGAACATGTTTTTCAAAATTTCTACTAATTCAGTCTGCAGCTGAGCATTACTAATTTTCTTTCTCATCTTCATTATTTGTATGATAGCTTCCTAAAAGAAAAAATAAAAATGAAATATTAAATTTTAAGTAAAACAAAACAAAAAATAGCTTTTTATGTATTTTATCCTCTATCCAAAATCTATACAAATGATTAGCAATCACTAGATTAATCCTGAGACCAGTAACAAATAAAACTCTCTTTTTTTCACTCTGAAAAATAAAATCTGCATATTATGGAGATTTTGAAAAATGAGGAAAAGCAAAATGACCCATAACTTATCTGCTGAAAGAAAATCGCACCTCATGTTTTAGTGTATTTCCTTTCATTCCTTCTATCCACACTACGTACATTTAAAAAGTTTACCTGTGAACACTATTAATATGCATATAATCTGGCAGTGTGTTAAGAAACCAACTAAGATACAACAAACCCTTTATACATACTTTTTCCCTTATATTCAGTTACTTCTTTGTATAGTAGTAGAGGCCAGTTGCTGTCTGTTTTAAAAACTAATAATTACTACTCTTCATATACTTGTCAGATTAATAAACTGTACTTATTATAAGTATCTTCAGTTTGTATTGACTCAAAAGGTTTAACTTTCTGTAGAAGTAAGCACTTTTCTTCTAAGTCAATTTTATCAATAGTTTCCTTTAATAACTATTAATCTTTTAATAAGGATAATTAGAAAACTACTAAATATTTTCTCTTTTGCCTTTTCCAGTACAACGTGTTTCCTTAGTCAACAAAAGGTGTCCATCTGCCTTAGTGGAAATTAGAATTCATTATAAAAGAAACGTGAAAACAGAAAATGAGTTACTATTTGGTTTTTAACACTGAAAATGGAGATTTGCTACAAGGTAATAGGCGTGGGAGTCAGGCGCTACTCAGTATGAGAAAGTGTACCTTCAGCTTCCCCGGTACAAACAGGAGGACTCCTACATGGCCACGGAGGTCAGGTGATACTCCTACTCTCAGTATGTCCAGATCCAGGCTCTGACTACAGAGCTTTATGTCAAGGTTCCAGATAGAAAGAAGGAAGAGGTTCAGAAACAGTCTGTCCCCTTCAGGCATTTGTACATTACAGAAATCAGTTAGGAGGAGAGGAACAACTGTAAATATTCCAATTTCTCCTTTTTTAGCTTTGGTAGAGGTGAAGATGGTGGCTGTGTTTGAGATGTTAAGAGAAAAACAGAGATTACAGGGGTTCTGGCCTTGGTCCCATTTAATATGTTGGAGGTCACTTGAAAAGTGGCATAATATGATGGAAATAATTTGCACTCCTGAATTTTTCTCAGTTCCCATATGATGCAGATAGAGTTTAGAGCTAATGGACCTGCCACAGGGCCCTGAGTGGCAGGAGAGGGGATCCTGTAGCAGCAGATGATAATAACAGGTGCCATGTAGGCCAAGGGCCACAAAGAAGATGTAGCAGAGGCCCCAAGGACTCAAGAGCTCAGTAAGAGCACAGGACAGGCAGCCAGAACAGGAAAGAGGCCATGTGGTCCTTACCAACTGGAAAAAGAATAAACCATAATCCATCTGCTACAGACATCAGCAATAGAGAGCAACAGAAAGTCAAATTCCCATAGGTGACAGATAAAGTACTCTATAGCTGACAAGAGCAAGAACCCAGAACCCTGTCACAACTGTATAGATATGACAATCCCTTCACTGTCACTGTGAGGTCAAGTGAATTTCTCTCAACCTCAATACATCCAGATGCCATCTGTGGAAACAGCAAAGAACGGAGATGGGTGGAGTAGAATCCGGGAGAAATAAAGTCTGAGCATTACCTAAAGGGACTGCTTGGATTAGTGAATTGAGCACAATTATAAATCGGATTTAGACAAAAAAAACTTCATTTTCTCTGCATATCTTATAGTGTAACTATATCTGCCCATTCCACTCCATACCTCAACTCTAAACCATTTGGATTTATCCTGGTATAGCCATAAACTAGGACTATATCATGCTTTTCCTCCCAGAAGTAAAAATTTCCAAAATCTCTTATTGAATAATACATTCTCTTTTCATGGACCATGGAAATTATTTCCTTTATTGAAAAGTTCATCTACACTTATATAGGAGGTTTAATTCTGAATTATATTCAATTAATCTGTTTATTATTCTGTTTTACTTTTGTAGATATTTTAATAAGTTTTAATATTTGGCAAGGCAAGTTCCACCACCACTAACATCTTATATTTTTAGGGTTCTCAATCATTCTCATCTATTTATTCTTTCTGATAAAACTGAGAATCAATTTTTAAAATTCTAAAAATATTCCTACTTGAATTTTTACATGAAATTCAGTACCTTGTTACTAGTATGGGAAGTTATTCAGCCCTATCATTAAAAAATATGGTATTTCAAGATAAGCAAAAGAAGCCAGATACAGAGTACGCTGTCTGATTCCATGTATATGAAGACCGAGAGCAGGCAAAACCAAGCAATGGTGACAGGACTCAGGTGGGCCAAAGGGGAAGACTGGCTGAATGAGAGACCTGGGGAAACTACTGGAGTGATAGAAATGTTCTGTATACACACTGAAAACTATGAAATGTGTACTCTGTTGTATGTAAATTATACATCAAAAAAAAATTTAGTAAGAAAAAAAGGAACGTTATCTTTCCCTTTATTCAAATCTCCTTTTGAATCTCTCAGATGAAGGCCCCTCTCTTTGTATAGGTCCAACACATTGCTTTTTAAAGCAATGCCTGTGAATTCTATGGTTTCTTCTTTTATTTTCTTAAATTTATTTATTGCTAAACAGAAAAGCATTTGATTTTTATTTACCTTTTCTCTGCTCCTTTATATGATCTACAAGTAGTGAAAAATTTTAATCTTTTCTTCTTTTTTCTTTCATGCTTGATTGCCAATAGTTTCAAACAATATTAAATGAAAATAGTAAAAGTGGGACAACTTGGTTTTAATAAGACTATTTCTAAAGTTAAAACAGTCATACATTAGCTTGTAATAGGTATCTTTATCATGTTCAAAGGTATCGTAAAAGTTTTAAAATGTTTTTTAAAATGTTCCCCAATTTCCCATTACAATGGAATTAGAAGTCTTAAAATTAAATTTTAAATACTCCGTCCTAGAATTGTAACTTTTTTGCTGACATACATATATTCTCTTTGACATGTGGTCAGAGAAGCACAGCCTTAAAACCAAGGTTTTGCCCAAATAATAGAACCTACCAGAGACCACCAAGTCATATAGACATCTCTGTCAGCAACTAAGAGAATGCTATTAATACAATTTTTAAATTTCAGTAAAATGAAAATTAGGTCTTCTGTACAAAAAAGTCTAAGTACCTATATTCCTAAAATTTCAAATAAAGATTTGAAGATTAAAACAACAACAACAAAGTTTTTCAAAATTTAGACATTCTGTCTCAGCATTACAAACCTGGGTCCTCAGTATTCTTAGTTGAACTATTCCTTCATTCTCTTCTTCTCTCATCCTTTCTGTAGTGAGCTGCAAGCGTCCAATCAAGTTGATTTTACCCCTTTTCTGAACTTTTGCATTTTTTCTATAAAAAACATTAAATCAAATATCTTACAGTGAAAGGCCTTTTAAACATCATATTATAGCAACAATGTCTAAGAGAAAATATTCAGAAATATTGTAAAAATCAATATCCAGCACAGTTTAAGGGAAAAAAAATAACTAACATGTAGCTTATTAAAATGAACCCTACAATTTCCCTCAAACATGATAAATGCTCTGTTAATAAGTGTGACTATGCTCGCTGTAATAACAAAGTTAATATAGTCTATATTGGCATGAGAGTGATTACATAACTGAAGATATGTGGGTTGCAATTCACCAGTATCTTCTAATTGGATCACAAGGAAACAGTTCTCTGTGTGGATAAAAGCTGCTTTAGAGTGCAAAAGGATGTTTACTTTAAGGACAAAAAGCAATATAGTATAATGTCAGACACCAATATGGATCCATGAAAAATACCTAAAGGAATAATAGACATCTCTATTTCATTAATATGTTTAGTAAAAAAAAGCATAAATCTAAAGTGATGACAGCATACAGGTATGTTTTAATATCATGTAAGGAAAATCATTTTGCTAAAATTCAAACAAGGTATTTTTATTTTTTATTTTAGATCAACCAACATAAACCTTACATTAAACTGAACTCCTGGTTCACTGAGAAGAGGGTACCTTCTGTAAAGTCTTTGGGTGAGTTGACTTGAGGTTCATACAATAAAACTTGCCGTTTGAGTTTTGGGAAAGCTACTAAAGACTATGAAGAATAAAGAGAAAACAGTTAGCTTCTATAAACACTACAGAATACCAAGATCAATTCTCCAACATGACCAGTATAGGTGAGAAAAAATTATAAGCACAACTTCATAATTCAAAATTTTATTTGGTACTTCCATGAATATAACAATGTAAATTCATAATGAGGAAAAAGAACGAGGAGAAAAGAGTTGGTTATGAGGAAGCAATAAATGTTCTCTTTACAGTAAAACAAAACAAAAAACAAAAAAAAAAAAAACTAGAGGGATTGGTCATATATGACCACAGCAAACACCACTGCCAGTTATAAACCAGCTGTTTCTCTCTAGGTAGTAATTTATTTTGGAACTTTTAAGAGGCACAGGAGTAGGGGGTAAAATGTAGTTTTGAACAGGAGGCTAATAAGTACATTTTACAAGCCCTCAAAAGGACCATTTCTAATTCTTAGAATTTTGGTTACCATAAAAACCTCTGAACGCCATTCTCAACATGAAATCTTTGGTCATGCTCTTCACAGGTAACATTTAAATACCAACTCAAATCTCTCTCTCTCGCCATTCTTTGTCTTAGTAACTTGCTTATATTCAATTTCTTTTTCTTCCATAAATACCTCACTAGTGTATTTTTCTTGCTTAAAAGTCATTTGAGTGTTATGAATTCTAAAATTTATTATAACACAAGCCAACACATTTTCCTGCTATGTGAGAGGATGCAATTTTAAATACAAAAAACATAAAAACAAACCAACCCATAAAGTCCTTCTAAGCTCAGCATCAGGAAGTTCAGTCGCAAGTTTTAGATTTTCAAAGCTGATTTTCTCTCTGGGTCTTTGGTTCCATGCAAACAATACAGCCAGCTGAAACGTTGTTACCTCCAAATCATATTGACCTACTTCATTCTTAAACGTTATCTATAATAGATAAAATAATTAAAAAAATAAGAATCTCTTCTTGATGATTACCATTTACTATAATATCTCTTATATGTAAAAAAAAGACTGCTAGTTTTCTTCCAATATCCATTCTTCCTTTCTCACACGGTAATAAAAATTTTAGCAGACCTTAACGACTGTCCAGAATAAAGGCTCAACTCCGAGCCTTCCTGAGCAAAATGTGGCCACGTGACTAAGTTGTGGCCAATAAGGTTTGAATGGAAATAATGGGGAAACTTCTAGAAGCTGCCGTTAAAGGAAGCTATACCCTCACATCTTTCCCTTCCTGTTGGGCTGGAAGACAGACACAGTGAGAGGATCATACTGGGTTCTGCAGGCAAGGGAATGGTGCGATAGCCAGAAGTCTATGTCCCTAATAACTTCATGGAACAGATCCACTCTACCTGGTCAGACTTTTACTTGCGAGAGAAGGAAAGATCTATCTTGTTTAAACAAATCTTTTTGGAGTTCTGCTACTTTCAGCCAAACCAATATCTGAACTAATACACCATCTACTTACAATTCCATTAGACATGAGATGATGCCAATGTAATTTTCTACCACTATGGTTTTTTTTGTAGAATTCTTCTACTTCAGGTATCAAATCTTCCAGTTCAGTAGGAAGTGAGACAAAGACTTTTTCGGAGCTTCTTGACCAGGCACCAGCATTCAGAATTTTTATATTAACTGAATCAGCTATAGGAAAGTATATCAGAAAATATAAAGCAAATAGTCTTGACAATGGATAAATACAAAATACATACAGAGAAGATAAGCTTTAGTGAAAAATAAGACTCTAAAGATGTTGTTAAAAGTGTCATTTCTAAATAAGAATTAGTAAATCTAAATTCTGCTTTGTGGGATATTTTCAAGAAATGTGGACTCTGAAACATCTTTGTATCTATCAATGATGCTTAAGTTTATTTTTAGTTTACTAGAAAACAAAGATATTCTTTTTTAAAAAGTTCCAAAAATGTATGTAATTATAAAATAATACCTGGTAAAGCCAATTTATTATTTTTGTGCATTTCCTTAAAAGCTTGGTTCAAATCTTCAGATACTTTTATGTCCTGAAACATTCTAGCAAGCTTGTTTACATAATCTGCTGGCATACCAACTTCCTATGAAAACCAAAGACAGAAGAAGTAATAAATAATATATAATCTGATGTACTATTAGAAAAAATTTTAATGGAAAACTAAGTTTTAGATGCTTTAATACAAAATTCTTCTCTATTTATACAATGTTTATAATCTAATACCTATTAAATTTGATTCTTAGGAACTAAACAGAATATACAGGCAATCCTGGCTTTCTGTGCATGACTCCAACATGGATGAATTTCAGTTACCACAGTATAGTTAGATAATACCAGTACCACAACAACACTGCTCAACTTTCAGTTACCATTATATATTAAATGTGAGTTATGCATAAAGCACAAACCTCAATTCTAGTTCCTCAATCTACAAATCACTAACAAATAACAGAGCACATCATAGCAGTGACCAATCACAATTATTTTTTCAAAATCTGTTAGGCATCTGTTTATTCACTTCACCCACAGATAGCAAAGCATGTAGCTTTGTTGCTTCCATGTCTTCCACTGATAAATCCACATGATATTTTACAAAAATGAATAATCAAAAAAGGTAACTGGTCAAGAAAGATGATGAAAGTATACACACACACACACAAACACAGAGAAGAAAACAAAGGGGGCTTCCTAGGTGGCGCAGTGGTTGAGAGTCCGCCTGCCAATGCAGGGAACATGGGTTCGATCTCTGCTGCAGGAAGATCCCACATGCCGCGGAGCAGCTAGGCCCGTGCACCACAACTGCTGAGCCTGCGCTTTAGAGCCTGTGAGCCACAGCTGTTGAGCCCATGTGCTGCAACTACTGAAGCTCATGCGCCTAGAGCCCGTGCTCCGCAATGAGAGGCCACGGCAGTGAGGAGCCCGCGCACCACAGCGAAGAGTAGCCCCTACTCACCACAACTAAAAAGAAAGCCCGTGCACAGCAAAAAAGACCCAACACAGCCAATAAAATACATAAATAAATTTATAAAAAAAAGAAAAAAGAAAAAAGAAAAGAAAAAAGAAAATAATGTTGGAAATTAAAATAAAATAGAACATAAATGGAGTTTCAGAAGAAACAGCTGACTGTGGTTGTAATATTTGTTGATAATGCCAATGTTGAACACTCTAAATATGCAGGTATAGGAACTTAATGAATGCAATTATCAATATAAATGAGAAAAGTGGTGGTGACAAAAAAAAAAAAAAAAAGACGAGGAAGTGATGCCAGCAAAAACTTTCATGACTTTGAAAGACCAAAAGACAAAAGTTTGGAAGCTGATCCAAACTTACAGAGTATGACAACTCTTCAAGGTATACAAAAGATGCTCACTAAGTAACTCATAAGCTACATGACAAGAAGACAAGTACTAGTCAAACTACTCTTCATCTCAGTAACAGTGTTATTGAGATATAAATCATCTACCTCAAAATCTGCCCTTTTAAAGTGTACAATTAATCAGGTTTTAGAATATTTACAGAGTTATGCAACCATCACCACTATCTAACTTTAGAACATTTTCATCATCCCCAAAAGAAATTCCATACTTACTAGCAGTCACTCCCCATGTTCCCCTACTCTTCCACTCCTGGAAACCATTAATTTATTTTTTTGTCTCTACGGATTTGGCTACTGTGGACACTTTGTATGAGGGGAATCATGCGGTCTTTTGTGACTGGCTTCTTTTGCTTGGCATAGTTATTTACAAAGTTCATCCATGTTGTTGCATGCATCAGTACTTCATTTCTTTTTATTTATTATTATCCATTATATGAATAAACCATATTTTATCTATTTATCAGTTGACTGATCTTTTGGGTTATTTTCACTTTTTGGCTATTATGAATAATGCTGCTATGAATATTCATGTACAAGTTTTGTGTGCTCAAATGTTGTCCTTTCTCTTGAGTGGAATTACCAGGTCAACTCTATGTTTAACTTTCTGAGGAACTGTCAGTTCTCCAAAGTGGCTGCACCATTTTACACTCCTAGCAGCAATGCATGAGGGTTCCACTTTCTCCTCTTCCTCACCAACATTTGCTATGGTCTGAATTTCTGCTACCCCAGTGGCAGTAAAGTGGCATCTCTGTGGTTTTGATTTGCATTTCCCTAATGACTAATGATGTTGAGCTCTCTTCATACACTTACTGGACATTTGTATATCTTCTGTGAAGAAACGTCTATTCTAATTCTTTGCCATTTTTAACTGAGTTGTCTTTACTGTTGAGTTGTAAGAGTTCTTTAAATGTTCTAGATACAATATTAGACGTGTGAATTGATGTATGTTTTTTACAAAGAAATACAACATTTTAAATCTGAAAGTTTATGTTTTAAATTACAGTGTACTAAATACATATTAATTTCACTAATATTTTCTTTTTCCTATATATTTATAACAGATAGTAAGAATTTTTAATATTTTGACAGAAATTTCTAAGTCACAAAACAATAATTTTTCCCAGTGATTGTTAATATTAAGATCACCTTCACAGTAATTTTTACTATCCCACACTATCATGCAAAGCAGGGCTATCTGCAAATCTTTAATTTGAAATACATTTTATAAATAAAAAAATATATAAAATACATATAATTATACACATTGTTTTATTATCATATATTAATGTACTATTATATACACCATATATATAAATGAAAGGCATATTCATTTATGTTATACTAATATAATTCTAATTCCATTAAAATTAACTGAAAGAAACAGACTTAAAATATTTTAATATGGAATTCAAGCCATAATTAGCACTGATTAACCCAAATAAGCCATCACCCTTTACCTATTGGCTATTTCCTTTATAGATGTATTTATTTACAAACATCTCTGTGGCTACATATTTAGTTCTAAGAACATCTTAAAAATGAGATGATTTGTCCATTAGCTTATTTAATAAGCTTAGTTCAACTGAAAGTGGAGATACAAAAGAGCGAAACAACAGAAGCAAAGCAAAAGCAAAGGTGCTTCACCAAAAGTCTTTATTAAGAAAATATATTTTATATAACTGATGCTGTGTTCTTATAAAACGTTCCCTATTTCTTCAACATTAACAATAGCACCAAAATGCATTATTTTAGCACACATATGAACCATGTGCTATCTTCAGAAAACCAAATATTTTTTAAAGTTTTACTTACTCTTAGCCACTCTACCATATTCTCTTCAATTTCACTATCAGCAGAGATGTCTAATATAAGACGCCGTGTCAAATGAGCTTTGTGATATCTCATAAAAACGTCTTTGTTTTGCACGTATTTAAGTACCAAGAGCTGTAGAGAAAACAAAGTTACTTTCAATTTACACACACTCATAGCCATCCCTCTCACTTAGACCTTTCTACATCCCAATTGTCAAAATTCAGAAATCTGTATAAGCATATACAGATAGGGCCTACTAAACCACCCATCTTTGAAAAATAACCAGTCCTGACTACAATACTACAATACTTTAATACTTTAGAAGTGAGCAAATTTGAGACTGTAACCAAATAACTTTTTAGTTCGTAGAAACATCAATTTTTGAGATTTTATATAAAATGTGATAAAACTTTACATGAAAATCAATGGTTCTTCCTCATATTTTTCTTCTACATTTCCTCTTCACTTTATTCTGACACTAACCTTCCCTCCAACCACCACCTCCCTCCTTTTTTTCAGCTGTGCCATGCAGCTTGTGGGATCTTAGTTCCCTGACCAGGACTGAACCTGGGCCCTGGCAGTGAAAGCGCCGAGTCCTAACCACTGGACCACCAGGGAATTCTCCCCTTTAACCCTTTTTGTCTATACTTTCTCTGTATCTTTACTTACTAATTTTTCCTCTTGGATATCCTTGGCTTATATTATAATAACAAGCAGAGACAAATAAATATGAAAGCAACTAACTTTTTATCTATACTCATTTATCCCTGCTTATCTATTTTGGGCTCTCACAAATAGAAATAAGTGAAAAACTCCTGGTCTCTCAACTATCATTCCAAACATCATCAGCTAGCTCCATTTTCCCTTTTTTTGTCCTTCAATAGGAGGTAGAATTTAATTGACTTTTAAAAAGAATCAAGAAAGGGGAAGAATTAAATGCTATTTCCCTTTCTGGCAGCTATAGAATAAAAATTTTCAGTAAGAAAAATAACTGCTCTATAGAGATCTTGCACTGGTAAAATTTCATAATATTACTTGCATATAGATGTACATTAAGAAAACTGGTATTACCACAGAAAGTCTTATAAACAAAACACAAATTCAAAGAATTTAAAAATTTGAAGTTAAAAAAAGTTTATGTACCACTTCTTTAAGCTTTGCTTCAATCTCTTCAGAGGTTAGTTTTTTGCTTAATGGCGTTTTTCTTAGCAACATGTCACAGTAATTGGCAAGCAGCTCAGGGCATTTTGATTCAGGCTGAGTTTTTAATCCCACCCTAAAAAAACAAATTAAAAGCAGCTGATGAAAAATGATTGCATCTGCAAATATTTTTTCTAAATCTGCAAATATTTTTTCTAAAGCCAATTTTTCACAAACATATTTCTTAAGTTGTATAAATCCAATGGGACTAGGGTAAGCAAGTCTATACCTAGGGTGCATAGTTTAAGGATGCATTCACTCTCAGGTTCCTGTAAGTCCACTTACAGAACACTCAGAATGAGACCTGCTTAAATTTTGTAAACTACCTGCCTCCTCGCCTTACTCTCGTGGCAGCTTTGCCAATGACCTTTAAAAGGTTTTATTCAGATGCTTCTAAAATAGTTCCAAAAAACTGTAAATCCTTGCATATTTACAAATTAACATTTAAAACTTATCTTTTTTTAAAGCACTCAGTGTTTGATTTATTTGCAAGATGTCACACAAGTAGAATTCTCCCCTGTTTTACCCTGATCTGATTCAGAACATCAATCAATATGTTAAGATAAAACTGTTACTTCACTCTTTGAAACATATGCAATGTAACCTAAATTTCACAGTGGTTTATATATATCATCATCCATTTAAAAAAACCATGAACAAACTTTCCTTAAACAATGAACTTTTATCTCTATTTCACTTTCCTAACAAAACTTTAAAGCCAGTGTATTGTATTTTACTCTTGAAAGTCTTCCACTTATTCTTTATCTTATTTCTCTAAACTACACGTGTAAATAAATTTAAATTCAACATTTTAAATCTTCTTGTGTATACATAAAATTCAACTGTTATCAGAAATGAGTTCTCCCGGACTTCCTAGGTGGCGCAGTGGGTAAGAATCCGCCTGCCAATGCAGGGGACACAGGTTCGATCCCTGCCCCAGGAAGATACCACAATGCTGCGGAGCAACTAAGCCTGTGCACCACAACTATTGAGCCTGTGCTCTAGAGCCCATGAGCCACAACTACTGAGCCCATGTGCTGCAACTACTGAAGCCCATGCGCCTGGAGACCATGCTATGCAACAAGAGAGGCCACCGCAATGAGAAGCCCGCGCACCACAAGGAAGAGTAGCTCCCACTCGCCGCAACCAGAGAAAGCCCGTGTGCAGCAACGAAGACCCAACACAGCCAATAAAATAAATAAATAAATAAATTTATATTAAAAAAAAAGAAATGAGTTCTCCAAACTATTATTAAGTACACTACTTAACAAAACAACGTAATTATATTGCGTATGTGTATAAATATATGCATATGCAAAATTTTTCTGTCTAATGAAGTGGATGAAACTTTTTTCCCTCCCAATTATGAACCCAGGAAATCAATTTTACTTCTACTTTTTGTATTTATAAATTTGTGTCTTTTCCCTAAAAAATGTTATTCACATAAGTAAACAGATAGGGACTGGATGAAGTTTTTCTTATAATGTTACTCAATTCATTGAGTACCTCCTGAGTTATTTGCTAAAAAACACATACTAATCTAACCAAAAAAACTTATTTTTTAATCAAATTAGCTATCAATTGTGTTGAAAGCAAACAGTTATAAGCCATCTGCAAAAAGACATACTATCTAGTCATTAGAAATTCATTTTCTGTACAACAATACCAATATTTCAAAATATCCCTTTCTTACACAACGGCACCATAGTAAGAATGAAGTGAGGTATGCCTTTCTTTATAAAATAGGGAAGAGTAATTCTGGAAAGGAGAAACTGCAAGTATACTTCTACCAGAGGGTTCAATTTCAGAAAAAAAGTAGATGTGGAAGTTGAGGATTTAGAAAGTGATTTCCTTAAAAGTATCTACACTGGCATACTCTTGGGAATTCTTTCTGTATCTCCTGAGGTAGACACAGCCAGTCTAAAGACCACTAATATACCTCACAAGAATCCATCCATCTCCTCCAATCTAATCATATTGCCAATGCCTAGCTTCTGACTGAACTGCCGTAATAACTGCAGTGGTCTATCTCCCTTCCTCCAGTTCAGCAGGTTGAGAAGACAGCTGTCAGTCTTTTATTGCTGTTTCTCTGAAGGTATTGTGTCATTCCCCCTACTCTCTGGCTGTTTCCGTGTTTTGTTTTGTTTTTCCCAGTTTTTAGCAGTTTACTATGATATACCTAGGAATGGCTTAATTTGTAGTTATCATGAATGGGATTCAACTAGATGCTTGAATATAAAAGTTGGCATCTTTTCTCAACTTGGAAAAATTCTGGTTAATAGCTTGTGCCTCCTTTTCTGTTCTATATGATTCCAATTACATGCTGCTATACATATTTTACCTTTCTTCAGATAATAATTTCCACCTGTTTGTCTATTAATATGTATTATTTACTCATTATTTACGATCTATTTAAGGTTATTACTGAGATATAATTCACATACCATACAATTTATCCATTTAAACTGTGCAATTCAATGTTTTTTAAAGTATATTCACAAGGTTGTACAACTATTATCAAAGTAAAAATTTAAAACATTTTCATTACCCCCAAAAGAAACCCTCATACTCATTAGCACTCGAATCTCATTCCCCAGCTACCCTTCCCCCTAGTCCCTGGTTATAACTAATCTCCTTACTGTCTCTATGGATTTCCTTACTCTGGACATCTCACATAAATGGAATCACACAATATGTGACCTTTTGTGACTGGTATCTCTTACTCAGCATAATGTTTTTATGATTCATCAGGATCACAGCACATATGTTTGTTCCTTAAAAAAAAATTATCCCTTTATCGTGGTCAAAGATTTAGCATATTAGCCATTTTAAGTGTGCAACTCAGTGGCATTAGCACATTCACAATGTCCTGCAAATATCATCACTATCTACGTCCAGAACTTTTTCATTATTCCAAACAGAAACCCTATACCCATTAAACAATAACCTTCCACTTCCTCCTATCCCCAGTCCCTGGTAATATCTATTCTATTTTCTGTATCAATAAATCTGCCTATCCTAGATACCCCATATAAGTGGAATCATAAAAAAAATTGTCCTTTTGTGTCTGGCTTATTTCACTTAGCATAATATTCTCAAGGTTTTACCCATGTTGTAGCATATGTCAGAATTTCCTTCCTTTTATGACTGAATAATATTCCATTGCATGGATATACCACATTTCTTATCCATTCATCAGATAACGGACATTTGGTTGCTTCCATTTTTTGGCTGTTAAGAATAATGCTGCTATGAACATTTATGTACAAGTTTTTGAGTGGCGCTGGTGGGTCACATGTTAACTTTATGTTAAACTTCTTAAGGAACTACAAAACTGTTTCCATAGTAGCTACACACCAACTATACACGTGATCCCAATCTCTTTTTACTTCTTCACCAAGACTTGTTAATGTGGGCATGAGTGGTGTATCACTGTGGTTAAGCTATTAATCTTAATTATCTTAAAGCCCTTATCTGCTAACTCCAATACTGGGATCATCTGAGAGTCTGCTTTTAAAATTATTTTCCTCTTACTTGACCATAAATTTCTCTGCCATCACAGGACTAGTAATGTTATACTAAATACTAGGCACTGCATATAAAAAAGAATCATGGAAGGGGGAGGCATAAATTAGAAGTTTGGGATTAACATATATACAGTATTATATATAAAATAACCAACAAGGACCTATTATATAGCACAGGGAACTATACTCAATATTTTGTAATAACCTATAAGGGAAAAGAATCTGAAAAGTATAACAATCACTTTGCTGTATACCTGAAATTAACACACTGTAAATAAACTGTACTTCAATTAAAAAAAAAAATCACAGAGGCACAAGATGATGTTTATCTTCCAATAAGAGTGTGTGTTCAGGGACTTCCCTAGTGGAGCAGTGGCTAAGAATCCGCCTGCCAATGCAGGGGACTCCGGTTTGAGCCCAGGTCCAGGAAGATCCCACATGCTGCGGAACAACTAAGCCCATGCATCACAACTACTGAACCCACACACCACGACCACTGAAGCCCATGTGCCCCAAAGCCTGCGTGTCACAACTACTGGGCCCACATGCCACAACTACTGAAGCCTGCATGCCTAGAGCCCATGCTCCACAAGAGAAGCCACCACACTGAGAAGTCCACGCACCGCAGTGAAGAGTAGCCCCGGCTCGCTGCAACTAGAGAAAGCCTGTGTGTAGTAATGAAGACCCAACATAGCCTAATACAATAAATAAATTTGGAAAAAAAAAAAAAAGCTTAAAAAAAAAGTGTGTTCACCCTTTGTTCCGCTATGGAAGAGACTGATCACTTTAATCCAATCAAATTGGGTTTAATCCAAATCCAAGGATGGGTTGTAGTTTTGGTAAGAATCCGCCTACCTCTGGTTAGCCACTGAATCTAAGGAATGTCCCTCCTGGGCTTTCAATTGAGAACCTAGCAAGCTTTGTCATTCCAGCCCTGTGTGACCACCAAAAGCTCTACTGTCCCCCAGCAGTACTGCTCAGCCTGAGCCAAACCTAATTCTCAGTTATTTCTTTTCAGGTAAACATATAGCTACAAAGCCTCAGCTAACTTCTGAAGGCTTCTCTCATTTCTATAACTTAGCTCTTTGATAACATTAATATGACTATTTCCTAAATGTACCTGATTTTCCTGGTTGTTCTCAGTGGAAGCACTGACTCACCAGGAACTACTATATTCCTCCTCAGAAGTGAGCCTCCCAAATAACCTGAATGCTGCTAGTAGCTTTATTCTTCTAGAACATTAGCCTACCACCTCCAATAGCCAGAGCACTCATGTTCTGCTGCCTGAATCAGCTAATAATACTCATTTTATTCCACAGAAATTTTCTACTTAATCTGGAGCTAAAGATAGGACATGGTCATCTTAGAATAAAAAAAATTAAGTAATCCCCATTTCTGGGAATTTAGACTGTAGAAACAGATATAAAATATTATTCTCTGGAGCACTATTAGTAACAGCAAAGTATAATAAAGGATCAATTAAACTATGCTATATCTATCAGACATAACACCATGCTGCTATTAAGAATAACAAAGTTTTTTATATATATATATATATATATATATATATATATATATATATAAAACTATAGCTAACATACTACTCAGTAATAAGACAAGGATGTCCACATTTCCACATTCACTACTGCTGTTCATCACTGTGCTAGAAGTTCTATCTAGAGCTAGAAGTTCTATTCAGAGCAATTAGGCAAGAAAAGTAAAGATATGCAAATTGAAAAGCAAGAAGTAAAAGTATCTCTATTCACAGATGTCATGACCTTCTATATATAAAGTAGTAAAGAATCCACAAAAAAGCTCCTAGAGCCAATGAATGAATTTATCAGCAAAGTTGCAGGTATAAGATCAACACATAAGAATCAGTTGTGTTTTCATACACCAGCAATGAACAATCCAAAAAGAAATTATATAAAGAATTACATTTACAATAACATTCAAAAGAAAAATATACCTAGAAATAAACTTAACCAAGAACATGAAAGCCCAAGCAGAGTAAAAGAGCCATTCTTGCAGGGTTGCAGGCTTGCATGGGGTGTCATAGCCTAAGCCTGGAAAATGAGACATCTACTAGAATCCAGGCATCAAAGACCAAACACGTAAGGGGTGTGTTTACATGAAGGAGTGGCCAGCTATGAAGAGACCAAACAGTTAAGGAGGATATCCGTGCAAGGAGAAGGCACAATGGGAGGCATTAAGGCTCCAGCTGGATGAGGAAGGCATTCATGTAGGGGTGGCCCAGTCTGGGGAGTCAGAGCCTCAGCAGGGTGAGGAATGCATCCACAAAGAAACAAGGCCGGTACTGTAGCCATTAATGCATATGTGTATCTATAGTCTGTTCACTGAGAGGCTCTAGGAGCAGTGACACCACAATAGCAATGAATATACTTAGCACCAGATTTTGTCCACTAAATATCAACGTCCACTAAAAGCAACGAGGGCTTGGTGAAAAAATGGCTAACCCTGAAGCTGGGCAAGGGAAAGAACAAAATGAATCTGAAATCCTCACATGCCAAAAAGAAAGCAAGAAATTACTGTTAAAGGGACCCAGAAACCAGCTCCCACTAGTGAAATCTAGGATAATCCAAATGTCCATCAACTGTTGAGTGAGTAAACAAACTGCAGTGCATTCACTGCATGGAATAGTACTCAGCAGTGAGGGGGACGAGCTGTGATGCCTGCAGCACCATGGATGCGTCGCTCATATTCATGCTACATAAGGGACAGCAGTCACAAAAGACCGCACGCCATGATGTTCCATTTATGTGAAACTCAAGAAAGGACAAGGCGGGAGAAGGCAACGCCTACAGAGGGGCACAAGGGAACGTTTTGGGATGACAAAATATACTGCCATGGACATGTGCACAGAAATTTTCATGTGAACACGTGTCTTCATTTCTCCTGGGTATACCCCTAGGAGTGGAACTGCTAGACTGTCTCTTACCCCAACGTGTGTCTGACTTTTGGAAGAACTGAATCACAGCTGCAGTGCTGGTTATACTCTCTATACACTTATCAGAACTTACCAAATGGCACACTTAGAAGTGGTCAATATTATTGCATGTAAATTAGACCTCAATACAGCTAATTTTTAAAGCAAAAATAAAAGTTGAAATCAAAGAGAAAAAAATGAAAATCAAAGAATAAAAGTAAATTATGGGAGTTCCCTGGTGCTCTAGTGGTTAGCATTCGGTGCTTTCACTGTTGTGGCCCAGGTTCAATCCCTGGTCGGGGAACTGAGATACTGTGAGCTGTGTGGCACAGCCAAAAAAAAAAAAAACAACACAGATGTAGAGAACAAACATATGGACACCAAGTGGGGAAAGCGGGGGGGTGAGGGAAATGAATTGGGAGATTGGGATTGCCATATATACATTACTAATAGGAAAAAAATATCAAATTGTACACTTTAAATATATGCAGTTTATTGTATGTCAACTGTATCTCAATAAAAGTTCTTAAAAAAATGAGATAGTTATAAAAAAAAAGTCAATTATAACCCATTGAATAAAAGTGATAAACTATGAGTCCATATGGAGATGATAAATCAATGTATGAACTGAAAATTTAATGAGCAATGATGGGATCTTCACATAGTTTTAAAGCACCTGTCAAAAAGTACTTAATTACAAACAGAAAAAGAATAACTGAGTGGAGAAGTCTGGCATACACCAACTTAATCAGGTGATCAAACTAAACAAAATCAGTACTGGGATAAATCAAAATCATGCACCCTCCTTCAGATAAGATACAACAGGGGAATTCCCTGGTGGTTCAGTGGTTAGGACACCATGCTTTCACTGCTGAGGGCCTGGGTTCAATCCCTGGTCTGATGCAAACCTGAATCTAATCATAAAAAACATCAGATTAACTCAAACGAAGGGACATTTTAAAAACTAATCAGACTGGAATCTTCAAAAATGTCAAGGCCATGAGAGTCAAAGGAGAGAGAGTTCCAGACCAAAGAAAAAGAAATATAACAACTAAATGCAACACATGACTCTGTACTGAACCCTTTTGCTATAAAAAAAATTACACCATGGTCAATAAATTTAAGGGATCTGAGGAGTAGATATTTATTATGCATCAAAGACAATTTTCTGCCTTTGATAGCTGTATTGTGATTATACTTGTAGAAAATATACACTAGTGTATTTGAAATAATGAAAAATTTACTCTCAAATGGTTCCTGAAAAAAAGTTAACGTATTTCCAAAGAGAAAAGGATAATAGGCTTAGAACTTCATGCACATTATTTCAACAACTGAGAAGAAAAGATTCCTTGAAAAGCACAACTTAACCAAAGCTACAACTAGATCAAATTTAAAGATTTGAAGAGCCCTGTGACTATTAAAGAAATCGAACTTGTGATCAGTATCTGCCCATGAACTCCCGGACCAATGAATTCTACTGAACACTTAAGGAAGAAGTGATGCCAATTAAACTAATTCTTACAACACATACGAAAGGAGTGAATAACTCTCAATCCTTTTTATGAGGCCAGAATAATCCTGAAACCAGAAAATGACAAAAATATAAAATGAAAACTGTACAAGGCACAAAAGCCAGAAAGAAAGTGGTAAATCCTTCAAAAATATAGACAAAAAATATTTAACAAAACATTAGCAAATTAAATCCAGGAATATATAAAAACAATAATACATCATGACCAAGTAGAATTTAACCCAAGAATTCAACCTTGGTTAAATGATTTCTTAAAAAAAAAAAAAAAATCAATGTATCCTGAGTGAAGAAAAATGGAGCTGAAGGAATCAGGCTCCCTGACTTCAGACTATACTACAAAGCTACAGTCACCAAAACAGTCTGGTACTAGCACAAAAAACCAGAAATCTAGATCAATGGTACAGGATAGAAAGCCCAGAAATAAACCCACATACCTATGGTCAATTAATCTATGACAAAGGAGGCAAGAATTATACAATGGAGAAAAGACAGCCTCTTCAATAAGTGGTGCTGGGAAAACTGGACAGCTACATGTAAAAGAATGAAATTAGAATATTCTCTAACACCATACACAAAAATAAACTCAAAATGGCTTAAAGACCTAAATGTAAGACTGGACACTATACACTCTTAGAGGAAAACATAGGCAGAACACTCTGACACAAATTGCAGCAATATCTTTTTGGATCTACCTCCTAGAGTAAGGAAAATAAAAACAAAAATAAATGGGACAGAAGCAATCTGTCCATCGACAGAGGACTGGATAAAGAAGATGTGGTATGTGTATACAATGGAATATTACTCAAGCATAAAAAAGAATGAAATAATGCCATTTGCAGCAAAATGGATGGATCTAGAAATTATCACATTAAGTAAGTCAGACAAAGACAAACATCATATGATATCACTTACATGTGAAATCTGAAAAAAATATACAAATGAACTTATTTACAAAACAGACTCACGGACTTAAAAAACAAACTTATGGTTATAAAAGGGGAAAGGTGAAAGGGGAGGGATAAATTAGGAGTTTGGGATTAACATATACACACTACTATATATAAAACAGACAATCAACAACCCTATATGGGAAAAAAGTCTGAAAAAGAATGGGTGTATGTATATGTATAACAATTACTTTGTTGTACACCTGAAACTAACACAACATGGTAAATCAACTATACTCCAATATAAAATTAAGAAAAAAAAAAAAAAAAAAGACCAAGAAACTAACGGTTTCCCTGAAGTTTCTTTCCGAGAAGAAATTCTGCCCAAAGATGTAGAATCAATTCCTGCCCAAGAATTTCCAGCCTGATAACCGGCTCTACAAACTTCAGGTTTGCCAGCCCCCTACAATTACATAAGCCAAATTCCTTTAAATAAATCTCTCTTCTATCTCCCCACCCCCTCCCCCAATCAATGTATTTCACCATATCGAAAGAATAAGGAAGAAAAACCTTATGGTCATTTCAACACGGAAAAAGTCAAAGTCATTCATTATTAAAACTATGCCCACTCTTTCTACTTCTATTCAACACTGTACTTATGATCCTAGCCAGTGCATCAAACCAGAAAAAGAAATAACTGGTATAAAGATGAGAAAGGAAGAAATAAAGCTGCCTTATTCAGAGATTACATGATTTTTTACACACAAAGGCTTTCTTAAGAAATCTAAAAAAGAATCACTAGAATAACTTCAACACGGCAACAGGACAGAAGATCAATATACAAAAATCAACCATATTTCTATATACTAGCAAAATACTAGAATATCAAAAGCACTCAAGAAAAAAAAAGAACAAATACCAGCTGACTTAAAGACTTAATGAAGAACTATACTAATCATGACTATTTGTAATGGCCTAAGGATACCCATTTAATTCAATGGAATAGGGACTTCCTTGGTGGTGCAGTGGTTGAGTCCGCCTGCCAACGAGGGGGACTCAGATTTGATCCCTGTTCCGGGAAGATCCTGTGTGCCGTGGACCAACTACTGAGCCTGCTGCACTCGAGAGCCACAACTACTGAGCCCGAGTGCTGCAACTACTGAAGCCAGTGCGTCTAGAGCCTGTACTCCACAGCAAGAGAAGCCACTGCAATGAGAAGCCCGTGCACCACAACAAAAAGTAGTCCCCACTTGCCCCAACTAGAGAAAACCCACGCGCAGCCACAAAGACCCAATGCAGCCAAAAAATAAATTTAAAAAATAAAAAATAAATAAAATGGCAACACCTTTCCCTTAAAAAAAAAAAGTTTCAATGGAATAGAATAGAAAGTCCAGAAAAACACACATATTTTTAGTCACTTGATTTTTCATAAAAGGCACCAAAGCAATGCAGTGGGGAATAGAAAGTATTCCAACAAATGGTGATGAAAACACTTGCTATCCACACAGAAAAGAAAAAAATGAAACTTAATCCCTAATTTACACTATATACAAATATCAGTTCAAGGTGGCTCTTAGATTTAAATGTGAAAGCTAAAAATTATAAAGCTTCTAGAGGAAAATAGAAGGTTATCTTCTTGTCCTAGTGGTAGAAGTAGACAAAAGTTTCCCAGGAAAAACAGAAAGCAAAATGCATAAAAGAGGGACTTCCCTGGTTGCGCAGAGGTTAAGAATCCACCTGCCAATGCAGGGACACGGGTTCTATCCCTGATCTGGGAAGATCCCACATGCCACGGAGCAACTAAGCCTTTGTGCCATAACTACTGAGCCTGCATTCTAGAGCCCGTGAGCCACAACTACTGAAGCCCATGCGCCTACAGCCTGTGCTCTGCAACAAGAGAAGCCACCACAATGAGAAGCCCACAAACTGCATGAAGAGTAGTCCCCATTCGCCAACTAGAGAAAGCCTGCGTGCAACAACGAAGACCCAATGCAAACAAACAAAAAAAATTTTTTTTTAATTTTAAAAGAAATTCACAAAAGAAAAGCATATATCTTACAAAAGACTTATATACAGAATACATGACTCATAGCTCACTAATGAAAAGGAACAACCCAATGGAAAAAAAACAGGCAAAAACTGAACACTTTTATAAAGAAAAATATAATATCAAAAACTACATGAAAAAGTGTTCAATATCAAGTCATGAGGGAAATGGGAATCAAAACTATACTGAGATATCAGACTTCCCTGGCAGTCTAGTAATTCAGACTATGCCTTTCAATGCAGGGGGTTCAGGTTGGATCCCTGGTCGGGGAGCTAGGATCCCACATGCCTCAGGGCCAAAAGATGAAAACATAAAACAGAAGAAATATTATAACAAATTCAATAAAGACTTTTAAAATGGTCCACATCAAGGAAAAGAAAAAATCTTAAAAAAAAAATCAAAATCTATATTGAGATAATATTACATACATCCAGAATGACTAAAATTAAAATGACAACACTAAACATTGGTGAAAACAAGGATTATGTGGTATTCTCATATTTTGCTGGTGGTGGGAGTATAAAGCAGTACAACCACTTTGGAAAACAAACCACTGTGATACACAAAAACATGGATAAATCTTAAAAACACTATGCTGGGTTGAAAAAAGCTTTATACAAAAAGTAAATATTGTATGAATTCCATTTATATGTAGTCCCAGATCAGGCAAAACTAACCTATGTTGAAATAATGAGAACAATAACTACCTTCTGGAAGGAGGAAGGGGTAGGGGTGGGACTGATTGGGAATGGACATGATTGAGGTAACTCTCAAGGATGATGAAGATACTGTATATCTTAATAGGGATATAGGCATTTGTGAAATCTCACAAAATTATACAGTTAAAGTTTACCTACAGTCATATCCATAAATCTTATCTCAAAACAAACACAAAATTCAATTAATGACTGCATGCTAAGGTGTTCAGGGAGTAAAGGTTACCGATGCTTGCAACTTCTTTTGAAATGCACTTAAAGTTGACTGACAGAGGCATAGGAAGATACATTAATAATAAAGCAACAGAGTGACTTTACTCTTAAATTTGAAAATTTTCATTAAAAAATGTTGGGAGCAGGGGAGAATAAGGAAGACCTTTATGTATTCATATGAAGAGATCTCTAAGATGTACTGTTATATGTTTCATATTTATAAAGAGAACACAATAAATGCCCTTGTAAACAATGCCAATTACTATAAAACTATATGACCCAGATGTCTTCCACTGTAATAGCACTCAAATAACTCACATGGCTCAAAAAATACAAAATGAAAATGAATAAAAAAAAAAAAGTCCTGAACAATTACTTTTCCTTCTTGAGAAATGCTATTTTCAAATATTTTAGCATTATGTATAAAATTTATTTAAAATTACAAAAGAAGACTTTTCCAATTAACCTTTAGTGCTACTTAGTACAACTCTGAAGATACTATAACTAGCTCAATTTAATTAACATTTCATTCAATTTTCATTTTCATATTTTCTATATTAGTTAGCAATACTAGTTAGCACAAATGAATCCATCTTACTTGAGATAAGATCTCACCAGTGAGAGAGCAACTAAAAAAAACAGTAATACAAAAATTTACATTAAAAGTGATCTCCCTTTTTTTAATCATTATGGTGAATAGAGTCATATTCCATGCTTTTGTAAGTTATAAAATAACTTTGGTGAACACTGAGGAGGGAAAAACAAGTAGAGATTCGAAAAGATTAGGAACAAAACTTTTTTTTACTTAAAAAATGTCAACATTCTTTAGTCATAAGAGATAATATAAAATTTAAAATCAAGATAGAGTTTTTAATAATCAAAGGCAGCAAAAATCATAAAAGAAAAAAAAACCTGATAGGATTAGGGAAACAGGGCACTTTGCATATCCAACAACATATTATACATGCCATAAAAAGTGAGAATTTTAAACATACTACTTAAAAAACTTACCCTTTCTGCTTCAAAGGTAATTCAAGTTTAAATATGGTAGCATCATTAACAACTGCTTTATATGCCTGCAAATAACAATGTAAAATAAAATATGAACATATTTCTAATGTTCTAATGTTTCTTAAAATACAGGTAGATAAATTATTAAAATTCTAAAAATACATAAAATATAAGTTTTTATTTTTAATGGTATATCTGGCCTGATAGAATTTTTCAAGTCAATGATTTTGACATGCTCTTTGTCATGTTATGATTATCATTATTATCAAGTGAGGTCTTAATACTGCCTGACAAGCATAACATTTTCTCTTGTCCACACATTCTCCTAGAAAACATTTTCATGCCACTTCCTTTCTTGTCAAACCTCCAATATTTCCTCCCCCATGCACACTCTCAGCTGATGATATGGCTTCCTATTTCATTGAGAAAACTGAAAGTAATAAAAATTCCCTATTTCTCCTGTATCATCAATTTCCCCTCTCCAGTATTTCTACAGCCACAATATGCATATTTTTGAAATCTTAAAAATTCTCTCTTGGCTTTGTCCACCTTCAGCTTACTGCCCTGTATTTCTTTCTCTTTAAGCAGAACTCCTAGAAGAATTATCTAACTCACTGTCACTAATTTCTCCACCACCATTCTTATTTGAAACTGTTCTAACCAGGCTTTCACACTACTACTCCAACCAAACATTCTTGTCAAAGTCACTCACGACTTTTCATGCTGCTGCAGACAACGGCTGATCCCCATCTTATCTGGCCTATCAGCAGCATTTTACAACAGCAGATCATGCCCTCTTCCTGGAAAGTCCTTTTTCCACGTGTTTTCTAGCACAGCACTCTCCTGGTCATTCCACTCATTCTCCTCTCTTCTCAGGAAAGATGGTTGGTTCCTTATCTTTCCGATAACTAACTTTAGGCCAGTCCTTGGATCTCTTCTCTTTGCTATCTTCACTCTTACTCTGGAGATCACAGCCAGTGTCAGTGCTTTAAAAACCATTTATATGCTGAAGCCCCCAAATGTATTTTTGCAGGCCCATCCCCTCCCTTAAGCTCCAGATTTGATGTTGCTATATGGATGTTTAAATAAATATTTCAAAGTTAATTTGTCCAGAACTGAGTTCCTAATCTCTCTTCAACCATCTACCCAAAACCTGCTTCTCCCAAAGTCTTCATCTTCCCTCATCTTGGCAAATATATGCTTCTAATTGATCAGAACAAAAATCTGAATGTCATCCTTGACCAGTCTCTATCACATTCCACATCTGTTTCCATTAGCAAGTCCTGTATAGTCTATTTTCACAATATAATCCAAATCCAACCACTTTTGACTACCTTCACCTACTATTGTTCTAGGCAGAGCTTCCATCCTCACTTAACTGAATTACTTAAATAGGTTCTTAACCCATATTCATGCTTCCTCTCTTGCCCCCTTCAGTCTATTCTTTTTGTAGCAGGCAGGTGCTTCTGATAAAATGTGTAAATCAGATCCTGTCACTTGGTTCAAGATCTTTTTATGCTTTTCTACCCTACTCAGAGTAGAAACGAAACTCCTTACCATGGCTCAGTCTTACATAATCTGGCCCCCTGCTATCTCTGATTTCCTACTATTCTCCCCCTCACTCAGTCCACTCTGGCCACAGTGATCTTTTTCTTCTCTGGTTCTGGAACATGACAGGTATAATCCTGCCTTAGAGCCTTTGCATCTGCTGTCCCGTCTGGCTAGAGTATTATTCCTCAGATAGCCACATGACTTATTCCTTAATCAACTTCAGTCTTGATTTGAATGTCACCTCAATAAAACCTTTGCAGGCTACTCAATTTCATATTTCAAATGACCTCATTACCTCCATACTCCCTTAACCCCTTTCCTACTTTATCCACCTATGTACCCGCCTACCTACCTGCTTTTTTCTATCTATCCATTTATTTATCTATCTAAAAACAGACAGAAAACGAATTTTAAAAAAGCTACTGGAGAAAGTTGTCTTTTTAGAGTCTAGAAAAAAATTTCACTTAGAAAGTAAGGAAAGGCAGCTGAAGAAGGGGAAAAACTAATAGTAATTTCTAGTGATAGATTTATGACATTTAAAAAGATACAACTCTAAGGATAATACTGTATTTCATTATCATTATCCTGACTATAATGATGGGAAAGAAGATATGGAAAGCAAGGATAAATGTGATATAACTCTCACAAGGAAACAGGAAAGGAAACAGGACAGAGAAATCAACTCCGCTTGGGATAGGATGTGGGAGCAGAGTATCAAGGAAGTTCCAGGAGAAGTATACTTTGATTTGAATCTTAAAGGAAGGGTGAACAGCAATTCAGTAATCAATAATATTCGAAAACAGAAAAACATTCTTGAAAAAATGAGTAAGAGAGCAACTTTCTAGCTGAATTCTGGTTCACGAGCATACCCAATGCTTACAGAAGCATGTAAGAAACCAAATATAATATGGTTGCCCTCCACTGATGAAAAATCAGAGTTGCTAGGTTTTTTAATTTGTAATTTAATAGCATAATGATACAAGTTTCTTATTAAAATTAAATTATGACAGTACTGTTAACAAAGAGGAATATATACCTTGTCTCTTGCAGTAAGAAATCGTGGATCATCTTGAAAAGCTTCTTTGACAAGTTTACTAAATCTATTAAATAGTGTAAGTAACTGCTCAACATATTTCTCAGAGTCCTAAAAATAAAGTGTTTCACACTAAGTTGAGTTTTTAAAAAGAGAATAATACAAAAAATAAGAAAATATAAACATAATTTTAATAAAACAATGTAGCTTTAAAATTTGGGAAATTTTCTGAAATTTTTTTTTTAAGTAAGGTGTTCCAGGAACTTCCCTGGTGAAGCAGTGGTTAAGAAACCACCTGCCAATGCACGGGACACAGTTAGATCCCTGGTCCAGGAAGATTCCACATGCCGCAGAGTAGCTAAGTCCGTGCACCACAACTACTGAGCCTGTGCTCTGGAGCCTATGAGCCACAACTACTGAGCCCACCTGCTGCAACTACTGAAGCCCGTGAGCCTGGAGCCCCTGCTCTGCAACAAGAGAAGCGACCGCACTGAGAAGCCCCCACACCGCAATGAACCGTAGCCCCTGCTCGCCACTAGAGAAAACCCACGCAGAGCAATGAAGACCCAACGCAACCAAAAAATAAATAAATTAAATAAAATTTTTTGAAAAGGTGTTCCAACATTACTGTTTTGCCATCAATTACTATTTTAAATACCTGATCCTGCATTTACAAAATAACTTTGATACACATCTATCATTGTCATTGAGGAAAACTTACAGTAGTAATAGTTTCAGCAGCTGCTACCATATCTGCCAGGCCCGCACTGATGATATGTTCTTCCAAGTCTTTCAACATTGGCTCTATCCCATTAGGAACTTTGTCCATCAATGAAAACATCAAATGTAATTCTGAAAGGATAGAACACACTCAGGTAATCATTTCATCCATCAGAATAAATTTTCTCTTTGATTTGTATCATGGATCTAGAATGCCTATAAGAGTGTGGGGAAATATCAGTTGGAAGCTAATAGCTGCAAAGTAGTATTCTGTGGGCACAATAGTTTAGAAGTTGTTATAATAAGTACTATAACTTCCTGATCTACCGTCTCAGTCTGACAAAAATTATTTTTAAAAGAAACTAATTAAAATGATCATACACTGCAAAACCCAACTCCTCTTAAAGGTGAGTCATTTGACCTTCAGTGAAATGGAATATATTTATTTTAAGAAATACAAATGTTTCCATAGAAGGTTAGTACATTTCATAAAGTAGATGCAATATTAAATACACAATACACAGCCACATCATTAAGGGGTAAAATAAACATGTCCCCAGATTGTTCAAAGTAACAATATAAAACTGTATTCATAAAGAATTTTTCAATTTACAAAAAAGCACTTTCTTCTGTTATCCCATTTAATTGACCATCATAATCATCTTGCCTCACAGAACGGCTACCACTAAATAAGCCCTTTGGAAGGGAACCCACCTTGGATCAGACATAACTCTACTTAGTTTGGCTTACAGAAATGCAAATATTTCATTTATGCCAAATGAGAAACTTGCTTTTACTACAAAAATACTTCTGAAGAGTGTACAGACTTAAGTGAACTGAAATACATACTTGAAATGCAACTAGAGATTAAACAGGACTTTGCAATTTTATGCAATGAAACCTAGAGAGTAATACATCAAAATGTTAAAAGTGGTTGTCTCTGAGTAGTAAGGAATATGGGTAATTTTTACTGTATTCGTTTTGGTATTAATGTACTTGCTATCTCCTAAAATATAACTTTATCATATTTAAGTAATAAAAACATAACATTTAAGTAATAAAAAATACACATCAGAAATCTTAAATTGTAAGATATTTGGGGGGAGAGGGACAAAGATTACCAACGCAGAGTGTTTTATTACTTTCTAAAAATATTTGCCACAAGATTCCACACAAAAGTCAAAATTACCTAGTTCTATCCTATACCGTATGTTTACCATTTAAATTAGACTTTAAAAGCAGAGTTCTACTTTTGAGAACAAAGTGAAATTCGCACGTGAGTACACACAAACATACTGATACCTAAGGGGGAAAAATGCTTAAAATACAAGTTTATAATCTTCTTTACAGTGTTTCTAACTATGCTAAATATTTTTTATCATTTTCTTTATGAAGCGTTTGCCATAACAAAAATATCTATGTATAAAAGAATGATCTAACAGTAATTTATTAAAAGTGATATGCTTCAAAGATATCCTCTTAGAGTATAAGAACCTCATGTGATGTTTTACCTACTTTCAGTTTCATTTCGCTTGATCATGCCTTGGCACTCTGCTAAGATAGTCTCTTTAAATGATGTCACCAGGGCATTTACACAGCATTCCATGAGCTGAAATACATCAAAAAGTGGTCAAGGCTATTATAAGCACAAATAAGGCACAAATCTATTCCACTCCACTTTTCTTTATAGTTCCCAAAAAACCACAGTGTTCAACAACAGCAAAAAACTAAGTATACTGAAAGTAGATTTTACCTACCTTTACTAAAGGATTGTTGAAGATGGATATTTTACCTTACTTTAGCAAAAAATAACTCCCCCCTAAGGAAAAGGCTACAGAACTTGGATTCTCTTTAGAAATTTTAAAAAAATCCCCAACAAGGGGAGGAAAAAAAATTTTAATATCCAAAACAAAATGAAAAAATAAACTTTACTGAACTCTTATCTGGAGACAAACCTGTGTTGGAATTAGATTCTAAAATGCAAAAAGTATGAACATTCATTCAACACATAGTAGGTTTCATTGCTTTGCTAAGAAGTGTTAGGATACAAACAAAAATAAGCTACAACCTCTGCTTTGGAGAAGATCACTGTGTTAGTGAGGGTGCGGAGGGAGTCAAACTAATAAATACAACTCTGTTAAGTGGCAAGACACACACACACACACAAAGGAATTACTGTTTTGGGGGGGTAGTTAAAAAGGTCTCATCCACAAGATGAAATCTAAATTGGATCTTGAACATCTTAAAATGGATTGGGTAATCTAAGAATAATAAGCTGAATCAGGCAGTGAAGAGACAGTGGGAGAGAAAGCTAGAAAGGTAGACTGGATCCAGATTATGAATGAAAATCTATGGTTTGGGACTTTATTCTAATAGGTAGGGAAGGCTTTAAACAGCAGATAAATGTAATGAGCTTCTATTCCCCACCTCCAAGTAATTTTTAAAAGATCAGTCTAATGTCAGCAAGACAGGTGATACTGAGTGGTGGTAGAGAGACTGACAAACATGGCTACTGAAAGATTCCAAGTAAGATGGTCAGGGTCTAACGTTCTGACTGGCCCTCAGGAAAATTCACCCCACTCTATCACGGCTCCTTCGTGTCATATATTTACTCTCCTTCCAAATACATAACAAAATGAACAGGTTGTAATTACTAACACAAGGTATACTAAGGCTGATATCGCTCTTCTGAAAAACAGATCATCTCTCTGGATTAAGGAAGGGAATTATGTATGCCTTAAAAGTTCTTTGTTAAAAATTCCTCTTGGAATTCACATAATGTTGCTAATTACTGAAGCTGAATTTAGGTAATGAAGATTCATTATACCACTGTTTCTACTTTTTAAAATGTTTAAAAAAAATTTCTGTAATAAAAGGTTTTTTTAAGGTCCCTCCCTCTTTGAGAATTACGCTAATGACTTTAAAGTCCATGTATGTCAATTTCTGTCCTAAGAAAAACAACATACATATGAAGTGGTTGAGCAATTTCTGCCAACGTGGGAAGCTCTGCCCCAGTTACTCAGTAAGCTCATCCTACACCAGCTCTGGAAGATACCCAATGGAACACTCCCACCTTCAATAGAGAATAGGCAAATCAAAATATACATAACTAATGAAGAAGAAAGAGAAAGTACAATCAGAATAAGCTCTATTTTCTAAAATATATTTTCTAAAATAAGCTCTATTTTCTAAAATCATCTCTGTTTTCTATTTCACTGAAAATTTACATTTGAACATAATCTAGTTCAGGAGTAGTCCAAATTTTGCAGACTCCAAAAATCTAGAGTCATGTGTTTCAAACTGTTTGTTGTGAAATGTTTTAATGGCTGTGACCAGCTTTTTTTTTTTTTTTAAATAATATAGAACATAACAAAAAAAATCAGTATATCACATAAAATAACAACAAATATTATCTCATAAAATTATTTCAGATATGAGCAAGTAAACAAAGCATATACTAAATCACAATAAAAAATGTATTTCTTATTGTGGATTACAATAAGGATTAAAAGGAGAGGCTAGGGACGCTAGGTGTCCAGTTGTTAGGACTCGGGCTTTCACTGCCATGGGCCTGGGTTCAATCCCTGGTCAGGGAACCAAGATCCTGCAAGCCATAGAGTGCGACCAAAAAAATAACATAACATAACATAACATAACATAACATAACATAACGGCTAAACTGACAAGATAACTGAAGTAAACTGAACAGAATTTGGTAACTGCTTAGATGAAAGGATTTCGGGATATAAAAGGTTGTTGAAGTACTTTCTAGCTTAAAAGATTAAACAAATTATTATAATAACAAATCTCTTTTAATGAGCACTTACTCTGTACCATACATTGTGCTAAATGCTTTACATACATTTTCTGATTAACCCATCTGTCATTTAACTCATGACAACCTTATGAAGCAGGTATTTAACACATGAGGAAACAAGCTTAGAGACGCTAAGTAACTTACAAATGTTACACAGTTAGTTCATAAGGTCTTGAGCTGTAATATGAGGCCAGGTATGTGACTCCAAGCTTACAACTTTCAATACTACATTGAGAGAGCAGGTATTAAGAGAGCAAGTATGTACTTAGTAATGGTTATGTGTTCAGAAACGAGTGTTGTGATGAATAGAGAAGATAAAACATGGTTTATACACTCAATGCTCTTACAGTCCAGTTGGGAATATGTAACGATAGTATATCTAAAAATGTGTGCATACTTCATACATAACAGAGGTATATGAAAAGTTCAATTTCACCAATAAAGCAAAGAAGTGGAAAATAAACAACATTATTACTACACTATAAACTTCACAAGGACAGAGACTGTGTTCTCTCCAACTACATATTCATGGACTCAACACAGTTGGTGCTTGATAAATAACACAATAAAGGAGCCTATACTGCCACTAAATCAACTTGTAGGAACAATAGGTACAGTGGGAATTCAAACAACAGGAAACAGATGAAGGCTAGAGCACTTGGAAAGACTATTGCAAGATGGGCTATGAGAATTCTGAAGGATGTGAATAGGCAGAAAAGAAGAAAAGTAAAACATTACTTAAAAGAATGAATCCAAGAAAAAAAATGAACAGAATGAGATATATGAGTAAGGAAATATTCCTTATTGGGTAGAATGACCCTTACTGGACAGTACTAACTTAGAAAAATTAGTTAGGGGCAAATTATGAAGGGCCTTGAAAATTAGAGATAGAAAATCATGATACTATGGTTTTTGAATAAAGAAGGAAAATAATGAAAGTGATGTTTATGAAAGAGTAGCCTGAACTTACAAAGAAGAAATACAAATGGTCCATAATAAGAATAAGATGTCCAGCCTCATTAACAATTTTTTGTTTTTTTTCCACGCCATGCAGCATGTGGGATCTCGGTTCCCCGACCAGGGATTGAACCCACACCCCCTGCTTGGAAGTGCGGAGTCTTAACCACTGGACCTCCAGGGATATTTCCTAGTAATTTTTAAATGCACATAAAAAAATCTTTTATAATCTATGATACTGGGAAATTGGCAAAATTAATGGATTGAAAAAACCCCCAATCAGCAATGATAAACAGGTGTATTGTTAATGGGAATCAGAATTACAACAACATTTCTGAAAATCAATTTGTTGTTACATAGCAACCTGTAAAAGGGTGCATACCCTTTCCTTCAGCAATCTCATTTCCAGGAAATTCCATTCCAAGAGAATGCCAATTGTAAGAAAGATGTATGCACAAAGATGTTAAAAATATATATAAGGATATAAGATATAAGCATGTAAATACATTCCAGGAACTACTATTTATAAAAAAAGAAACCAGAATAATAACAAATAATAATGAAAATTCCCACCATTAGAGAATTAGGTATATTACAGTACATATATATGATGAAATATATACAGGCATTAAAAATGTTATAATACAGAAGCGTTTAGAGTAAAAATGTACATCATAATTTTTTTTAAATGCTAGAGGAAAGAAAGAGAGAAAAGAAAGAAAAGAAGGAATTCCCTGGTGGTCCAGGGGTTGGAACTCGGTGCTTTCACTGCTAGGGCCTGGGTTCGATCCCTAGTCAGTGAACTAAGACCCTACAAGCTGCACAGTTTGGCTAAATAAATAAATAAAAGAAGGAAAGGGAAGGGAAGGGCACAAAAGGATAGGAAAGGAGGAAAGGGAAAAAAGAAAAGGAAAGAAAAGAAAAAAAGGATCAACCAAGCAAGTATGACAAAATGATGATCACTGTTGAGTCTGCTGCCTGGGTTTGGAGGGTGGGGTTCATTTTCTCTACTTTTGTAAATACGTGAAAAGTCTCACAACAAGTATTTAAAAAAAATAAATAAAGAGAAGAATTATGGTATAGGTCCCTGTGTATTGAAAAATCCTTTAGGAAACTATTTTATGTAGCCAAAAAGAAGAAAGAGAGGTTGCTTAATAAAGTTCTCTCCTTATTTCCAGAGTCTTGTCTTAACAAGAGGGTCAGTTTCTTCAGGGCAAGGACCATGTTATTCCTCTTTGGTATTTTTCTTCCCATCATTTACCAAAGTTCTACATAGAGAGTCAACCCTGAATACATACTTGTTACTTGAAAAATACATCTTGAATGGAAAGGATAGTGATAAACCATCTCTCTCACCTTGTGTTCCCTTTCTGTCTCCTTTTGCTAGCTTCCGTGAAGAAAAAAACTTTTTGCCATATGTCATCAACTCCTGTATTTTGCCTGAGATGAGCACAACTTCTAAATCCATAGCAATCTCCCCAGAGGTCTGCAAGGTGAAACACTTTAACTATCAATGTGCTTGATGTTTTACCTTCCTTTATAGCATAACTCTTCAAAGATGATGCCTGCCATAAAACACAGCAGGTGCTCAGTATTTGTTGAATGAATGAATGCACAGGTCTGTGAAGATGAAAGGTGGGATACGCAGGCTAACTGATGTAGTAGAGTCTTTTTTGAGTGGTATTCAATTTGCACAATTAATGCAACTTCACTGAAGTTTAATAAAAACAATAGGAAGAGTTCTGATTTTTGTTAGTTATATAATTCCATATAAGTAATAACTGCTTTTGCCTCAGCTATAAAATAGAGTTGAATTAAAAATCATTCTAGATTACTCCACTTTAAGATTCTACTTTATCATTATCAGGTCTTTAACCATACAAGGAGAGTTGTGATGTATTCAAGAATTCATGTATTCCATGTGTGGTAGGCTATTCTCAAAATTAACTTTTTTTTTTAAAAGGTTTTTTTCAACCTTTATAACCAGTGCTTCTTGCTTCATTTGTAAACTAGTTATACAAGTAACTTTCTACATAGACCAATGAAGTCAATCAAACTCACCTTGACTTTTTAAATACCACCCTTAATATACTTAAATACTGAACATTAACAAGTACTTTCCTTACTTTAATGTTAACAACAACAATCCTTGTAATCTTGTTACTAATTCCATTTTTTATCAATATTTGGCACAGGTAGTAAAATAGTTTCTGTCTGAGAATCAGTAAGCAACTTCTGTAAACCACAGTCCTCACAGTAAAAACTACCATGCCAGGCACAGCACTTAAATGTTTTGATATAATAGTTCATTAAACATAAGTGGGTATTACCCCACTTTACAGTTAGGAAAACAAGGATTACAAAGGTTGAAGAACTTGCCAAAAGGCATACAGCTGGTAAAATGACAATGGAATCTAAATCCTCATCTTCTTCCAACATGTATGCTCCTAACCAGTATAATACAATGCCTCCCTACAGAGCTCTGGTCATTGTGAAGAAATTAAGACTCACCATCACCATTCCACTCTCTATTCCATTATTCCACTGCATAAACAATCCATTTTATTCTAGTGTTAGTCTGAAGACAGGAGCCAGTTCTATCTTCTTATCCCCACTAACACAAGGCCTGACATAGTTCAGGTGCACAATAAATAAAAAATGACTGCCTTCAGGTAAAACAAAGATACACATGACTATCACCTAAAGTACTAACAGCCACAGAAAAAAAATTTTAAGTTATTTTGTTTTATACTTTTTCTTATTCTTTTTTTATTGTTATGCGTCACTTTTCTGTCCATAATGCCTCTTTAAGCTGCACAGCTCTGAAGCCTCTTACTGGTTTTACTAATATACCACTGCTCATCTGCTACAGGCCCATCCAATGATAGTCAAGTTTATTAGAACTGTGTGTGTAACTGGATTTGGGTGGGGTTAAATTGTTCTCCTATAAATAAAAGTTGAAGACTGGGCCTATCAGACATCTAAAGCAGCGCAGCTGCTCAGAATTCTCAGCCTCACGAACCTTCCAGGTTCTCCACTGAACTGCAAGGAGTTAAACTGCTAAAAGGGTTGTCTTCTGGATGAGTCAAGTATTACTATATCATTCCTACTACAAACACATACACATTGACAACTCAAGCATGCTTGCACATGTGTACAAAGACACACACACAAAGCAGTTGATCCAAGTTTGGGCACTCAACCCAAGCTAGGCCAATTAGAGCTAAACTAATTAAAACTGGTGGGGCAAGACTCCTCTCAGGTCACCAGCTGGAGGGACAAACTGGCAGCATTCATTGTCCCGACTTCAGTTCCACACAGGTTCATTGGTGACTGAGACCCTGAACAGCATCAGTATAGATGATATAAATTTATGACAATGAAAAAAACTTAAGATTCTAAACAAAAAATGTTATCGTTTCTCAATTTACATAATATCACACCTAGAAAATGAAGTGCATTACTAACATTACACAACAATGTTTTGGTTTATAAGTAAAATAAAATTAAATTCTAGATTCAGATAAGTATAAACAAGATTTTCACTTACGTTATTTTTGGGATATAGGCTAGTTCCTGTTTATGTGGGACAGTCTGAGCACTGTGAGACATGTAGCATTACTGGACCCCACTCACTAAAACTCAATCATTGTGACAACCAAAAAAAAAAAAAAAAGCCTCCACAACTTTCTATAACACTTGCTGGAAGTAGGTAAACAACCCCACTGAAAATCCCTGGCCTAGAGATTTCGGTTCAAAATATCAATATATAAGTCTATCTAAACAACTCAGAGCATAATTCACTTTGATTCATCTCTATTAGAATTTGCTGTACCAACGACAAGCAAATTCAAATGAAAGTTGAATTAAGATAAATCTATAAAAGGATCCTAAAAATATTATTGTGATTACATGCTAAACCTAACATTTAAACATTTTACATATAAAAAACTTAGTGAAAGCTCTTGAGAGTAACTTTTATTGGCTATATAGTATATGTCAAAACCCCTTTGGGGTATACATTTTTATCCATTAAAAATAGGACTTTGGGACTTCCTTGGTCATCCAGTGGTTAAGACTCCACACTTCTACTGCAGGGGCAAGGATTCCATCCCTGGTTGGGGAACTAAGATCCCACATGCCATGTACTGTGGCCACACACACACAAACAAAAAGGGTGTGGGGGGGGATTTCTGTTCATTCGTAAAATGAAAGAATGGTATCATGTTAGGAACTGTTAATGTGATTTCCTGAATTAGTTCAATGGAGGAAAATGGCATATGATCATCTCCACTGATGGTTCCTAAATAATAAAGGCATTCTTCATAATATCCTTTATTTTTTTACATTTTACTTTTATTTTAGCCTTACATAAAAGTTGTAAAAATAGCAGAGTGGGCTTCCTAGGTGGCGCAGTGGTTGAGGATCCACCTGCCAATGCAGGGGACACGGGTTGGATCCCTGCTCCAGGAAGATCCCACATGCCGCAGAGCAACTAACCCCATGCACCACAACTATTGAGCCTGCACTTTAGAGCCCGTGAGCCACAACTACTGAGCCCATGTGCCACAGCTATTGAAGCCCACATACCTAGAGCCCATGCTCTGCAACAAGAGAAGCCACAGCAATGAGGAGCCCGCGCACCATAACGAAGAGTAGCCCCTACTCATAGCAACTAAAGAAAGCCCGCACGCAGCAACGAAGACCCAACACAGCCAATAATAATAAAAAAAAAGCAGAGAGTATCCATATATCCACCACCCTATTTTCCATAATGGTAACTTTTTACATGGCTGTCAAAACCAGGAAAACAGTATTGGCATACTATTAATTAACTACAGTCCTTATTAGAAATTCACCAGTTTTTCTACTAATGTCTCTTTCCTATTCCAGGATCCTATCTACAACCCCACACTGCATTTAGTTGCTAGCTTTCCTAGTTTCCTCCAATCTGTGACAATTCCTTGGGATATAGTGGGTGGCTGGGTGTGTGTGGGTGTGTGTGTACCTGTTATGATCTCAACACATTTATTTTTTTAATTAATTTTTATTGGAGTATAGTTGCTTTACAATGTTTTTCTAGTTTCTACTGTACAGCAAAATGAATCAGCTATACATACAAACATATCTCCTCTTTTTTGGATTTCCTTTCCATTTAGGTCACCACACTGCATTAAGTAGAGTTCCCTGTGCTATATTGCATGTTCTCATTAGATATCTATTTTATACATAGTATCAATAGTGTATGTCTCAATCCCAATCTCCCAATTCCTTCCATCGCTCCCTTCCCCCTTGGTATCCGTATATTTGTTCTCTACCTCTGTGTCCCTATTTCTGCTTTGCAAATAAGATCACCTACACCATTTTTCTAGACTCTACATACATCCGTTAATATATGATATCTGTTTTCCTCTTTTCTGACTTACTTCACTCTGTATGACGGTATCTAGGTCCATCCACATCTCTACAAATGACCCAATTTTGTTCCTTTTTATAGCTGAGTAACATTCCATTGTGTATATGTATCACATCTTCTTTATCCATTCCTCTGTTAATGGACATTTAGGTTGCTTCCATGTCCTAGCTATTGTAAACAGTGCTGCAATGAACACTGGGGTGCATGTATCTTTTTGAATTATGATTTTCCCTGGGTATATGCCCAGTAGTGGGATTGCTGGGTCATATGGTAGTTCTACTTTTAGTTTTTTGAGGAACCTCCATACTGTTTTCCATAGTGGCTGTATCAATTTACATTCCCACCAACAGTGCAGGAGGGTTCCCTTTTCTCCACACCCTCTCCAGCATTTATTGTTTGTAGATTTTTTGATGATGGCCATTCTGACCAGTGTGAGGTGATACCTCATTGTAGTTTTGATTTGCATTTCTCTAGTAATTAGTGGTGTTGAGCATTTTTTCATGTTTCTTGGCTATCTGTATGTCTTCTTTGGAGAAATGTCTATTCACGTCTTCCCATTTTCTTGATTGGGTTGTTTGCTTTTTTGATATTGAGCTGCATGCGCTGTTTGTATATTTTGGAGATTAATCCTTTGTCCACTGCTTCATTTGCAAATATTTTCTCCCACTCTGAGGGTTGTCTTTTTGTCTTGTTTATGGTTTCCTTTGCTGTGCAAAAGCTTTTAAGTTTCATTACGTCCCATTTGTTTCTGTTTTTATTTTCATTACTCTAGGAGGTGGGTCAAAAAAGATCTTGCTGCGATTGATGTGAAAGAGTGTTCTCATTTTTAAAAATTTTTGACTGCGTTGGGTTTTTGCTGCATGCAAGCTTTCTCTACGTGTGGTGCGTAGGGGCTACTCTGTTGAAATGTGCGGACTTCTTGTTGTGGTGGCTTTTCTTGTTGCAGGGCATGGGCTCTAGGTTCGCGGGCTTCAGTAGTTGCAGGTGTGGGCTCAGTAGTTATGGCACACGGGCTCTAAAACACAGGCTCAACAGTTGTGGCACATGGGCTTAGTTACTCCGTGGCATGCGGGATCTTCCTGGACCAGGGATAGAACCTGTGTCCCCTGAATTGGCAAGTGGATTCTTAACCACTATGCCACCAGGGAAGTCCCATCAAAGACTGTTCTGCCTATGTTCTCCTCTAAGAGTTTTATAGTGTCTGGCCTTACACTTAGGTCTTTAATCCACTTTGAGTTTCTTTTCATGTATGGTGTTAGGGAGTATTCTAATTTCATTCTTTTACATGTAGCTGTCCAGTTTTCCCAGCACCACTTACTGAAGAGGCTGTCTTTTCTCCACTGCACTGCATTGGCAGAAAGGTTCCTTTGGTTTTTAAAATAAAAATGAAGGACACAGTTTTCATTTTCACCAAGAACTTTATTGAACAACGTATTCACCATTTTGTTCCACAAGTTTCTTCCATTCTTCAGGCAGCTTCATAATTCCATCTTCCCAAAACTTTATAACTTTTTGAGCAAAGAACTGTTCCAGGTGCCTTCTACAGTTTTCCAGGAAACTGAAATTTTTTGCATTAAGAGAATTTTGTAAAGACCAAAATAAATGGAAATCTGAAGGTGCAATGTCTGGTGAATACAGCAGATGAATCAGAACTTCCCAGCCAAGCTGTAACAGTTTTTGCCTGGTCATAAAAGAAACATGAGGTCTTGCGTTATCTTGATGGAAGATTACACATTTTCTGTTGACTAATTGTGGATGCTTTTCGTCGAGTGCTGCTTTCAGTTGGTCTCAATGGGAGAAGTAGTTCTTGGAATTAATTGCTTGGTTTTCCAGAAGGAGCTCATAATAGAGAACTCCCTTCCAATCCCACCATGTACACAACATCATCTTCTCTGGATGAAGACTGGCCTTTGGTGTGGTTGATGGTGATTCATTTCACTTGCCCCACGATCTCTTCTGTTCCACCTTGCTGTAACAGTATCCACTTTTCATTGCCTGTCACAAAATTTGTTTAAAAAACAGAATGTTTTCACTATGTTTAAGTAGAGAATCACATGAGGATATATGGTCAAGAAGGCTTTTCTTTGCTTAACCTATGTGGAACCCAAACATCAAAGGGATTAACGTAACCACGCTGGCGCAAATTATTTTTATCGCTTGATTTGGATATTTTGAGTATGTGGGCTATCTCTTGTGTGGTATAACATTGATTGTTCTCAATTAATGTCTCGATTTGATCTCTATCAACTTCAACTGATCTACCCGACCGTGGAGCATCATCCAGCAAGAAATCTCCAGCACAAAACTTCACGAACCACTTTTGACACGTTCGATCAGTGACAGCACCTTCTCCATACACTGCACAAACCTTTTTCTACATTTCAGTTGCATTTTTACCTTTCTTGAAACAATAATATGCCAAAAGTGTTGCTTTTTTTCTCTCATCAATATTAAAATGGCTGCACAAAGATTAATCAATTTTGATAAGTTTTTTTTTTAAAGGCACAGTGATATGACAGTTGTCACAATACAATAATCTAAAAAACTGGTTTCAAATGAAGTTAAAGACACCTAAGTGCTGCTTGAAGCCATCTTACGGAGAAAAACTGAATGAACTTTTTGGCCAACTCAATGTATTTTTGCCTCCTTTGTCATAGATTAAGTGACCATAGGTGCATGGGTTTATTTGTGGGCTTTCTATCCCATACCATTGATCTATATTTCTGATTCTGTGCCAGTGCCACACTGTCTTGATTACTGTAGCTTTGTAGTATTCTCTGAAATCAGACAGCCTGATTCCTCCAGCTTCATTTTTCTTTCTCAAGACTGCTATTGGGGTCTTTTGTGTTTCCATAGAAACTGTAAAATTTTTTGTTCTTGTCTGTGAAAAATGCTATTGGTAACTTGATAGGGATTGCACTGAATCTGTAGATTGCTTTGGGTAGTACAGCCATTTTCAAAATATTGATTCTTGCTTCTCTGCACTGGGAGCAGCTGTCCTGCCACAGCCCTTCATCCCTGTCCCCTAAAAATGTACACTTGTGCCAAGTTTGTCTCCACCCCCTCTCTGATCAGGAGAACCTCTCCACTGTGGAGCTGATCACTGTCTGCAGTGGTGCTGAAATGACCAGAGATCCTAACAGATGAGAGCCACAGCAGCTTGGCAGCCCCACGTCCCCTGACCACCTCACTTATTCCTAGCCGCAGCTTCCAAACCAGTGCCATTTCAAGGGACACTGACACAGCGGCCAAGTTCATTGGAGCTGGAGCTGCCACAGTAGGGGTGGCTGGCTCTGGGGCTGGAATTGGGACTGCCTCATCATTGGTTATGCCAGCACACAGGATCTCAGTTCCCGGACCAGGGATCCAGTCCACGCCCCCTGCATGGAAGCATGGAGTCCTAATCACTGCACAGCGAGGGAAGTCCCAGCCAACCTCAGGGAAAATTTGTACAGCACCAAAGACCCATACAATTTTCAGAAAGCAACTTGGCTTATGGAGTTGACCAGATTGAAAGTCTCAGAATCTTGGGTTCAAGTTGCTTTTGGTTAATTCTTCTTGTGCTTCAATTTCCTTCCCTTGTGTGAAATGAGAGGCACATTTCCTTGAGATGTACCTCCTGGAGATGTCACAGAAATAAATGAAATTAGATTAAAAAAAATATTGATTCTTCCAATCTAAGAAGATGGTATATCTCTCCATCTGTTTGTATTATCTTTGATTTTTTTCATCAGTATCTTGTAGTTTTCTGCATAGAGGTCTTTTGCCTCCTTACCTAGGATCGTGCCACTTATAAAGAATAGTAGCCAATTACTCTGCAGACTGCTCCTCAAACAGGGATTGTCTAAAATTTTCTCACTAGAATTAAGAGTATTAATTTTTGACAAGAATACCACAGAAATGACTTTGTACTCCTCTTAGTGTATCATATCAAGGGGTATGTAATATCAATATGTCCTATTACTGGTGATGTTAACCTTGATCACTTGATTAATATAGTGTGTTTTGGTTACTCCATCATAGTAACTATTTCCCCCTCACTAAATATCTTGAGGAAGATACTCTGAAACTATCAATTTTACCTCAAACTTTTGGTCATTAATTTTAGTATCCATTAGTGGAGACTGTTGGCAACAACTATTAGTGTGATTATGCTTAACCAGTGATTGTCGATTTTTCTCCATATTTATAAGGTGGAATTCTTCTCTAAAAATCTGAACATTTTCTATGCTTGATGGCCATTACTAAGCATTTATTTGTATCTTTTTTCCAATTTTTTTCTATCAGATGTTTATCATTTTTTGTTCCTCAATTTTTAAAAGTTCTTTATATAGTAGGGATATTGGGCTTTTGTCTGTGAGATATATTGCAAATACTTTTTCCCAGGTTGTGAGTTGGCTTTTAACTTTGCTGATTGTGCTTTTTGCAATTAATTTTTTTAATTAAAAAATTTTTTTAACTGAGGTATAATTGCCATATAACATTGTATTAGTTTAAAGTGTGCAACATAATGGATCGATAGTTGCATATATTGTGAATTAAATCACGACAGTAAGTCCAGTTAACATACATACATAATTACATACATAGTTACAAATTTTATTTTCTTATGATGAGAACTTTTAAGATTGCAATTTGGGCGGGGGGGGACAGTCACATTTGTCAGTCTTTTCTTTTACTGACTGAATTTTAAGTCATACTTTCTCTACACCAAAGTTAAAGAGGAATTCTTCTAGTACCTGTATGATTCCATTTTTAACACTTAGTTCCCTGACCTATTTGCCGTTTATTTTCCTGAATGGTGTAAATTACAGAGCTAAAGATATTTTTCCAAATGGCTGCTGAGTTGTCCATTTTTAAAACATCACCATTTAAAAAAAGCTCCATCTATACTGCCACTGATTTGAGATCCAACCTTTGTCATATGTTATTCTGGACTTACTATTCCATTCCACTGGTCCACTATCTATTCATGTGTCAATGCCACACTATTTTATTTTTAAAATTTATGTATTTTTATTGATATCAATTCATAATTGATTTAAAATATTGTGTTACTTTCAGTTAGGTGTACAGTTAGTTAGGTATATAGCATAGTGATTCAGTATTTTTGTTGACTATACTCCATTACAGGTATTACAATAGATATAATTCCCTATGCTTTATAGTACATCCTTGTTGCTTATCTATTTTACATATAGTAGTTTGTATCTCTGAATTCTATACCCCTAATTTATCTCTCCCCTCTTCTGTTGGCCCTTGGTTAACCACAAGTTTGCTTTCTATATCTGTGACTGTTTCTGTTTTGCATATTTGTAGTATTTTTTACATTCCACATATAAGTGATATCATACAGTGCATGTCTTTCTGTCTGACATTTCATTAAGCATAATAATCTCTAGGTCCATTCATGTTGCTGCAAATGGCAATATTTCATTTTTTTATGGCTAATAAATCACTGTATGTGTATGCAGGTGTGCACACCCCCCCACACACACACACAAACATCTTCTTAATCCAATCATCTGTTGATGGGTACCTGGGTGGTTTCCATGTCTCCGTTATTGTAAATGAACATTGTGGTGCATGTACCTTTTCAAATTAGTTTTCATCTTTTCCAGATATACACCCAGGAGTGGGATTTCTGGATGGTATTGTAACTCGATTTTTAGTTTTTCTAAGGAACCTCCATACCATTCTCCATAGTGGCTGCATTCCCACCAACACTGTATGAAGAGTACCCTTTTCTCCACACCCTCTCCAACAGTTGTCAATTGTGAACTTTTTGATGATAGGCATTCTGACAGGTGTGAGGTGGTACATCAATGTAATTTATATTTGCATTTCTCTAATAATTAGCTACATTGAACATCTTTTCATGTGCCTTGTGCCATGTGTATATCTTCTTTGGAGAAATGTCTATTCAGGTATTCTGACCATTTTTTGATTGAGTTGTTTTTCTGATATTGAGCTGTATGAGCTATTCTTACATTTTGGATATTAACACCTTGTCAGCTGCATCATTTGCAAATTATTTTCTCACAGGTTGTTTTCACTTAGTTGATGGTTTTCTTTGCTGTACAAAAGCTTTTAAGTTTAATTAGGCCCCATTTGTTTATTTTTGCTTTCATTTCATCTGCCTTGGGAGACTGATCCAAGAAAATATTGCTACAATTTATGACAAACTGTCCTGAATATGTTCTCTTCTAGAAGTTTTATGATTTCAGGTCTTACATTTATGTTTAATTTAAACCACTCTGAGTTTATTTTTGTATATGGTGTGAGGAAATGTTCTGTTTCACACGTGGCTATGCAGTTACCTCAGCCATCACTTGTTTTGTTTTTTTTTCTTAAATTAATTAATTTTATTTACTGGCTGCGTTGGGTCTTCATTGCTGCACACGGGCTTTCTCTAGTTTTTGCGAGTGGAGGCTACTCTTCATTGTGGTGTGCAGGCTCCTCATTGTAGTGGCTTCTCTTGTTCTGGAGCACAGGCCCTAGGCGCATGGGCTTCAACAGTTGTGGCACGTGGGCTCAATAGTTGTGGCTCACGGGTTCTAGAGCACAGGCTCAACAGTTGTGGTGCATGGGCTTAGTTGCTCCGTGGCATGTGGAATCTTCCCAGGGTAGGGCTCAAACCTGTATCCCCTGCATTGGCAGGCGGATTCTTTACCACTGTGCCACCTAGGAAGTCCCATCACTTGTTGAAGAGACTGTCACATGGCTTTAGCAATTCAGGGTCTTTTGTGGTTCCATATAAATTTTAGGATTATTTGTTCTAGTTCTTTAAAAAATGTAATGGGTATTTTGAGAGGGATTGCAGTAAATCTGTAGATTGCTCTGGGTAGTATGGCCATTTTCATAATATTAATTCTTCCAATCCAAGCCAGCATGGGATATCATTCCATATCTTTGATTCATCTTCAGTTTCCTTCATCAATGGTTTATAGTTTTCAGAGTATATATCATTAACCTCCTTGGTTAAGTTTATTCCTCGGTATTTAAATTTTTTGATGTAATTTTAAATGAGACTTTTTTACTTTCTCTTTCTGATATTTCATTATTAGTGTACAGAAATGTAACAGAATTCTATACATTAATCTTGAATTCTGCAACCTTGCTGAATTCATTTCTTAGTCCTAGTAGTTTTGGGGTGGAGATATTCTCTACATAGAGTATCATGTCATCTGCAAATACTGACAGTTTTACCTCTTCCCTTCAAATATGGATACCTTTTATTTATTTTTTTTCTTATTTTCTTCTTGCTGTGGCTAGGACTTCCAATACTATGTTAAACAGAAGCAGTTGGAATGGGCACCCTTATCTTGTTCCTCAATTTAGTGGGAAGGCTTTCAGCTTTTCACCATGGAGTATTACAGTGACTGTGGGTTTGTTGTATATAGCCTCTATACCCACTGTGATAAGAGTTTTTACCATGAACAGATATTGAATTTTTTCAAATGCTTTTTCTGCATCTATTGAGATGATAGTGATTTTTATCTTTCCTTTCTTTAATATGGTGTATCACATTGATTGATCTGCATATGCGGAACTATTCTTGTGACCCTGGAATAAATCTAACTTGATCATGGTGTATGATCCTTTTTATGTATTCTTGTGCTCTATTTGCTAATATTCTGATGAGGATTTCTGCATTTGTATTCATCAAAGATATTAGTCTGTAATTTTCTTTTCTTGCAGTGTCTTTGTTTGCTATTGGTATTGGGCCTCACAGAATGAATCTGGGAGTGTTCCCTCCACTTAATTTATTATATTTTTTAAATCTCTGTGGTTATCAGTTGTTCTTTCTCCTCTTTCACTTCTCATTTTGTTTATTTGGGTCCTGTCTCTTTTCTTCTTTATGATCCTGGCTAAATATCAATTTTGTTTATCTTTTCAAAATACCAGGTGTTGGTTTCAATGGTCTTTTCTTTTGGTTTTTTTGATCTTTTATTTATTTCCTCTATGATCTTTATGACTTTTTTTTCTTCTCCTGACTTTAGGTTTTGTTTGTTCTTCATTTTCTATTCCTTTTAGGTGGTTTCTCATTTCAGATTTTTCTTGTTTCTTGAGGAAGGCCTGTAATTGCTATGAACGTCCCTCTTAGAACTGCTTTTGCTGCATCCCATAGATTTTGGAAAGTTGTGTTTCCATTTTCATTTATCTAGAGGTATTTTCTGATTTCCTCTTTGATTTTCATCATTTTCCTTCTTTTTTTAAAAATAAATTTATTTATTTAATTTATTGGCTGTGTTGGGTCTTCGTTGCTGTGCATGGGCTTTCTCTAGTTGTGGCAAACAGGGGCTACTCTTCGTTGCAGTGCTCAGGCTTCTCACTGAGGTGGCTTCTCTTGTTGCAGAGCAGGGGCTCTAGGCATGCAGGCTTCAGTAGATGCAGCACATGGGCTCAATAGTTGTGGCACATGGGCTTAGCTGCCCCAAGGCATGTGGGACCTTCCTGGACCAGGGATTGAACCCATGTCCCCTGCACTGGCAGGCGGATTCTTAACCACTGCGCTACCAGGGAAGTCCCTCATCATTTTCCTTCTATAGCTGACTTCTAGTTTCACACTGTTGTGATCATAAAATACTTGACATAATTTCTATCCTCTTAAATTTGTTAAGGCTTGTTTTGTAAGTTGTGTGTGATCTATCCTGGAAAATGTTCCATGTACACTTGAAAAGAATGTGTATTCTGCTCTTTTTTTGGATGGAAATGTCCTGTAGAAAACAATTAAATCCAACTCATCTACTGTGTCATTCAGGATCTGCTGCCTTATTGATTTTGTCTAGATGACATGTCCACTGACGTCAGTGGGGTGTTCAAGTCTCCTACTTATTGTATTACCATCAATTTCTCCCTTTATATCTGTTAGTATTTACTTTGTATTTAGGTGTTTCTGGATTGGGTGTATATATGTTAACAAGTGTAATATCCTCTTCTTGTATCAATTCCTTTATCATTATATACTGCCCTTGTCTTTCATCATGGCCTTTGTTTTAAAGTTTATTTTTCCTAAAATGAGTATTGCTACCCCTGCTTTCTTGTCATTTCTATTTGCATGAAACATCTTTTTCCATCCCTTCACTTTCAGTCTGTGTGTCTTTCAACCTAAAGGGAGTTTCTTGTAGGCAGCACACTGAAGGTTCTTGTCTTTTTTTTACCCAGTCAGCCTCCCTATGTCTTTTGGTCAAAGCATTTAGTCCACTGGCATATAAAGTAATTATTAATATGTATGTACTTATTGCCCTTTTATTAACTGTTTTCCAGTTGTTTTTGTAATTCTTTTCTGTTCATTTCATCTTCTTTTTGTTTCTGCCATTGTAATACCACATTACTTAATTGTAGAGAATTTATGTAGTATGTTTTAATGTCTTGTAGGGCTAGTTCTCTTCAAAGTTTTTATTTTCCCATGTTTTCTTGGCTATTGTTACATGTTTAATTTTCCACATGAACTTTCTTATCAACTTGTCTAATTTCATGAAATAGTTGTAGGTGTTTTTATTGGAATTACAAGAAATATATAAATTAGAGAAGAACTGACATCAGGATCATTTTAAGTTACAGAATTTAAGAATAAGAGATAGCTTTCCATTTTTTTCAAGTCTATTTCTGTGTCTTTGGAGTGTTTAAGATTTTTCCTCTTATAGGTTTCACACATTTCTTACTAAATTTTTCCCAAGTATTTAATTTTCTTTGTTGCTATATTATAAGTAAGGTTTGTCCTAACCTTATGTCCTGTTTATTATTTGTGTATATGAAGACTGAGATTTGTATGTTAATTTTATATTCTGCCACTTTCCTGAATTACTTTACTGTTTGAGTCAGTTTTGTGGAGTTTTCCAGATAAAGTACTATCATATCATCTCTAAAATGAGACAGTTTTCCTCTGGCTTACCATTCTTATGCCTAAAATTGATTTCTGCAGTTTAATTACATGGGCTAATACTTCTAATGCAATGTTAAATAGCAGTAGAAACAGTGGGTGTCCTTGTCTTGTTCATAATCTTCATGGAAATGCCTCTAATGATTCTCCATAAAATAAGATACTGGCTTTAAGGCTAAGGTAGATACCTTCCTGATAATATTCTTAATAAGAGGAAAATAGGTGAATACTTTCTTAGCATCATAAAATGCATACATCATGCCAAAAAGAAGCATCATGCTTAATGGTGAAAATTCAGAAGCACTCCTATCAAAGAATGAAAGAAGATAAGGATCCCCAATCCTATTAACATTTTTCTAAAGTTAACCATTAACAGATTTAATCCACTGAAGGAAACAGGACATATTAACATTAAAAAGAAAGATATAATCAGATGCTTGGAATACCCAAGAGAACAATATAAAACTCTTATAATCAAGGAAGGAATTCAATAAGCTGCTATGCACTATATGACCATTACTTGAAATGTGTATTTGGCCTTTATTAGGCCCGGCCTCACAACTGGGTACAACCTAGGTGAGACTTGCTCTATTATACAGAATACTGGTCCAGAAATTTGTTTTCCTACGTATACTGAAAAGCAATCAGGTTTAGAAGATTAAGAGTGAGACAGTCAAAAAAGGTAACAGATAAATCATAACAATTTCCTAATTTTCAGAGAAAACACAAATGTCAAAAATGTACATAGTTTAATATTAAATTCTGGTGTGCATTACTGTGCCCATATGAACTGATAGGTAATCGTCCTCCATGAGTAAGAACAGCCCAATAGGTAAGAACAGACTAAAACTAGTATCAATAAAGCATTAAGATATAGCATAGCATGTCTGGATGGCTGATAATTCCTCTAAGACAGAATTTAGGGCAGTAACTCTGCTCCAAATAATTTTCAGTTATGGAAGTGACTTTTCTTAGTAACTATTCAAATAATACCGCTCATACTTAATGCATATTAAATTAGAACCCAAGACTTGGTGATTTTTTGGTTTATTGTTCCTTCCATTATAACATACTTCATTTTAACACAACATTCATTTCTCTTTGGAAACGGAAACTGTATATTAACAAATATATAACAAATATTATGTATATAGTATAATGGCTTTAGTTCAGTGATGCATCTTTATTAAGCCTTAAATTCCCAGTGTCACAGTTTTCATGTTTAATGTCTTCTCTGCACCAAATTTTGCTGTACAAACTATATAATGGTCACTGATTAATACTAATCTATGTTCTTAAGAGTTAGGAAAGTGATAACCTTTGGAAAAAGAGATGGTAATAATACTCTGGAGGGAGGAAGGTTTCTTAATTGCTGATAATTCTTTTTCTGGTGATTTCACAGGTATATTCACTTTGTGATAACGCACTTATAATATACTTGAGCTTTTTGTACAGTTTTCTGTATATGTTATATACGTCAATCAAAATAGTTGATTTAAAAAAATTAGCAGAAAATCAAAACAAACCATACAAACAGATCTCTTATCTTCCCAATAAAGCACAATTTCTTTGCAAGCATATCATCTAGCACTTAGGGTCTTTGTTGAAACAAAACAAAACAAAAATTTATCTTTAAACTCTAGAATCATTCAGCACAAATCTTCCAAGCCAAAACCTCAGAACACAGTTGACTCAATTCTCCCCAATATCAGTCCCAATTATACAATACAATGTTCCACCTCTGGGAAGTCTTGTCTCTACCCTCTTTCTTTCCACTCCCATTGCTATAATCATATGTTACTCCTAATACCTTGGTTGAATTATTGCACAAACTTCCCACTGCCTATTTCAAGCTATTCCCCACTCCAATTTTTTTTTTAATATTTATTTTTTTTGGCTGCACTGGGTCTTAGTTGCAGCATGAGGGATCTTCAGTTGCAACATATGGGATCTTCAGTTGCAGCATGCAGAAAATCTAGTTCCCTGACCAGGGATCGAACCCGAGCCCTCTGCATTGGAAGCATGCAGTATTAGCCACTGGACCACCAGGGAACCCCCCCTGCCAATTAACCTTTTATACTGTCACTAGATCTTTCTGAGGGATAACATTAAGCATGGCATTTGTTTAAAAAATACTCAATGGCCTCTCTTACCTTCTGAATGAAGTTCAAGCCTGGCTTTAAATCTCTAAAGAGAGCTTCTATAAACAACCACTTAATCTGCCCCCTTCTCTGGCCAATAGAGTTATTTGAAAGAGGAAATATACTGCACATAATAAAAAGCAAAACAAAACAAAAAAAAAAGCAAGGGAAAAAAGATACAACTCAATCCAATTTCTGAACAAATAAGCAGGACTATCACTCAAGATGGAAGAAGGCAAAGAAAAATCAGAAGTAAGATAAAAAGAAATCCCATCCATTGTTGAAAAATGTCTGGCTGTAAGCAAACTGGAATGTTACTTCTTTAAATGTAAATTTAAATCTAGTCCGTAGGCTCCAAAGACTGAAAGGAACTAGAGGAAATATTACTGCTATATTTGAGCAATTTTTAACACTCTATCCAAACTTGATTCTTAAATTCCTTGACAAAGCACATTAAGGTCATCATCCATGTAAAAGAAAATACCAGAATAGATATTGTAGCATGGCTACTGCCTCTGATAATTTTTTTTTTTTTTGATGAGGAACTCACAACATAAAATAAATAAAAACTACATAAAAGACTGATATTCTCTTATCAAGTAATTAATACTTTATCTCATGACAATAGGAAGGCTGAAAACGTCCTCCCATAACAAGAAGAAACATCTCCTAGTAGTAATGACTTGGTGGTCACTCATTCATTGTTCACAGCCACTATTTCACAGAATGTAATTGCCATGAATAGAGAGAACTGACTGTATCTTTCAGGATACACTCGATTCTTTTTTACTTGCCACCTGATAATCCCTAATATGGTTATTTCTAGGTATGCACAAAACATAATAAAAGGAAACTGATTAAAAATTAAGTACATTAAATACAGAAAAGTCTAGAGCAGCAATGGCAAACAGATTTTATCTTGCACATCAGCTCTGAAAAACAATGAGTTCTGAGTAAGATGCCTTCTAAAGCTGTGCTTTTGGTTCACTGGGAAAGAGAAATGTTCATCACAGAAGTGAGAAAGGATAAATAATGTTACTTGCATCATATATTTGCCACCCCTAGGCTACTGCACTTCAAATAATCTGAAAGAATAAACAATTATAAAATTACTTACTGCTTCAACAGAGTTACATTCTCGTCTTGTTTCTAAATAACGTAGGGCTCGTTTTTCTTCTTCTTTTAATTTAGCGTCTGCCTGTCCAGAAGCAAAACAGCAATCATTTTAAGAACATCAAGAAAATAGCTCAAATTATCACATATACTAAGTTCTGACTTACATATTTCATATAATTCTGTACACCATTTTGTTGTAAATACGAGGGTGCCTGTGTTCTATAAAATCTCTCTGTTGAATCCAAGTATGCCTTCTCAAAATTGTCCCTATAAATCTGAAGCTTATCCTCTGGATTAGAACAAAGGTTAACTGAAAAAAAAGAAAATAAAATTTTACTCTAAGTATAATTCAAATCAGTATTTTGAGTACAATAAATGAAATAACAAATATTGAGAAGTTATGTTTGAGGGACTGTGACAATGCTCAAGAGAACATAAAGCCATAAGACAAAATTCTTCTCTAAAAGAAACTTAAAAAGATAATAGCACAAAGTAGTGAAGTGACAAATAGTATAGATAACATGAATTATTTTATTTCTGAATAGGAAAGAGACTGACTTCTAACTGGATGATCAAGAAACTATTCACCTGAAAAGATGGGATTTGAACTGAATCCTTAGGAGCAAACTAGGATTTACATTGATCAGTAAAGGAACTAAATATTCAGAAGCAGAACAACACAATCAAATCAAGGTGTCTAAGTGGATTGCAAGGTTAATAGAAGATAAGGTAGAATAGTAAGTTAGGAATGGTAATGGAGAGCCTCAAATCTCTGGCTAAGTAACCTGAATTTAGCATGGCATACCACTAAATGGGTAAGAAAAATACTACTTAAAAATTAATATTGTGAAAGTGTATGGGTTAAATTATAGCAATAACATCACCATAAGAAGACTGTTTCAAAAATCTAGAAGTAGAATTCAAAGAAATCTTAACTGGTGGCAGATGAAATAAGAAGGAATAAACTTCAGGAATACGGTTAATGAAAATCTAGACTTGATACCTAAAGGAACACAAGGGCAATGGAGAAAGCAAGTCAAAGATAACTAAAGGTTAATATAAAAATTTCTTATTAAAAACTATTTTGTGTCAGGCATTCTATGTTCAGTGAAGATACAGTGTCAAGAACACCGTTAAGTATTACGACAGGGAAGCACAGGTACTATGAAGCACCTAACCTAGTTAGGGAATTAGGAAAGGCATTCATGAGGAAAAAGAGGATGAGGATGAGTTAGAAGATAAAAGGGGAAGAAAAGTATTCTGGTCAGAGGAAACAGCACATCTGACTGAATGAACAAATGAGAATATTACTATCAGACACTGAAAAGTTTGGAAAGGAATGTACACATGGAATTAACTGATGTCCTAAAAATATCAGTACAAAACCAGTTACTTTTTACAAGCTAGAGATACAAATCTACATTTCTCTAATTTAGGTCGCTAAAAAGATTCACTAGCCAAGAAATGAGTGAGATGGAGAAAATAAATATTAATCACACAAATATGAATTTTTGTAGGGTTCATTAAAGCAGAATATCTTTTGTGAACTCTTAAAAGCATGTGGCACTAAAAGCAGATGTGACTACATGCTAATGAACATAACTTTGGTAGTACTATTCTCTGTCTTAATTTCCATGGAAAGGAAGTCTGATCATAAAAGTTCAGAACATACCATAGGATTCTCTTACTCCAATGACAAGCTGAGAATCAAAAGCCTCTCCTAATCTCTCAGCATGTACCAGCTTCATTGCACTATCTTGAAGTCTGTTTTTTATATTTGAAAAGATTGACTCATTCCATGTATCAAGCATGAGCTAGGAAAAAAAGAACAAAACATGCAATCATTTCAATTATTAATATACCAAGTACCATCTATACACACAAAAAATTTTAAGTACAAATGCTAAAAAAGGAAATAAAATTCTTAGACCTACATTCACTTGACTACTACAGGAAAGTAGTATATTTAAATTTTGTAACTATCATGTGGTAAATAATGACAAAGAACAAGTGTTTCAACATCAAACACAACTGGATTTGAATTTCAGCTGTTAATTATTTGCCTGTTTTCTCATCTGTAAAATAGTGAAGATAATAATACAAATTTCAACTGCTTGTTGTAAAAATTAAATATGGTAATACATGGAAAATGTTACTTTCCCTATAGTTCCAAGGGTGAATTTCAGAAATACTGATAGTTTGGGATGCTTACATGCATATTTGTACAAACATATGATAAATGTGAAAAGGACCAAATGAAAATATGTTTGATAATGAATCTCAGAAAATATACAAATCCACCTTATAGATGTTCTATTTAAATGATGAAAAACGCATATACATATTCATGAGTATGCTGTCAGCATTAGTACAAGTTTCAAGGCTGGGAAAGGGCTACAAAGTCCAGGTCACTATTAGAACGCCTGAGTTGGTTGATAGAACAATCACAAGAAGTAGTAAGTTGTTCAAAGTTCAAAGGCATTTTTTACTTTTCAAATCTGTGGTTCCATTTAATTCTCACAAGTAGAAATACATATATATATATATATATATATATATATATATGAAAAATGAGGACAGCAAGGTTACGTCATTATTGATTGAAGAACTGAAAGGGAAACCTGGGATTCCTCCATTTCAGAGCTGAGTTCTTTCCATTAATTCATGAGTTGGTACTGCACACAGAGCTTTTAACTACAAACTATGCAAAATATGAAAATAAACATAGTACATACTAAGATTATAACAACTAGAATCAAGTAAAAAAAGTTATAAAGATGACAGCAGTTTAGCCACAATTAAACATAAAGATACCACAAACTAATAAAGGAAAGATTTTTTTTTTTGAACAGGAAAAAAGTAATTTAATTTACAGAAAGGTAAAAGTACAAAGCAAGAATAAGGAAATAAAATTCTGAAGATAAAAACAGGAAAAGGAGAAAGTGAAAAGGAAAAGCAAACGAGGTAATGTTCGAAGACACAGATTTATAGCTTAATACCACATAAAAGATGAAAGAACTGAAGCTAAAAATGGATGAAAGAAAACTAATATTATTCAATAAAATCCAGCAAAAGCTGAAAAGGAATTTATACATGAAGTGGAAAAACCCACTTCAGTATAAATTTCTTTCAAAAGTCTTCAACTCACCTACTTCTGAAGATTAGGGAAAAATGGGAAAACTGACTTACCTTTCTAACAATACTGTCTTCTACATTTGATTTTTTATTGCTGCCCTGTTTACCCATTAAAGTAATCTCTAATTGACAGAAAGGCTTCGGTAAAATATCACACTGTGTAAAGAATTTTCGCCATTCAACAATATAAGCTTTTAGCAAGGCTGTATCATCTTGATGGCTCAGTACTCGCTGAAAAAAAAGAATCATATCAATTTTAAATAAATACAGGTGCTTTAAAGAATAACAGAACATATTCATGTCATAAATCCAAGAGAAATTAAAACATGTTCACATAAACTTATTGTAATGAACATTTCACAATATATACATACATCAAATCATTATGTTGTACACTTGAAACTGTTAAAATGTTGTATGTCAATTATATTTCAATTAAAAAAAATCCTATATCCTTTAGCTATTACCTTCCTACCCTCCTCCCTTCCTGGGTTCCCCCTCCCCACCCAGCCCTAAGCAAACACTAATCTATTTTCTGTGTCTATACATTTGAGTATTCTGGACTTTCTTATGGATGAAATTACATAATATGTATACTTTTATGACTGATTTCTTTTGCATGGTATAGTGTTTTCGGGGCTCGTCCAAGTCATAGTAAATGTCAGTACTTTATTCCGTTTTGTTGCTAAATATTATTCCATTTTGTGGACAGGCCACATTTTGTTTGTCTGTCCACTGATGAACATTTGGGTTGTTTCCACCTTTTGGCTATCATGAATCATGCTGCTATAAATATCTGTGTAGCAAAAAAAAAAAAGTTCACAAAAAACTTGTCCACACTCACCAAGAAAAAAAGAGAGGGGACTCAAATAACTAAAACCACAGATGAAAGAGGAGACATTAAAACTGATACCACAGATACACAAAGGATCATAAGAGACTACTACGAACAATTAAACACCCAACAAATCTGACAATGTATAAGAAATGGATAAACTCCTAGAAGCAAAAAAATGGTAAAGAAAAAGAAAATCTGGACAGATTACTGGTAAATTACCAAGACTGAATTCATAATAAAAAAATTCCCAACAAATGAAAGTCCAGGAGCAGATGGCTTCACTGGTGAATTTTACCAAACATTTAAAGAACACCAATCCTTCCCAAACTCTTCCAAAAAATAGAAGAGGGAACACTTCCAAACTCATTTAATAAAGTTAGCATTACCCTGGTACCAAAATCAGACAAGGATGCCACAAGAAAAGAAAATTACAAGCCAAAATCTCTGACGAATATAGCTGCAAAAATTCTGAAAAAAAATATTAGCAAGCCAAATTCTACAGTACGTTAAAAGGATCATACACCATACACCATGGTCAAGTGGGATTTACTCCAGGGATTCAAGAATAGGTCAACATTCACAAATGAATCATTGTGATACACCACATTAACAGGATGAATAAAAATCATATGATCAGACTTCCTAGGTGGCGCAGTGGTAAAGAATCTGGCTGCCAATGCAGGGGACATGGGTTTGAGCCCTGCCCTGGGAAGATTCCACATGTCACGGAGCAACTAAGCCCATGTGCCACAACTATTGAGCCTGTGCTCTAGAGCCCGTGAGCCACAACTACTGAGCCCATGTGCCGCAACCACTGAAGCCCACGTGCCTAGGGCCTGTGCTCCACAACAAGAGAAGCCACTACAATAAGGAGCCTGTGCACCACAATGAAAAGCAGCCCCCACTCGCAGCAACTAGAGAAAGCCCGTGTGCAGCAACGAAGACCCAACGCAGCCAATAAATAAATAAAATAAATTAATTTAAAAAAATCACATGATCATCTCAATAGACGCAGAAAAGCACTTGACAAAACTCAACATTTGGGCTTCCCTGGTGGTGCAGTGGTTAAGAATCCACCCGCCAATGCAGGGGGCATGTGTTCAATCCTTGGTCCAGGAAGATCCCACAGGCTGTGGAGCAACTAAGCCCATGCGCCACAACTACTGAGCCTGCACTCTAGAGCCCGTGAGCCACAACTAATGAACCCATGAGCTGCAACTACTGAAGCCCACGTGCCTATAGCCTGTGCTCAGCAACAAGAGAAGCCACCTCAATGAGAAGCCTGTGCACTTCAATGTGAAGAGTAGCCCCCACTCACTACAACTAGAGAAAGCCTGCATGCAGTAACAAAGACCCAATACAGCCAATTAAAAAAAGAAGAAAAAGAAAAAAGAAATAAAAGTCACCCAAATTGCAAATAAAGAAGTAAAACTGTCACTATTTGCAGATAACATGATATTATATATAGAAAACTAAAGACGCCACCAAAAAATAATAAATGACTTAAGTAATACTGCAGGAGAGAAAATCAATATACAAAAATCTATTGAGTTTCTATACACTAATAACAAACTATCAGAAAGAGAAATTAGGGGGAAAAGATCCCATTTAAAATTGCATCAAGGGACTTCCCTGGTGGCACTGTGGTTAAGAAGCCGCCTGCCTATGCAGGGGACATGGGTTCGATCCCTGGTATAAGAAGATTCCACATGCCGTGGAGCAACTAAGCCCGTACACCACAACTACTGAGCCTACTCTCTAGAGCCTGTGAACCACAACTACTGAGCCCGTGTGTCACAACTACTGAAGCCTGTGCACCTAGAGCCCATGCTCTACAGTAAGAGAAGCCACTACAATGAGAAGCCCACACACTGCAACAAAGAGTAGCCCCTGCTCGCTGCAACTAGAGAAAGCCTGAGCATAGCAACAAAGACTCAACGTAGCCAATAAATAAATAAATTTATTAAAAAGAACTGCATCAAAAAGAATAAAATACCTAAGAATAAATTTAACTAAGGAGGTGGAAGACCTACACTGAAACAATGATGGAAAAAACTGAATAAGACACAAATATATTAAAAGTTATCCTGTGCTCACAGACTGTTAAAATGTTACTGTTAAAATGTCCACACTGGGACTTCCCTAGTAGTCCAGTGGGTAAGATTCTGCTCTCCCAATGCAGGGGGCCCAGATTCAATCCCTGGTTAGGGAACTATCCCATGTGCATGCCACAACAAAGATCTCCCGTGCTGCAACTAAGACCTAGTGCAGCCTAAATAAATAAATAAAAATAAATTAAAAAATAAATAAAATGTCCACACTACTCAAAGTAGTACGGATTCAGTGCAATCTCTATCAAAATTTCAATGACATTTTTCATAGAAACAGAACCAAGAATCCTAAAATTTGTATGGAACCAGAAAAACCCCCAAATAGCCAAAGCAGTCTTGAGTAACAGGAACAAAGCTGCAGGCATCATGTTTCCTGATTTCAAACTATATTACAAAACTAGTAATCAAAACAGTTTGGTATTGCCATAAAAAGACACACAGATCAATGCAGCAAAACAGAAAACTCGGAAATAAACCCACACATGTTTGGTCACTTAGTTTATGACAGAGGAGTCAAAATACATGTGGGGAAACAACAGTCTCTTCAACAAATGGTGTTAGGAAAACTGGCCAGCCACATTCAAAAGAGTGAAACTAGACCACTACCTTACAAAAATTAACTCAAAATGGATTAAAGACTTGAACATAAGACCTGAAACCATAAAACTCCTAGAAGAAAACATAGGCAGTAAACTCCTTGACATCAGTCTTGGTGATGATCTTTTGGGTTTGACACCAAAAGTAAAGGCACAAAAGCAAAAATAAACAAATGGGACTATATCAAACTGAAAAACTTCTGCACATCAAAGGAAACCATTAACAAAACAAAAGGCAACCTATGGAATGGAAGAAAATATTTGCAAATCATATATTTAATGTGGGGTTAACATGCAAAGAATATAAAGAACTCATACAATAGCAAAAAAAAAAATCTGATTAAAAATGAGCAGAGAACCTGAATAGACATTTTCCCAAAGACACAGAGATGGCCAACAGGTACATGAAAAGATGCTCAACGTCACTAATCACCAGAAAAATGCAAATCAAAACCACAAGGAGCTATCACACCATACCTGTTAGAATGGCTATTATCAAAAAGACAACACATAAGTGTTGATGAAGATGTGGAGAAAGGAAACCCCTATACGCTGTTGGTGGGAATGTAAACTGGTGCAGTCACTACAGAAAACAGCATGGGGGTTCCTCAAAAACTTAAAAATAGAATTACCGTATTTTCCAGCAATTGCACTTCTGAGTATCCAAAGAAAACAAATACATTAATTCGAAAAGATATAGGTACCCCCATATTCACTTCAGCATTATCTACAATAGCCAAGACATGGAAACAACCTAAATGTCCATCAATGGATGAATTGATAAAGAAAATGTGGTATATAGACACAACAGAGTATTATTTGGCCACAAAAGAGAATGAAATCCTGCCATCTGTGACAACATAGATGGACCTAGAGGGCATTATGCTTAGTGAAATAAGACAGAGAAAGACAAGTAAATACCTTATGATTTATATGTGGAATCAAAAACCAAACCAAAACCATCCCCCAAAAACTAAAAAAACACTCAAGCTAATAGATATAGAAAACAGATTGGTGGCTGCCAGGCAGGGGGATGGGGAGGAGAGGGGTCAAAATGGGTGAAGGGGGTCAAAAGATACAAACTTCCAGTTATAAAAATAAATTTGTCATAGAGATGTAATGTACAGCATGGTGATTATAGTTAATAACATTGTAGTATACATCTGAAAGCTAAGAAGAGTAAATCTTAAAAGTTCTCATCACAAGAAAAAAATATTTGTAATTACGTATGGTGATGGATGTGAAGTAGACTTACTGTGGTGATCACTTTGCAATATATACAAATCATATTACAAAATACACAAATATCTAATCATTATGTTGTACACCAGAAACTAGTATAATGCTATGTGTCAATTATACCTAAAACAAAACGTGAGTAGCATTATTCAAAATAGACAAAAAGTAGTAACAACCCAATGTCTATTAATGACAAATAGGCAAACAAAATACAGCACAGTCATACAATGGAATATTATTCTGCCATTAGAAGGAATGAAATAGTGCTAAATGCTAGATGCACGTTGAAAATATGTGAAAGAAGCCAGTCACAAAAGGCCACATACTGTAGGATTTCATTTATAGGAAATGTCCAGAATAAACAAACCCATAGGACAGAAAGTAGATTTGTGTTCGCCAAAGTTGGGGGGAGAGGGGGCAGATTATAGGGGAGTAACTGCTAATGGGTACAGAGCTTCTATCTGGCCTGATGAAAATGTTCTAAAATTAGTGGGTGATGGTTTTACAACTTTATGAATATACTAAAACACGCAGAATTATACACTTTTTAAAAGGGTGATTTTCTGGTATGCAAATTATATTTCAATTTTTTTCTTAAAAGATCCTAGTCTGTTTCTCCACCACTGTACTTTAGCTGGCCCTGTGACTAACTCTGACCAACAGAATGCTACAGATGTGACACTGCGAGACTGCTGAGCCAAGATCTCAAGAGGTTTGCAAGATTCCACTATCACCTCAAAAACGGGTTTCCTTGAGAACAAGAAACCACGTGAGGGGGAAAAAGCCCCAGAAGGAAGCCAGTAGAGTACCAAACACTAGGAATATGAGAAAAGCTCTCTTAGACCATCCAGTCCCTGCAGAGCCTTACTGCTGTTGCATTAATAAGCTCAGGCAAAATCAAATGTGCCTAGCCCAAATCACTAAGCCGCAGAGCTATGTATAATACATGTAGAAGGGTTACGTTAATCTTCAAAACGAAAAAAAAAGAAAAAGAAATTCAATATCCTAACAACTTTCCAAGCTTTGCATATTTATTTTTACTCCCCCTTTTTTATTTTAAATAATGTTATAATAAACATTTTAATGCTCACTGCCTGTCCTATTTGGGAGATTTGGTCCTTCCTACCAAGATAAGCTCAATTAGTCTAGTAACTGACTAGTAAAGTCACAAAGTTAGATCTTCCTAAAAGTTTTAAATGATTTAAAATGATACAACCATGTGCCGCACTGCCAGTCCCGCGGTTTAGCTGCTCTGGATAAGTGGCACTAGATCCTATCCTCATGTTCTTGCTAATAAGGTTCCCTAAGATCTCACATGCTGCATGGCACAGCCAAAAAAAAAAAAGATAATTTCCTTATAAAACCCTAATTTTTAAAAAATCATTGATCAAGACAGCAAAATAAATGGTGTCATCAATACTAAATATATGCCAATCATATATTCAATTTCAGTATCTTCCTTTAAGTTATGTATTCATTTCTAATTTCCAACTGCTAACATTTATTAATATTCAATGAGATTTCTAACAGACTTTTACTAATGTTGTACAAGACAATGATATAAAACTTCAAATAAAGAATAAGAAATTCTAGCTCTCTAGTTTTCAAACTTCATTTTATAGAAAGGAAAATAATCCTTAGGCCCTTCTTTAAACTGGTAAAGGATGCATTAGTGATGCCAGAGCTGATTTGAAATAACACTTTACCTCTGAGTTAATTTTTCCCAAAAGACAAAGGTGTTAATAAAGACAAAACAAACAAAACTCGCTCTTGCATGATTGACCTAATGCCTAAATGAGCTCTGTCTTCATTTCAAAAATATTAAACACTTATACATATTATCAACTCAAGAGTGCTGAATTTCAGCTCAGCAGTAGCAATGCAAAGGACAGTTCAAGGATTACACAGTTGGAGAAGTATCTAGAATTGAAGAAAATTGCTGTCAGCTTAAAAAAAGGTATTAATTGCGAGGAAAAAAAAAGATTTATGTGGACTGATGGGTGGCCAAAAAATAATGGTGGTGGGAATTTCTAAAGAATGTATAAAAAATGAAATTCTTCATAGCATCTTTTAATTGAGGATAATAATATATTCTTTTGAAAGAAATCTCACTGAAGGAGGGAGGAAAACAACAAACGACAATCATTTCATTAAAAGATTTAACAAGTGTGTCAAAAGTTAATGTGATATTTTAAAATTACTTCAGGAAGTCCTACATTCAAAATCAGAAAGTATGATATTCTGAGTAAAGTCTTAAACAATACATAGATGCAAAACTTACTGCCTGTGCTTGCTTAATAAACTCAAGAATATCTTCTTTTAAAGCCTGATGAATTTTTGCTGGGCCTTTATCATCCCACAGACAGACTGCATGTACATCCCTGTAAAAATAAAGCATGTAAATAAACATTAACACTGGGACAAGAACAAAGACAAAAAACTCTGTTCTGTTTCAATATAGTTTCCATGGACCACGCTAAGTATGCTTGAATCCATTCATATGAACTAAGCATTCTCTGTAAGCTGTCTCATACACAAACATTATTTCTATTTTTATTTTCTGTCATTGCTTTCCTTAAATCTTTGCCACTTACTGATTAAATTTTTAAATTACAAAAGCATCTCCCAATCAGACTCCCAAAGTTAAATACTATCAATATTTTCTTGTGCAAAGACAAGTATAAATTCTTTAATATATAACAATAAACTCCCAGTTTCCCCCATATATTCATCACATTTACACATCAATTACCACTGTGCCTCCTTTATTTAAAGTAAACAGAAACAAAAGCTCTTTAAACTATAAAGCTGACATATTTTACCCAAAGGTCATTCATTATAGAAGTATATTTAATATTAATACATGTTCACAGAGTTAAGTTTTTTAATTACTACATTGTAGAGCAGGGAAACATAACAAAAGGATACAGTCTTATACTGGGGATTCTTTTATTCAAAAATGTTCCCCAATACTTTATAGAGCCCCTACCATAAAGAAAAGTCCCAAAACCCACAAAAATCTCTCTAGAATTGTAACATTATAACAATGGCTGAACAGTTCGTTTTATATTCAGATTCTTAGGGACATAATCATAACCTAAAGTTTTGCCTGCATATCAATTTGAACCTGCTTTCATCATTTGTTAAATTCAGCTTAATAGTGGCATCTGGCCCAGAGCAGATGTAGTAGCACACAAATATTTGTTAAATAACAACATAACAGGTAACATCTAACTGCTTACTACACGCCAAACACTATTCTAAGCTGTTTTAACTCAACCTTCATAGCAACCCTACAGGAATACCATTTTATTGCCATTTTACAGATGTGGAAACTGAGGCAAAGAAACATTAAGTAACATTCCCAAAATTATACAGCTAGTACATGGTGAACACAGGCAACTGGGCTGCAGAGCCCACATCAAACTATTTCCCTTAATTTACTCTCGCACCCCTCTGATCCATCCAACAGAAGCTAAGGTGACCTTCATAAAACTCAAATTACATCTTATTGCCTCTATATTTAAAATCCTCCAATGGTTTCCCATTGCTCTTTGAATAAAGTACAAAATGGTTAATTGACCCCTGTAATACCTCTGCAATCTCACCTCAAGGCTAAAGAAATCTAGAGTCTAAAAGAAGAAACTGACCCAAAAACAGATTGATTATATTTCAATATGTTTATAACTACTAGCCTATAAACACAAGATGGTTTAGGAACCCAAGAAGAAGGAAAGGATGGAAGTGAGAGGTAAGGAGAAAAAGGGAAGACTCCCTGGAAGAGTTGATTCCTAAGCATATCTCAAAGAACAAGGAGGATTTTGCCAGGCAAAAGAGGGTGGGGGAAGGATACTCTATGAAGAAGTCACAATGTGAGTAGAAAACTATAGATCACTAGGGTATATACAATGAACTATTAACAAATCAATGTGGCTTGGGTGTCAAGTGTGAAGTGAGGAGTGATAAGCAAGAACTGGGCAAACTAACCCTTTCTAATTCGACCACAGTCCTATTGTATCCATCACCTAAATGTCTCTCCAATTTGGACATTTCCACCCATCACCACTACCACAGTCAAAATTACCATCATCTCTCACTTAATTTACTATAACACAAACTAGCAAGTACTGACTGCTTACTATGTGCCAAGCACTTTACACATATTGACCCATGCATTAGTTTAGGTTTTCCAAGAAACAGATGGGATCAGACATGCAAGAGATTTATTGAGGGTAATGCCTGTGAGGGACAATGAGAAATGAGCTACAGGAACCTGGGCAAAAGATAAGCCCACAACGCCGGTGTGATCCCTGTAGGGAAGTGTAGGAAGGAAGAATTATGGGTAGCAAGAGTCTTAGACTACAGTGCAGTTCTAGTAAAGTTTGGTAAAGCTACTGAAGAGTTTTGGAGCAAAAGTCACCCATCAGAGGAGTCCCATACCTCCCCCAACTAGGACTACCTTAGTATCCCTGCCTACTCAAACCCACTGCAGGTACATGTCAGAAGGGCTCAAACATGACCCGAGTCTCCTAAGGCAAGAGGGAATGGTGTGGAGATGGGTTCCCAAGAAAGAGTCAAAACTTGTGATCAATACATCTCCAATTCCCTTTCCTCAGCCTCCAGGTGCTCCTAATATATTGTTACATCACAGAAGAATATCCTTAATATACTCCTTCTTATTCAAAACACGATACTTCTCACCACCACACAACAGAACATGTCAAGTCTCCTGTTAACCTTCATACACATTTTGAGGAATGTATTATAATATACTGGAGGAGTGTATTATGATAATACCCTTAAAGCCCTCTATGTTCCTCTTCCTAATCCTACTCTCTCACCCCTCCCCATAAGTAACTAAGCCTGAATTTGTCATTTTATTTTCAAGTTTTACAACATACTATGAGGATTTCTGAACATTATAGAAATTGTATCAAATAATTTTTTTCAAATAATTTTCTTACTCATGCACTGTATCTTTTATATAAAATGGCACTTCAACATAAAAGGGAAGGAGTAATGGATGAGCAACAAATATCTGAAATTAAGTCTGAATGGATAAGAACACACTCTCCTGGAATACATAACCAAAGTGCTTATAAAAAGGGAAAGGCTGTAAGGGAAATTCTTTTTATCTTTTAAAATATTTATTTATTTGGCTGCACCAGGTCTTCAGTCTTGGCACATGGGATCTTCCTTGCCGCGTGCAGGATCTTCACTATGGCCTGTGGGATCTTTAGTTGTCCAGGCCCCCTGCACTGGGAGTGTGGAGTCATGACCACCGGACCACCAGGGAAGTCCCAGGGAATTCTTTTTAAATGCTTAACTGTATTAGAAAAATCAAGGAGTTGGGAAGTGGGAGAATAATGAAGTAAAAACTTTTTAAAGGTTTGAAGGGGACAGACAGAAGGGATGAGAGAAGAAGCAAGAGGTAAGAAGTATTCCAAAGGTTTCAACTTCCTTAGGTTAAAAAGGAAGTAAAAGAGAAACAGTGTGACTTTGGTGCAAAAAACACATGTTCTGCTTTTAATTAACAGTAACACTATATACTTCTGATTGAGAGTGAAAAGCAGAAAGTAACCACTAAATGGAAGTAAACTTTCAGATTAACAAAAATAAGGAAAAGGAAAAATGAGGAAACAATAGTATTTAATAAGCGATAAATTTATAAAGACAATAAAAAGAATATCAGTTATAACATTAACCCTGAACTAAATTATCCCATTAGAAGAAAATATGCCTTTCAAAAAGACAGATATTGTGATTCCACTTACACGAGAGATCTAGAATAGGCAAATTCACTGAGACAAAAAGTAGAATGCAGGTTACCAGAGACTGGGGGAAGGGAGTACAGGTAGTTACCGTTTAATGGGCACAGAGCTTCCGCTTGGGATGTTGACGTTCTAAAAATGGATAGTGTTGGTGTTTGTACAACATTATGAATGTACTCAGTGCACTGAATCATACACTTAAAAATGGCTAAAATGGTAAATTTTATGTAATATGCATCTTACCAAAAAAATTTTTAACATCAAAAAGAAAAGTGTGTCTTAAGAGATATTAGGCAAATATATGGTGGAAAATATCTGCAAACGAATCAACAGACAAAGGATTAATCTCCAAAATATATAAACAGTTCATCCAGCTCAATATCAAAAAAACAAACAACCCAATCAAAAAATGGGCAGAAGACCTAAATAGGCATTTCTCCAAAGAAGACATACGGATGGTCAAGAGGCACATGAAAAGCTGCTCAACATCACTAATTATTAGAGAAATGCAAATCAAAACTACAATGAGGTATCTCACCTCACACTGGTTAGAATGGGCATCAACAGAAACTCTACAAACAGTAAATGCTGAGAGGGTGTGGAGAAAGGGGAATGCTCTTACACTGTTGGTGGGAATGTAAATTGATACAGCCACTGTGGAGAACAGTATGGAGGTTCCTCAAAAAACTAAAAGTAGAGTTACCATATGACCCAGCAATCCCACTCCTGGGCATATACCCAGAGAACACCATAATTCAAAAAGACACATGCACCCCATTGTTCATTGCAGCACTATTTACAATAGCCAGGACATGGAAGCAACCTAAATGTCCATCAACAGATGAATGGATAAAAAAGATGTGGTACATATATACAATGGAATATTACTCAGCTGTAACAAGCAATGAAACTGGGACATTTGTAGAGACATGGGTGGACCTAGAGACTGTCATACAGAGTGAAGTGAGTTAGAGGAAAACAAATATCATATATTAACACATCCATGCCTCCTATGTTCCAGTCAGCATCTCCCAGCAATAGCAATGTTAATACTGTAAATGCTGAATTTACTACTAGGAGTTTGAATAAATTTGTAATGAGAAAAAAGGCAGGGAAAGATTAAAAGATGACTTTATACTTTGTGGCTATTGCATCTGAATATATCATAAATAAAGATATAATAAAATATTATATGCTTGTACTTTCATAAATGCTGGAGGGATCATATTAATTGGGAAAAGCTACAAAATAAAAAGTGAGACACAACTTCCTTGCTTTTTACTGCTGCTGAAAGAATTAGAATTTAAACTGTTCTGAGTATTAGAAACAGAATAAATAAATCTCCATAATGGATACTATTATTTTTACTTACTGCCACCTCAGACAAAAGGGAGAAAACATGAAAACAAAAGAAATTTCCAGATAGAAATATACTTTTGAAGTTTTAAAAGGCAGTTTTTCGTTGCTACTGAGCTCTTGTGAAATCAGATATCTGAACCTGAAAGGCTGATGATTTTCCAGCATGATGTGCATTTTATTGAGTGGATTAATTTGAACTTCAAGACTGACAAAATAAAAAGGGATTAGAAAAGTCTTGCTTGTCACTTGGACTTAGAACATGACTGTCTGGTCTGCAGCATCTTGGCTTTGCCATTGCTGAAGAAAAGTCACTGGCTTTTTTGGAATCTTGAATTCACAAATCCTAATTGCTTGGATCTGACTTTAAGCTGAAACCTGGTATTGTCTGACGCTGGGCTATTTAAACCTCAACACAAGCTGTGCTGAACTAAAGCAGGCATATGCTCAGTGAACAGGACTCAGACTTGGGGGCTACTGAAGATTTAAGATGCCCTCTGTGAAGCCATCAACTGAAAACACCATGAAATCTGGCTAGACAATGTGCATCACTTGTAGATGCTCATAGAAAAGGGCTCGTTCTCTGACGGGGCCACCTGAAACCAAGCTGCTGACAGTCTCTTTACAGACCTAAAGTGCATCCTCTCTTGTGGTCACTGCCAAAAGCTGCAAGTTGGGAGAATGCACTCTCCTCACTCCTTACAGACTGGATTCATGATCCCCTCTCAGGGATGTCTCACTGCCATGGACTTGCATCCAGCTTTCTGGATTAGTTGCCGTTCTCAGCAATGAATTAATAACCTGATTTGTTTCCCTCACCTTCACCTCACCCTTCCCTGCACACACACCTTAGTAAGGCAACTTCATCATTAAACACAGCTATCTCCAGAAAGGAGCTGATCTTCTCCAGGCTGCTCACTAGGTAAATGATCAGGACAAAAGGGGTCGAAGGTGATGTAAACTTATTTTGAAAATTTTTGAAAATTTGGGATTTTATCCAGAAATTCTTAAAGATATGTCTTTCTAGTTAAGTTGTATAAAAATGTTTTTCTATAAAAATGTTTTTGCTCCTCTTCCAGGTCTGGGTGATTGGGAAAAAAATGAAAAGTTTTCACTACTGAATGGGGCACACGGATTTTGTAAGGGAGGAAAAATAAAATTCAGCACCTGGTTAGGCACCAGGGAGGAAGATATCAATGATTTTTGTTTTTCATAAGTATTCTTGAACGCTTTCCCTTCTTCCTGAAGGAAAACCCCTGGTTTTGGCTTTCCATGCTGTTGTGAGTGTTAAATGCTGCGCTTCAATCACACCTAACAGGGCTCTGAGACAACAGCGAGCAGTCCCATTCCTACACCTTCCACAAAGAACACCTCTAAATCCACACTAGGAAGCAAATGAAATGGTGTCATGCACAAACAGTTTGGAACTAACTGCCTTCAGGCCGTCCGTGTGAAAATAAGGCCTGAATGGAATTAACTGAACTAGATGAGAACTCTAAAGGAAAGGGCCCCATGGGAGGACACTGAGGGCCCTTTTAAGCTACACTACCTATTTATGTCTTGCTTGGAGGACCCTAAAAAGTGTGAACTCTTTGTTTCCAGGGGTACCATGTGGGTCCTCTGAAACTGTATTCTTTTTGTATGTACCCTATCATGACACTGCTTTAACCCTGGAAAATTTTCAGATTAAGTTCAACTTTATACCATAATTGTGCTTTGCGTGAACTGATGTGCCTCAGGCCATGTAAAAAGGGTCCATACAGAAACTGGAGAAAGCCACCTGCTTTTCTAAGATAAACTTCATGGTTGGTGGGATTTATTTTACTTAGCCAAATTTAGGCCCTCTAAAAGGCATAACTGAGATCAACACTACAAGTTGGTATTCCCTTGTGGCACCTGTGGGTGGGGATGGGGATGGGGTGGTGCCCTACTGGTAATAGTTTTGCTGTAAAGACATTCTGGCCAAGGCCAAGAGTTAACATAACAGATCTGAGACTGTATTCCTTAGAAAAGCCTGCTTGGCCCTGGCTGGATTTGAGTTGAATGTTGAACAGTCTCCTACACTGATAGAAATTTTCCTGAAATACTGAGAATGGCTCACTGTGTCCAACCTGTCTGTACAAGCAACATGGTTTACACTGAGCACCTACTCTTTCTGAGAGTCTAGAAGTTTGGTACTTGCCAGGCAGGGGCTGCCTATGTAAGCAACCCCCAACAAAGGCCCTGAGTACTGAGTCTCCAAAGAGCTTCTTGGTGACAACTTATCATATATGCTGTCAGTCTCGTGCTGGGGAAATTAAACGTGTCCTGTACGACTCTACTGGGAGCATACTCTTGGAAGTTTGTGCACGTTTTTCTCCAGACTTGACCCCGTGTGCCTTTCTCTTTGCTAATTTTGCTTTGTATCCTTTAGCTGTGATAAATCATAGCTGTGAGCGTGACTTCATGTTCAGTCCTATGAGTCCTCTGAGCAAATCACAGTGGTCTTGAGGACCCCCAACACAACCAGTCATAATTTGAAACCGGTAAACAGTCCAATCTGGAGCCGATATTCCACTTGCATATAGCCACCAAAATTTCCTTTATGTTAGCAAAAAGTTAGAAAGAACGGATTACTTACGAAAACAGATCAAACCACTGCTGTTTTGTAACAGATTCCTGGCGTAAGAGCTTCAAAACAATTGGACGCATGAAATCCCATTTGTCTTCAAACTGAAGAGAACCTTTATTCTTTAAAAAAAAAAGAAGAAAAAAGAGTAGTTTAATTTAAGTGCAGTTAAATAAGAAGTGTCTGTTATTTTTATCTCATAAGAGACAGCTAGAGAAATTTAAAAGAATCAATTTTCCATAATGGAATCCCTATAACTTCATCTGGTATCAAGGAATCACAGGAAGACAACCATAAAAGAAAAAAACCAGTTATATGGAGTGTAGTGAAGAATTTGGCCTTGTCCAAAGAGTAGGTCTGGCCTTTGCCCTTGGTTTCTAGTAGGTAATGTGCCTGGGCCCTGGGAATGTTCTACCTGATAAAAGAGTCTTTGTTAGCCTGGGGGCCTTGGGTCACACCAGATAACCTAACAATGTGATTTAAGGAGAGGACTGGCAAACCCAGACAGTCTTAGGGTGGGAGCTGGCCAATCCAGAAACACCAACAATGAGACTTAGGGTAGGGGCCCGGGTCAATCGACCTGGAGATTGAGAACAACCACATGAGCAATGCCTGCATGACGAAGCCTTAATAAAAATTCTGGACACCAAAGGTTGTGTGAGCTTCCCTCGCTGGCAGTTTTTACATGCCCTGTCATTTAATGAGGGAAGAAGAGAAGTGTGACCTGACAACACCAGAGAGGACAAGGGAAGCTCTGTGTTTGACCCTCCTGGACAGTGACCTATGTTTCTTCCTTTAGCTGATCTTAATCTGTATCCTTTCCCTTAATAAACCATAACCATGAGAAAACTCTGGCGAACCTAAAACTGGCAGGCACAGGTTTGGTGGCCAGAGAGGTTGGAGTGGATGTGCTGCCATATTTTGACCAGGGTTATGAAGCACCTGGTATGCAGGAAGTGGCTGTGGTGTTGGTGGAGAAGGAAACTCGCAGATACCGACCTACCAAGAGCTACCTGAGCTACCTGACAGCCCCAGATTATTCCGCTTTTGAAACTGAGATAATGAGAAATGAATCTGAAAGACTGTCTTGCTTGACAACCAACTGAATTGCTCAATATGAAACGATATGAACTTCCAGCCCCTTCCTCGGGTCAGAAAAACAACATTACTGCATGGCAAAAAGGTGTAAAGCAATTCTACGGCCCAGTTAGAGCATCAAGAGGTTCGAATTGACAATCTGGAACTAATGTCACAGCATGGATGCAATGCCTGGAAAGTGTGTAGTGAAAATCTAGTTCGTATGATTGAACATGCACAGAAAGTTAAGGAAACATATTCAAGACTTAAACTGGCAGTGAAAGAATATGCAGCTCACAGATGGATCTAAATTAAGAGAAATGGAGTCAACCTGGGCACCCTGGTCAGTAAGAATTATGAGATTGAAAGGACTATTGTACAATTAGAAAAGGAACTCTTTCAAATGAAGCAATAAGTATCTCTCTCAAAATTTAGTACTGCGATTGGCTGTCCTTCTCCCCTGAACAACTGGCTTGTTTTTACCTTACTAATTTAAGTGAATCATGTAGGTAACTTTGCTTTCCTTAGTGCTGGCTAATAAGAAATTCAGTCAGATTTGTGATCCTATGGTATATATATACTTTGTGTACTAATCTTATGGCTGGCTTCACTTTTTCTGTTATTATTTTCCTATAACCATCATTTCTTCATTACTCTTTCCTCTGAGGGAAGGTTTGCAAATAAACAAACATGGAAGAACCACAGAAAAGACATGCAAATCTTTTCTTGACTATGACATGGAGAATCATAATACCCTCTTAATAAGAGAGTATTTATAATGTCAACTAGGTCTATTTCCATAAGCAATTCTGGCAACCTATAAAATTAAACATAGTAAAAATCAAATAGGATTGGGAGATTGGGATTACCATATATACATTACTAATAAGAAAAAAATATCAAATTGTACACTTTAAATATATGCAGTTTATTGTATGTCAATTGTATCTCAATAAAAGTTCTAAAAAAAATCAAAAAGGTACAGAAGACTAAACAGATATCTGAGATAAATACTGGTTAGGCTCTGAAATCTATCAGCTATGGCAAAATAACAGGAAATACTGTCTCCTGTTTGATGAAACACACAAGATTAACTACAGAAACATTTTCCTCTAATACTCAGTTAAAGGAGGAATTAAATAATTGAATTTTCCTACTAAGCTTTTATAATAGATTCCAAAAATGATGTTCCAGCAGTTCTTTGACCTATTCTCTGTTAAACTGAAGAGTATAGCATTAAGTCATTAAGCAGCAGGACACCAAACCTACTATCTACAAAAGATATTAATAAGTGAAGACACCTTCAAATTATGAACCTTGATTTATGAATGTTTCCAATGGCTAACTAAAGGCTACAAGTCTCTTCTGCTTTAATTCTTTCATTATCACTCAGAATAGCTAGTAAGTCTAGGATTATCTCATCCACTGGCTCTTTTTCACCAATAGGATGTCAACATTTGCCATATCCCTGCCCCTCTACCCTGTGCTTCTTACAGCACAACTAATTCCCTCAGAGGCACTCTTCTCAAACACGCAGATGGGCCATGGGGAAGCCAATGGGAGGTTGGCCATGGGGGATAACTGGGAGAATAGTATTCCAGGCAGAGGGAGCAGCCTTTGCAAAGACCCTACGGTAGAAGCACGTCTGATGTATTCAAGACAGAGCAAAGTAAGGACAGAGGAAAGAGTGGATGAGGTCAGGGAAGCAACATACGGCTGCATCTTGCAGGCCATTGTAAAAAGTCTGGTTTCTATTATAAGTGAGATGGGGAGCCATTAAAAAATTCTGAGCAAGAAGTGACACGATCTGACTTATATATATATATATATATATATATATATATTTTGGCCATGCCAGGCAGCATGTGGGATCTTAGTTCCCTGACCAGGGATCGAACCGGCGCCTCCTGCAGTAGAAACTCAGAGTCTTAACCATTGGACCATTAGGGAAGTCCCCTGACTTATATTTTTAAATCTCCCCGGTTGCTATTTGTGAATACATTATATGTTAAAGCTAAGTGTAGGAGACAAGGTTAGAGATAACAGTGACAAGGACCAGGGTGGTAGCAGTGGAAGTAATAAGTAGTAGTTAGAGTTTGTATGTTTTAAAGGTAGTGCTAACAAGATTGCCTGATAGTAGGCATCTGGGATGAGAGAAAGGAATAAAACATGACTTTTAAGGTTTTTGTCTGATAAAGTTAATTTGTATAATGGGACCCACAAAATGAAGGCCACCCCATTGGCCCAAACCACGTCAAAAATCTAAACCTAAATCAGCCTGCACATATGGGAAACACCTGTCAAGGAAACATATCAATCACAATCCTCTAAAACTCAGCTTTAGCTAGCTAACCTTACCTAAAAAAAATAGGACCTACTTACCTTATAAGGAAATCCCTGACCTCCTAGCCAATCATGCTTTGTTTCTGTACTGCCTCTTCTAACATTCTATAAAACTCACTTTCTCCCAAAATCCTCCAGGAATAGTGCTGCACTGCTTGTTAGGCACTGTACTATTCCAATCCATGGATTTTATTCCCTTGAATAAAGGACATCAAGCTCATTACTATATTGTTTTAGTCTGTACTATTCCAATCCATGGATTTTATTCCCTTGAATAAAGGACATCAAGCTCATTACTATATTGTTTTAGTTTGGTGATTTGACATGTCCAAAAAGTATGGCATTGCCATCAACTGAAGTGGGAAAGACTGCAGATGTAACAGGCTTAAGAAAGCAGGCTCAGGAGTACAGTAGCAGAGATGTTACAATTAGACACAGCTATCAAACAGCCATTTGGAGATGCTGAATAGGCAGTTTAATAAGCAAATCTAGAATTTAAAAGGAAGATCTGACCAGGAAATAAAAATCTGGAAGTCATCAGAGTACAGATGGGGTTTAAAACTTGTTACTGGATGAGATCACTAAGGGAGTAAATACAAATAGAGAAGAGCCAGGCCTGAGTCCTTAGGCATCTAACATTAAGAGTCAGAGAGAAGAGTAAGAATTAGGAAAGGAAAGAGAAAGTAACCAGAGAGATGGCAAGAAAATCAAGAGTGTGGTATTCTGGAAACCAACTAACAAAGCTTATCAAGAAAGAAGAAGTAATCAACTTTATCAAACATTACTGACAGATCATCTAAGATGACCACTGAAATAGCAATATGAGGGTCCCCAAGATTTTGTCAACAGCAGGTTTTGTAGGATGGTAAGGACAAAAGCCAGACTGGGGTAGAATTAAGGGCGGGGGAGGGACAGCAAGCGGGGACTAGAAAAAGTACGGACAACTCTCGACAATTTCTGCTGTAAAAAGGAGCACAGAAATAGCATGATAATGGACAGGGTGAAAGGGAATCAAAAAAATTCTTTTAAGATGGAATACAGTATGTTTGTATACTGATAAGCATGTTCCAAGATATAACATTGATGGTGTAGGAGAAAAGAAGGAAATTGTTGGAGAATTTAAAATGCCCTGGGTAGGCAAAAGGGAATGGATTCAATGCAACAGTGGAGGAACTGACTACATGCTAAGAGAAGAAGGCAAAGTATGCGGTATGTGCAGATGCTGCCAGGAGGGCAGAGGTGGTAACACTGTGAGAAGTTCCTTTTTGATTGCTTCAAGTTCTCAGTGATGTGGAAATAAGGAAAATGCCGGGGAAGATGGGGGAGGAGGTGTCAAAATTTTGAGAGAAAAGACAGACTGGAGTAGAAACAGACATATATGAAAGTGGAAGAATAAATAACTATGGAAGTGTAGTGTGACTGGGCTCAATTATAGTTTGTGGTCATGAACTTAAAGTGAAATAGCATATGTGTATCTTTTTCTCCTGCAACATTCAACTGCATAGATACTGCCACTGAAAGGTGAAGATATGGATTTAACCAGGGTTGTAGTTTTCCCCAGTGAAACAAGAGAGGAGCAAAGAAGTCAAAAGTGTATTCCAGGGAGAGATTACAATGATTGAATAGAGAATTTATGCTGGGTAAGGGGAAGAGAAAGGACAACAGGATGATGAAAGACAGAGACCTCTGCTTCTAACCAGGATGGAATAACAGCAACAGGTGCCCGATTTCCCCTCCTGCCTAAACAACTGGGAAGCCAAAGGGCAGTACAGGACAGTGTTTCCTGAGAGGAGGTAAACAAATGAGGCAAGCCCTACAAATGCCCAAGCATGCTGCCTAGAGTTTCCAGGACTGAGCATAAGCAGAGGGAACCCAAACAGCCTGGTGGTTTCACTAAGTTTAGGAAACACAGTTCAGAGTTTGGAGAGGCCAAGCTGATGAAAATGCGTGCCACAGAGTATCAGAGAAAAGGGAACTGCACAAGACAGGGAACTCTGGAGATATGTAGAGGAGTCCCCTCAAGCCTTCAACTATTAAATACTGACCTAAACGTGTGAGTGAGAAAACTATCAGAGATGGGGAAATAACTGCTTTAAAGGAGTAGACAGAACAATCACCAGAGTTCACACAGGGCTAGGAATAGTTCACGTTCTGCCAGCCAGAGTGAAATCCCTCCTCCATGTTAGGCATCAGGCAATCTCCAGAAAGGTTTTGCATCTGTAATGACACCAAAGTAGCCCCACCTTCGGTGTTGCCTGAACCCACTCTAACAAAACTTAAAAGCAAGCTTCAGAAGGATCAAACTGATTCCAAGTAACTCAACTGTGTCACAGCCAAAATATTTAAAATATTTAAAGGAAATTAAAAAAAATCCAGCCCCTAAAACAGAAAACACACAATGTCTGGCATGCAATCAAAAATTATCGAGCAGGCAAAGAAACAGGAAAATATAAACTCACCATCGAGAGAAAAACCAAACAACAGAAAATGACCCAGAAATGACGTGAGTGATAGTTTTAGTAGACAATGATGTTAAACCAGCTATTATAAATATACTTCACACATTTAAGAGAGCGGAAAGCATAATCATTATAGAAACAAAAGATATTTAAAAACGAGTATCAGGGAGGGATGAGTCAGGAGTTTGGGATCAACACACACACACTACTATAAATAAAATAGATAACCAACAAGGACCTACTTTATAGTACAGGGAACTATATTCAGCATTTTGTAATAACCTATAAGGGAAAAGAATCTGAAAAAGAATATATATATATATATAACTGAATCACTGTGCTGTACACCTGAAATTAAAGGAACACTGTAAATCAATTATACTTCAATAAATAAATAAATAAATAGATTAAAAATAAAAAGATTTGGATTTCCCTGGTGATGCAGTGGTTAAAAATCCACCTGCCAATTCAGGGGACACAGGTTCAATCCTTGGTCCAGGAAGATTATACATGCTTCAGAGCAACTAAGCCCGTGTGCCACAACTACTTAGCCTGCGCTCTACAGCCCATAACCCACAACTATTGAGCTTGTGAGCCACAGCTACTGAGCTCGTGTGCCACAACTACTGAAGCCTGTGCACCTAGAGCCCGTCCTCTGCAACAAGAGAAGCCCATGCAGCAACGAAGACCCAATGCAGCCAATAAAAAAATAAATAAATCTATTAAAAAAATAATAAAAAGAATATCAGTGAGCTGTGAGACAACATCAAATGACCTCATCTGCATAAAACCAGAATCTTAGGGTACAGTGAATATCTGAAGAAATAAAGACCAAATGTATCCTAATTTGGTGAAAACTATAAACCCACAGATTTAAGACATTAAATGACAAGGTAGAATCAATGAGTTGGAGACCGTAGTGGAGTTGGATTATCAGAATAAGAGCAGCGAGAGTGAGTTAGAAAAACAGGAGAGGGTGATCAGAGCAGGATGCTTGAAACTGGAAGAATAAAAAAAATTTCTCATTATATTTTTGTTTAATCATTCCACTGCAAGACTTTCTACTATTTCTTTCATTACAAATATATACATCTGGCTAATCTGGGGTTATAGAAGCCAATAAATTTTGTACATGTGATAAATGTGGTACAAAAGAGCATTTCCTTTTATTTTTCAATAGTTTCCTTTACATTTCCAAGGGTAGTTCAAACATTTGAGATCTCTGAAAAAATATGAGTTCAGCTATTTATACTATTATTTAACATCACTATAGATCACTCTATCACTTTGATCATTTTACTTTATAATATCTGACTGTCAATTATGTGTCAGGTTCTATTCCAAATATATACTTACAAATATTAATTCATTTAATCTTTACAACTACCCTATGTGTTAGGTAACATTATTATCATTTTAGAGGTGAAAAAACTGTACACTAACCTGGGATTAGGTTAGGTTACTTCCCTAAGGTTACAGGCAGTTTAGTTCTGTTAGAGCCACATTCTTAAGTACTCCCTGGATCTTTCCTAGAAGAGGAATGTGGGACTTCTAACCTATGGGCCAGATCCACCCCTTAGCTTCATCTCATTAGGCTTATAAATTGAAGAAAAAAAAATCTATGATTATAAAAATTTAGTCTAGAAGCCATAAGGTGGAAGCATCACTACATAAAGGACATAGTTCTCTTTAAATATGGTGGGGGAGTAAGAGGACACTATTTTCCAAAAAGTTAAACACTCTTTTCCATTGAAATGAAAAATTTTACGTTACACTTCCCTTTAAAACTTTTAGGTTTCTTTTGGCCCATAAATCGGGAGTCAAAAAAAAATAATAAGCTTTTAGGTTTATTTTATAGAGGCAAGAAAATTTTTTAAAACAAATTCTGACAATGCTTGTATTTTTAAGAACCCAAACAACTAAGTCTAGGAGAAAAAAATAACTTCTAATGAAAGAGTTTGAATTTATTTGGGGGGGGTGGTTCTCCATCATTCATTATTATACTTATTCACATTTAACAAACATCTGAGCGCCCACTACACATGAAGAATTCTCCTAGTCACTGGGACACATACATGAAAGGTCCTCAAGTAATTCACTTTCTAATATAGCATTTCGTAAATTGTGGTTCATGGATATGTGCTTTGTTCTGCCTACTGGATAATACAATCTGGCTCTCAGATTTCTGACTAGAATGAATGTCTGGTGGAATCACTGACCATAGAAGAAATGCCAGGGGAATAATGTGTTTGAGTTGGATGGTTTATAAAAGGTGATGTGTTTTGGAAGTCTTGTCCAATAAAACCAAATGCTGAAGTTATAACTCTTGGGGTTCATTTCTTTTTCCCTGCATTTTCCCTTCTTCTTTCTTTAACTTAAATAAGATAAAAGCTTATCTACTACTGAATTGCTTTTGTACTTAATGCCTCCCCCGGGAGGGTTGAGGTGGGGAAAAATCAGTATAGGGACTTCCCTGGAGGTCCAGTGGGTAAGACTCCACACTTCCAATGCAGGGGGACCCAGATTGGATCCCTGGTCGGGGAACTAGATCCCACATGCATGCCGCATCTAAGAGTTCGCACGCCACAACTAAGGAGTCTGCATACCCAACTAAGAAGTCCACCTGTTGCAACTATGAGCCTGCATGCCATAACTGAAAAGATCCCGCATACCACAACGAAGAGCCTACGAGGCGCAACTAAAACCCGGCACAGCCAAAAGTAAATAAATAAACAAATAAATTTTAAAAATCAGTGTAAAGTTTCTCACAAATGATTAGGAGAAGGTAAAAACAATAAAAGAAAGATGAAAAGAAAAAATAGGTGAACAAAGGTTCAGCTCTCTTTCCCTGCTCTAATCAGTACAAAGAAATCAGGATCTCTTACTATAACATGTTGGTTGCCCAGACCCAAATAAAATACATTCAGCTTTACCTGAAAAATATTCCCTGGTAGAAAAATCAATTCTAAAACACATTAACAGTAAAGTCCCACAATCTCTTATTTATAGCCCTGGTGATTGTTTCAAAGAAAAACAAACATGCATTAGGAAGAAAGTAAATTACAGAATAATTTTTTGTATTGTATTGGAGTGTGGGGAGGTGTTATAGACCAGTAATGAAAGATGCTATATAGATCTTTCTAGAATACATCATAGCTTAAAAAATCTGCACACCTCCCATTGAAATTCAAAGTGCTTTTTCAAGCAATGAGTTCATCTACAACAATTCCATGTTATTTAATCCCAAGAAAGAATATAATTGCTTATGTGCAAATATAAAATATGGTACCACGTTAAAAAACAGGAGTGCTTAAATAAAAACATGAAAAACAGAAAACCCCACTGGCTTGCAAAATGTTTTAAAAGTAACAGTCATTTTTAAACTACTCACTTCACAAAAAAATAATACACGTATTGACCTATTAGTTTGCCCTAAAAATGTCCAGAAATCCCTATACAACATATAGGACAAAATATACCCCCATTAAATTGTGGAAACAATATTACCTCAATATTTTATAGTGATGTCAAATGTTGCATATTTAAAAGGAAACAAAGAATGTAGTTATTATTGCTGTAGGTCTTGCTACATCTTCTTCATGATGACAAAAGTACAAAAAAAAGTTAAAGGACAAGTTGTAAGCAAGATGATAAATAATAACATTCACACAGTTGATAGCAATTATTTTTCATCACCTGTATTCTTTCATGACCACAACATTTTTAGCGTAACACAGGAGTTTAATTGTTTAAGATTTGTCTTTGTTCCCTCTTTGAAGTTCCCTGTCTGGAATTCCCTGGCGTTGCAATGGTTAGGACTCCAAGCTTCCACTGCAAGGGGCACGGGTTTGATCCCTGGTTGGGGAACTAAGGTTCCCCATGCTGCCAGGGGTGGGGGGGGGGGGGGATTTCTAGTCTACTGATTATGGATTATATCCAGTTTATACCAATGATGGCATTCTAATAACTTTCAAAAGGAAACCAATTTGTATATTTTAGGTCTTCTGTGTAAATTATGAGATCAGCTATTTGAATGTGTGGGTTCCCATAATGTCTATAAGCCACCAGTACTCCCAGTTATGTGATTTAAAATCACACTTGCAATCCCCATTAACCAAAAGAACCACAAAACTACAGTGTATATTTGAATACTGGCAATTCTCACTATGTTCCAACCACACCACCCTTTTAAAGGTGTTTCTCAAATATGCCAAGTTCACCACTGCACCTCAGACCTTTGCCAACAAAGCAGGTCATTCAGGTCTCAGCGTCAATGTTGTCTCAGAGAGGCCTTTCCAAGCCAACCTAAGAAAAATGCCCATTTTCTTTTCCTTTCTCAAGATCCAGGGCCAAGGTCTTGTGCTGGTAGGACAGTTATTTTCATTGGCTACGAGAATGAAATTTTTTATACATATTTATTTGAGTATAATTGCTTTATAATGCTGTGTTACTTCCTATTTTAAAACAAAGTGAATCAGCTGTTTTTATACATATATCCCCATATCCCCTCCCTCTTGAGCCTCCCTTCCACCCCTCTAAGGTCATCACAAAGCACCAAGCTCATCTCCTTGTGAGTCTGTCATACAGAGTGAAGCAAGTCAGAAAGAGAAAATGATATTTTAATTCAGACTAAACAGTACTTTTTTTTTCTGCCTGCACTGCTCAGCTTGTGGAATCTCAGTTCCCCCAACAGGGGCTGAACCCAAGCCCCTGGTAGTGGAAGCACAGAGTTCTAACCACTGGACTGCCAGGGAATTCCCTAAACAGTACTTTAAAAACAAAACAAAACAAAACAGAAAGCTATGGGATCTGCCTGAAATGTCATCAAGTAGCAGGGAAGGAAAATTCAACAGAACATAACTGAAAGCTATACTTAGGAGAAAAATTATTTTCTGTTCTAAATAAGTAAGTAAAATAGTGGCACCATCTTCTGAGCACTCTTGATTATATTCTTTTCATTACTATAAAAACTACCCAATGTGTTACTTGTTTCTTTGGTGTCAGTATTTATACATTAGAATATAAGCTCCTTGGTGGTGCAGTGGTTAAGAATCTGCCTGCCAATGCAGGGGACACAAGTTCAATCTCTGGTCCAGGAAGATCCCACATGCCTCAGAGCAACTAAGCCCATGAGCCACAACTACTGAGCCCATGTGCTGCAACTACTGAAGCCCAAGCACCTAGAGCCCATGCACCTCAACAAGGCAAGCCACCATAACAAGAAGCCTGTGCATCGCAACGAAGAGTAGTCCCCGCTCACCACAACTAGAGAAAGCCCTCAAACAGCAATGAAGACCCACGCAGCCAATAAATAAATGCTCCAAATGACTAGAGACCTTGTCTGTCCTATTCACTACTGTATCACTGACACTTCGAATAGTATCCAGCACAGAGTGGATACTAATGTATTTGTGGAATGAACAAGCCCAGTTATACAGATCAAATATGCCTGATGTTACCTCTATGTACTCCATGTATAATGACCAATGTTTTAACCTGAGCTGTACCTTGTTTCCTTGTTTACAGGGCCTATCAGGCACTGATTTACTCTAATCTAGTATACCCAGGCAAGAACCATGACTTTCTGTGATACAACTTAGGTTCACTAGAACCCTAACAAAATACTTAATAAGAAACACCTGTCTTTGTCTAGCTTTCTCACTCTTCTTCCCTGTCCACCAGATGGATGCCTAGTGTCCTCCTGAAACCCTATTGCAGTCTAAAATTCCTCTCTTCTAATCAACTAATAAATGACTGATCTCTCAAAGTTTGTATTAAACTGTCACTTCCTGTTGGTAGCTTTAATTAACATATATCACCTGCAGATTATAGTAACTGCTCACTCATTTATTTTCACAGCACATGAAAGATTTTCACATTTATATTTATCACAGTTTTATAGTAAGTGATGATTTGGTCCTCTATTCCCATTCCCACCCCTACCCATGGCCAACATACACATTCCCGAATTGGTTTTCTCCTTCAGCTATGAGTGCCAAATGTAACAAGGTCTCTAGGACAGGCCACTGAAGTGAAGGAAGGTGGCCCTAAGAATCACATTCCCCTTAGACGCCCATTCCAAAGGACAATTTCCATCAACCCAATTAAACGTCAGGTTCTAAATAAGGCTCTCATTTATGTTTAAATAGACATTAAAAAGAATTATCCAGCTGTATATCTTACCCACATTCACTGACCCTATTCAAATCTTGGTATCACACCCATATTCTCTGCCAATCATGTTCTACCAAATTTTCCCCTAATCATCACCTACAGAGTCTACCCATTCTTCAAAATCCAGCTACAATGCTTTCTCCATAAAACTTTCCCTTGATCTTCCCACCAGAAGTGAGGGACCAATTCAACACATGGTATCACTCCTAAAGTTCTTGCCTTAAAACAAATATTAGCACTTTTTAATCTCCTTCCTAATTTAGTATCTGGTAAATTCCCAAAGAGCATGGACACTGTTCTGCATTATCTTTGTACCTCAGTGCCTTGCACATGTGTCTATAAAATTACTTTAATAAAAAATAAATTCTACACACACTTTGAATCATTCCTTTCTATTTCCATTTTCTTTCTTCGCAAAGGGTAAAAAGAGTTTCCACTGAAAAAAGTAGTGTGCTTCACATTTCAGTTGTGTAAGTTTGGATTGTCTTGTGGGTTGGTTTTACACCTCTACTCCCTTCTCTCTTCCTCTCTCTAGATCTAATTAGAAGGGAAAAAAGCCAGAAAATTCTTCCCTTTAACCAATCAGCACTCATTTACTGAGCATCTCCAATGATGGATACTGCACTGGACTGTTCTTTTCAACCAACTATCACTCATGGACGGAGCACCTACCATGAGTAATCATCACACTAAATGGTTAAAGCATCAACAGATGATAAAGTCCCTAAACTAACAGTGCTTACAACCCAGAAAGGGAGTTAGATATGTAAACAGATTCTGTAACTAAGACAGAAGGCAGAATGTAAGTGCTAGAAGAGATTGATGCAGTGCCACGGCTGTGCAGAGTAGGCAACAATTAATTTCAAATGAGAGTACTGAGGAGAAAGGAGGGGGACCTCCCTGGTGGTCCAGCGGTTAAGACTCCGCGCTCCCAATGAAGGGGGCCTGGATTCGATCCCTGGTCAGGGAACTAGATCCCACAGGCTACAACTAAAGATCCCGTTAGTGGCAACTAAGAGCCGGTGCAGCCAAATAAATAAATATATATTTTTTTAATTTCAAAAAAAGAAGAAAGGAGGTATCTAGGCTGGGTCTTGATGACTAAACAGGATTTTAACAGGCTAATATGGGGGGGGGGGGGGTGGCATTCCTGACAGAAGAAAGAGCAAACATGAAAAGTCTGAAAGACCCTGGTATACTAGTAAACCAAGCAGTAACCAGCCACATAAAGGGAGGGGTGGGGGGGTGGGGGCCAGAGGAGAGAGAGAAGGAGAGAGATATTAGGGAGAAGGCTCAGCTAGAAAGATCTCAAAGGATCTGACTATCAAAGGTATATGAGGGCTTCCTAGGAGGCGCAGTGGTTAAGAATCCGCCTGCCAATGCAGGGGACACGGTTCGATCCCTGCTCCAGGAGGATCCCACATGCTGCGGAGCAACTAAGCCCGTGCGCCACAACTATTGAGCCCATGTGCTGCAGCTGCTGAAGCCCATGGGCCTAGAGCCCGTGCTCCGCGGTAAGAGAAGCTACGGCAATGAGGAGCCAGAGCACCACAGCGAAGAGTGGCCCCCACTCCCCACAACTAAATGAAAGCCCACGCACAGCAAAAAAGACCTAACACAGCCAATAAAATAAATAAATAAATAAATTTATAAAAAAAAAAAAGGTATATGAGCAGGAAAGTAATATGGTCAACACTGTGTTTTGGTCTAGTGCTCAGATCAGAGTTATCGGAGATAAAAATAAGTGAAATCATGGGAGTTAAGACTGACCCAGAAAAAAAAAAAGTACAAAGAAAAGGATGAAGATTAAATCCTGAGAAATAATTATATTGGGGAGGAGAGGTGAAAAACACATGAGATTTGAGAGACAGGAGACCAAGGAGAGAATGGCATAAAACCAAAAGGTGAGAAGTCGTGAGCAATAATATCAGAATAGAGGGTGAGTGTATCAGAGCAGAGTCTCCTTTGGCAATCAGGAGGGAGCTAGGGCTCCTGAGACTGACAATTTTAATATAACTGGGTCGGGATACAGGGAAAGCCAAGGCATAGGAAGGAAAGGTAAGGAAAAAGGTGAAGAATTATAAAGGCAGCAAATCGGGGGCTGAGGATTTTAGCAGGCCAATACTGGGGAAGGGGGCATTCCTGACAGAAGATATATGTGAACGGAAAGAGAGGAAAGGGCAGAGGTTTGAGGCCAAAGCAGAGTACAGGTTAAGTTTTATATGAGGGGCAGAGTATATTCTAAACAAAGCAGCCAGAGTAATCCTATAGAAACATGTCTGAGCACATCACTCTTTTGTTCAAAACCCTCACAATGGCTTCCCCCCTCACCCTGAATAAAACCCCCAATTCTTACAATAGTCTATAAGGCCTTACATGATCAGTGCTACTACCTGCCTAAACTCAGCTCATCTTGCTATGCCCCTTACTCACTCCATTAGAGCCACATCCATCTATTTGCTTTTCCTTGAACATGCCACACACATTTCACCTCAGGGCCTTAGCATGTGCTGTTTCTCTGTCTAAAACGCTCTACTCCCAGAAGTCTCCCTTATTTACCTTTTTAACATAAATAACAACTCAAATATCAACTGAAAAACAAGAGCTTCCCTGACCACCATATTTAAAATAAACTCCTTCTCTGTGCCCCTTCTCCAAACTCCCATTCTTTTTGCTTTTTATTTATTTACTCTATAAGTATCTCCACCTGACATATTTTTACTTGCTTGATAATCTAACTGTAATCCTATCTACTATAATGTAAGCAGAGACTCTGGCTCTTCTATTCACTACTATTTAGTGTCTACAATAGTGTCTGGTACACAGTAGGTGTTTATTAAATATTTACTGAATTAATGAACAGTCATATTGTAGATAGGCCATTTGGGATCACCATTTCCATCCCTATCTACATATATTTTTAACTCCCATGTATTTTCAAATGTGCAAAGCTGTTACTATACAACTGGAAGATATTGCTGACTAACTTTGTAGTACAGAACTTTCCATTTGTGAATTACTGTTACTAATGAGCATCAGAAACTGAAATAAAAAAGGTCAACCCCCCCCCCCCCCACACACACACACAAAGAGTTTATATGAGGGGGATACATGAACTTTCTTATCCTCACAGAAGTGAGAGTAAAGGAGACTGAAACGAAATAACAGGGGATATGCTACTAAGTCCTGGGGGGAAAATGAAGGCTGAACAAGAACAAGTGGAAGGAGGCAATGTAGCAGGTGCCTTGGAAAAGGGAAGAATATAGGAGAAACTAGAAAAAGCTGTGGTATTATTGACCAAGGAAGTTAAGGGAATGCAAATAGCTGGATAAAGTAATGTGCCAAGAATTAAATGGGGTTAGGGGCTTCCTAGGTGGCGCAGTGGTCAAGAATCCACCTGCCAATGCAGGGGACACGGGTTCAATCCCTGCTCCAGCAAGATCCCACATGCCTCAGAGCAACTAAGCCCGTGTGCCACAACTATTGAGTCTGTGCTTTAGAGCCCATGAGCCACAACTATTGAGCCTACATGCCACATCTACTGAAGCCCACACACCTAGAGCCCATGCTCCACAAGAGAAGCCACAGCAATGAGAAGCAATGAAGAGTAGCCCCCACTCGCCACAACTAGAGAAAACCCATGTGCAGCAATGAAGACCCAACACAGCCAGTAAATAAATAAATAAATTTATATGTTTATTTAAAACAAAAGAATTAAATGGGGTTAGACTTAACAAAATAAGATTTCAACAACAGCTATCCGGATAGGATAATCACTTAGAAGTGAAGAAAATGAGCACAGATGGCCTAGATGGTAACAGCAAAAGTAAAGGGACAAGTAGAATTATATGTTAAAACAACAAAGTAGTAATACTGAAAGGTTTTTGGAGATATAAACCCCCCAAGCAACTGATAATTGTATACGTCAAAATGTACAACATAAACCTTTGTATATCCAAAATATTTGCAAAACCCAGAAATAGTCCACTTGCTTTAGTGAATAGAATTATTATTGCAATCAAATTACAATATGAAAAAAGTGGTTTTTATTGCATTGGGTTCTGACTTTTAAGTTTCACAGCAAAGTTCTGTATCTTGTTATCTTTCATAACACATTAGCTATCCCTCCACAAACTCTTCATCCACAAACTCAATAAACTTAACTTCAACCAAGGTGCTGGTACACAGGAAAAGGACATATTTTTCCAACAGGACACTAAAGGCCTCCCTTCAGGGTTGATGATTTATTACTCACCATTCTTCAGGTACAGCTGTTTACCTGATAATCAAATTCTAACTGTATTCTCATCTAGCCCACATTTTCCATTTTGACCATAAGACACGATAATTCTGTCAAATATGCTCTGATGAAATCTAACTGCACAATGTCTAAGGCATCTTGTCTAATGAACCAGCCTATTAATCCTGTCAAAAAAGGAAATGAGGCTAATTCGGCCACTCCCCAGCCAGCTCTATTTCTATTCAAGGTACTATCAGACTTGAATTTATTATTTTTTTTACTTGAAGTATAGTTGATTTACAATGTTGTGTTAACTTCTGCAGTACAGCAAAGTGATTCAGTTATACATATATATACATTCTTTCCCATTATGGTTTATCACAGGATATTGAATATCCCTGTGCTACATAGTAGTACCTTGTTGTTTATCCATTCTATATATACTAGTTTGCATCTGCTAACCCCAAATTTCCATTCCATCCCTCCCCTACATACTCCCTCCAGACTTCAATTTAAATGATCCTATGAATTCTGTTAGGGTCTCACTCCATTTCTCCAAGAAGACAAACTTCCCATTTTTTTAATTAACTACTTCTAAATGTATAAATACAGGGCAACTCCCTACCCACCCCCTCCCCCTTCCCAATGCCCCAGTGAGAGAAAAAATAAGAAAAAAGATTTTCTGGCCAACTTGAATATGCAAACTTTTGGTGATATAGATAAAAGAATCAAATGCCTACTTATAATATCCATTTTACTATGTTAGCTGTACATATTTAAAATCACATACTATATAAAATATTTAGAAATTCCATTTCCTCCTTTTCAACATTTCATTAAATAATTTTGTTGAAAATCTTCCAGTGTATCTTTGGCATCTCTTCATGTTCACTAGAGAGACTGAGTCTTTACCAGTTTTGTCAAAGCATTATCACTTTTCTTTTATATATAAAAGTTATTTGAGTTACAGAACTGTATGAATGATGATCTTTTTAACCTAAGTCCTAAGTGCTTATTTCTAGACATTCAGGTAGTTTTTTCACTCTATAGGTAGGTGTGTGCTATAGATGTAGATTCATAATCTCTACAAGGTAACCACTTACTAGTACTGACTGAAGTAGCTTCAGACTTACATCTGCTCCAAACAATCCTTTGTAAGGCTTTGTATGGAGTAGAATAAAGTGACTCACTCTTTTCTGAGAGAGAAATCTGGGAGGAAAAAAGACCTTTCTTTATATCCAAGTAATCAACAAGTCAAAAATTCACAAAGAATGAGGAATTTAATTACTTCTTAAACACATTTCAATTAATAACATACATTACTGCTTATGTAAATACATAGATGCATTAACAGGAGTCTTTGCAAGCTAAAAGTTTTCTTTCTGAATTAACATATTAGAACTCTGCTCTACTATTATAAGAGTAGAGTAGAATTGGTTACTCAATTCCCATGAATTTGTCTTCTTAGAAAAACAGCAGGAGTAATAACTGTAATAATTTATGTGCATTGTGTACTAATTAGGTTCCAGTCACTGTTTTAAAATCTTACATATATTAACTCGATCTTCACAATGCTCCTATGAAATAGGTGCTGTTGATAATTCCACTGTATTGATGAGGAAGCCGAGGCACAGAGAGATTTAGAAACTTTCCCAAAGTCACAGAGCTAAGTGGCAGAAATCCAGTCTAGTTCTAGGTCCCTCCCCCTTTTAAAAAAGGATATATTGCCTCTTAAATTAGTAAAGTTAGGCCTACATTTTATGACAGTCCCATCTATTAGACAGTTAACATCAGTTTCTATAGAAGACATGAGTAGGGTTACAGTAAACTTTAATATATTTTCTATTCTATTGTTTTGTATTACCGACCCACAGTCTGAAGGCCTAATGATGGGTCTGAGGGAGAGGCAGTTCATCCTCTGTATTTACGTTCCCTGAGATAATCACTTACCCCCATTTCAGTCAACACTTTTAAGGCAAAAGGTTCCTACTACAAACACAGCACAGAAGAAACTAGTGCCATGTCTTCCTCCTCCTCCTCCCAACTTTTTAACTGATGGTAGAGACCCTGCCTCCCTGGGCCTAGACCTGCCTTGCTCTTTCACATACATAAGAGTAACTGTAACCGCTTTCTTGGATAAGGCAACTTCCCTATGCCCTGAGACGACGACGGCGCTTCCACCGCGCTCATTTGGCTGTGTGCTGTATGTAATGGGCTTGAGGGACAGCTCCCTAAGGAAAAAGGGGTGAAACACGGCACCCAAGGAAGGGAGACCAGGGGGAATGTGCAGCACGCAGACGAGGGAGGGAGTGCGGCGACAGGCACTGCTGTCTGACACGGAATTTCGTGAGACAGAATGAGGACGAAAACCGAGGAGGTGGGGGTCCCGTCGTTACAGCCGGTGAGGCAACGTTTGCTTGCGTTTTCCTTCCATGCGTCTCAGGCGCCCGCTTCGGAAGGAACTGAGACCCTAAAAACACGAACTCCCGAGTCTTCAGGGCCCGCCACCACGTTCCTCCCGCGGCCCAGACCGGGCCGGCCCCGCGAGCGCTGCCCCGCCGCCCCGCCGCCCCGGCCGGGCCCTCCGCACGCCGGGCAGCCGGCGGGAGGGACGACCGGGCCTGCCGACCCCGAGGCCGGAGACCCGCGTCCCGGCCCTCGGAGGCGGCGGCCCCGGCTTCCTCTCCGACAGACCCCCCCCCCCCCCCGCACACTCCCACATTCTGCCGCTGAACCTGCACAGAGCCAAACCCGCCAGCTGAGCCCACCGCCCCTGCAGTAAAACCCAAGCTGGACTGAGAGGCTTACCTTTAACAGATTAGACGTCGCCATATTCCTTCAACTTCGACTCTCGCGAGGCGGCGCGAGACTTCGTGGCGCTCGCGGCCAGGCCACGACTGCAGGCCGGAGTTCCCACCGGCCCGCGCTAGAGCTGCGGGGGGCGCCGGGGCGGCGTGCAGACAGCTCTGACCTCGTCCCGGGCACCTGGCGCTTCCTCACGCGTCCCCCCCTACATGGTCACCGGAGCCTCACCACACGAAAGCGCTCCTGCAAACACTCAGGGAGATGGCAACGGCGAATGCTGAGAGGGTAACGGGCGCCGACCTGAATCGGAAGAGGAAGCATCGACTCCACGAGCCTCCCTACCCCTTCGGATGAGCCTTTGTGGTTGCCCCCGCAAAGGCCACCGGCAACGAATTTAGCTCGGCTTGGGCCGGGCAGCTCGGGTTCGGTGGCCGAGTCACGTGACGCGCGCGGCAGGCGGGGCCGCGCTCGGGAGCGAGCGTGGGAGCCTGAAAGCCGCCTGGGCGGGGAGGCTGCGGAGGAGGGGAGAGCGCGCCCTCTGCTGGCGGGAGTGGACGTCTCCCCCCCCCCATCCCCCGCTTCTGGCGGAGACGGGGGCGGAGGGGGGTGGGGGGGGGGGTGGAGTACGTTATCCCGAGTGAAATGCTTGTAATAGCATCTTCATGAAGAACTGGCGCATAGAAGGCATCCAATCAGTATTTGTTTGCATGAATGAATGAATACATTCATGAAAGTGTTAACTATTAATATTTCTGCTCAAGAGTGCCTGGCACTGAAATACCTAGGAGAGATTGTTCAGATAATGGACATAAATCTTGGATTACCCGAAGGCGCATTATCCTAGAAGATCCTAAACCATAAGCTCCTGAACTTTATCCCTTCAGACCTCAAACCACTGGCCAAAGAAAGAGAATATAATTTATACATAGAACCTACAATATACCTGGTATTGTATTATACATGTTTCCAAACTGTGTTCATTCAGACATAATATGTTAGAAATAAACAAGAACTATAGAGTAAAATAAAGCAGGGAAAGGGAGTGAAGTTTGCAGTTTTAAGTAGAGGGATCCAAGTAGGTCTCACTGAAAAGATGGCATTGCAGGAAAAAGACTTGAAAGAGGTGAGGGAGAAGGCCAGGACCTATGTGGGAGGAGAGCATTCCAAATAGGGGAAAGCACAGGTGGCAAGTTGCCCAGAATGTCAGAGGAACAGTATGAAGGTTGGTATGTTCAGAGCAGAGAGAGTAAGAAGAGCATAAGGCCTTATAGGGCCTTGTAGGAAAAATAAAGACTGGCTTTTATTCTGAGTGAGATGGGCAATCGTAGCAGGTTTTTGAATGGAGGCATGGTATGAAACTCCCATTTCAACATGATCATTCTGAGTACTGTGTGGTGAATAGAAGGAGAAGGGTAATTTAATGTTGATTTAAGGTTAAATCAACACAATCATGCCAGCTAGGCGCCCCACATTTTACAGTGATTTATTAGAGAGTAATCTAGGCATGATTAAACAATGACTGTGTCGTAGAAGAAGGATTCAGAGCCACTAGGCCTGTAATGTCCTGCCAGAATGTCAACATAGGGATAACTCTTAGAGGTCATCTTTGTTCTACAGTTGAGAAAATGGAGCCTTCTCTCTGGTCAAGGTCACAGCTGGGTCAGAGAAAAGGCCTACTCCAGGATAAACTTTATATGATTATGGTTCCCGTTTCCAGTGAAACTGGGTTGTCTTCAGCCCTAGTCCAACTCTGCTGCTTAAAGTGTAAGTTGATTGAATTATAAGCAACTTTGTGTATCATAAAAAAAGTTAGTTGACAAACTGATATAACAACTGAATTAATTCATAAATTAATGACCCTGCTTAAAGAATCCAATTACTTGTTTGAGTACCTATTATGTACTAGGCACTGGAAATATAGGATTAAATGAGACAGAAAAGACCTCTGCCCTCCTGGAGGTTATAGTCTAATAAGGGAACTAGATATTAAGCGTAGTTATGCAAATCAAATGTTGCTTAATCAGAGTTGTGATAAATACTGCAAGGGTAAAATACAATGTGCAGTTCAGAGCATATGGTTTGGAAGGGGACTACTATCCTATGATAGTGCTATTCCTGTGATCACACTCTGAATCTTATGACTACTTTTGAAAAAGTTTCAAATATCCCACTGTCTAACAAGACATTCCTTTCTCCTAACTCGTGTGTTCTGGCAACACCACTGCTACAGAAGTCTGGCCTCAAGTGAGTTCTTCATTCCATTGACCCCACCACCTCCTTGGTATCTATCATCACCTGTTTTCACTGTCTTTCTCATCCAGTTTAGCTTCTATGAACCATCATTATTAAAATGTTTAAATTTTTAATTAATTAATTATTGACTGTGTTGGGTCTTCCTCGCTGTGCGCAGGCTTTCCCTAGTTGCGGTGAGTGTGGGCTACTCTTCGTTGCAGTGTGCAGGCTTCTTATTGCAGTGGCTTCTCTTGTTCTGGAGCACAGACTCTAGGCGTGCAGGCTTCAGTAGTTGTGGCACGTGGGCTCAGTAGTTGTGGCACATGGGCTCAGTAGTTGTGGCACTTGGGCTTAGTTTGCTCTGCGGCATGTGGGATCTTCCTGGCCCAGGGATTGAACCCATGTCCCCTGCATTGGCAGGCAGATTCTTAACCACTGCGCCACCTGGGAAGCCCCAAAATGTTTAAATATTTTAAATGCTTAAATAATTTATTTAAAGATAGAGAACACGGAACTTCCTAGGTGGCACAGTGATTAAGAACCTGCCTGCCAATGAAGGGGACACGGGTTGGAGCCCTGCTCTGGGAAGATTCCCACATGCCAGGGAGCAACGAAGCCTGTGCGCCACAACTATTGAGCCTGTGCTCTAGAGCCCATGAGCCACAACTATTGAGCCCATGTGCCACAACTATTGAAGCCCATATGCCTAGAGCCTGTGCTCCACAACAAGAGAAGCCACTACAATGAGAAGCCCGCGCACCACAATGAAGAGTAGCCCCCGCTCGCGTCAACTAGAGAAAGCCCGTGTGCAGCAACAAAGACCCAACGCAGCCAATAAAATAAATAAATAAATAAATTTATAAAAAAAAAGAGAACACAAGCACATAACATAAAACTCAGAAGGTGCTAAAAGGAATACAGTTTAAAGGTAAGCCTCCTTCCTCTTTCTGGGGTAATTTAATGTTCTGTGTTGTGGTTGGTATTTGGGTTATTCAGGTGTATGTGTTTGTCAAAACTCAGCCAGTATATCCTTAAGATTTTTGCATCTCATTTGAAGGGCAAAATAGTAAGCAAAATTTGAGTTTAGTTAATGATATTCATGCTGAAGAATTTAGGGATAACTAAAATTATGTTTACTATTTGCTTTGAAATGTATCAAAAGATAAGATGGCTTGCTGGTTGCATAGAAAGGTTGACAAAGCAAGTATAATAAAAATGTTAATGACAGAATCTGGGAATGGTTTTACTAGTGTTCTCTATGTAAATCTTTCAGCTTGTCTGTATGTTTGAAAGTTTTCATAATTAAATGTTGTGGGAAATTTTTTAATAGATCCCCCTTCCTCCACAGTCCCTCAGGTACCCATTCTCCCTTACTCAGAGACAACCACAATTATAAATTTCTTGTGAATCTCTAGGACATTCTGTGCAAATATAAACATTCATGTATGTATTTTTTTCTCTCCCCACGAATGATGGCATACCACTTACACTCTTTAACAACTTTTTTCCCCACTCAGCTGTATGATATAAATCTCTGAAAAATACATTTGTGCTTTTTTTTTTTCACACTTCCTTGTAGAAATCCAAACAAGGCTGGCAGACCCTAAAGCATCTGTTGCTTCCAGGATGTTTGGGATTGTTACTTCCAAAATAGGCTCTTGAAGTCTATTTTTAACACAATAGCTATAAAGTCAAAGCTTTTCATTCGTAAGAAGCAAAAAAACAAGACTTTGTGCATATAAAGTAATATGTGAAGTTTAATCAATAACCAATTAAAGAACTGGTGAAAAACCAGATGGGACATCAAGGGTTTTCAAGATTTTGGAGTGAGAGAGGGAGGAAGATGGCTATTGGGGCTTCCTAGACCTCTGGGTACTACATGGAGAAAAAGAAGAGATCGCCTCAAAAGACTGTACCACTGCCTGGAGCCAGGAAGACCTACAAACCCAACCCTAAACCCAACTGTAAGCCTAACCATGCCTGGAGTCTAACTGTATCCCTATATGAATTTCTACCTTATTCCTAAACCAGGAGATCCTTCTTTGCTGTACCAGAGGATGCCACACATTGCCAGTGATGACGCGTGTTATCAGTTGCCTTTCTTAGGAGAGGGTGTCTCAAAGGCAGCTGCCTTCTCCATATTGCCTGTAAGCAATCACCTGTACCTTAAATCTGCTCAGCCCACAGGACTACTCTATTTGGATGACTTCCCCTTCCAGGGCCCCAAACATTCTTAAGCTCCACTTCCATCTCCAGAAAGTGGGGCCCTGGACAAGATGGGTGGCTGGGGGATGGGGAGGTAAGGAAATGAAATCCGCACTAGCAATTTATGAAACTGAAGAGAACCATCCTAAGATTTCCACCCACAGGACAAGGTCAGGAGTGAAATGCCTACAATCTAATTTATACATGTTACGTAATCACTTTCTTGAAAATATCTGCAACAACCTAGTCCCTTTTCTCCTCTGTCATACATAGGTAATAAAAGTACAACCTTCAGTAAACCATCTCTATCTTCCTCATGCCTACACCCAAGTAGCTGAACAATGCTTTAGGAAAGCTGAAAACCTGGTTGAGTGGTTTCTCTTTAAACTCAAATGGGAACCTAACACTTCTCAACAATCCTGTCGTGTTTTTCTCTGGTGGGCTTGCTCTTCGACTGCATTGCCTAGTTCCCCTATTTCATTTCATAACCACTGCTCCCTTTCTTCCTTCAGTGGATTACCTCCATCCATACTTCACTGCAAAAATTAATGGAATCTTTCTTTTCTTCTCCCATGAAATCTTCAAACTTCCATCTTTTCATCCTTTTCTCTCAATGTACTATTGGCCAGGCCCCTCCTCCAGCCCAGTACATCTTCTTGCATTCTGGATCCTGTCTCAAGAACTAGCCATCCTCCACCTCTTTTGTATCTTCATTTTCTCCCCTTGCTCCTATTTTATTCCCATCAGCATAAAAAACATGTTTAAGAGCATCTTTCATCTTAAAAGAATCCTTCCTTTAACTCCCTCGTCAATTTTAATGGTCACTGCCCTGATTTTATTTCTCAGCATCTTTCAGTGCAGTTTTCCACTTTCCCTTTCCTGAAAGGCTCTCCTCTCTTGGCCTCCATGACACCAAACTCTCCTGTTGCCTACATCATGGTTATGTCTCTCTCATACTGTGCCCATCCCCTCTACTTAAGCTTTATGATTATAGTTCTTCGGAGCTCTGTCTTGGACCCTCTTTTCTCTATACACAATTTATCCTTCACTGATCATACCAAGATCCATAGTGTTAAATATCATCTATAATGCTGAGAACTTTCAAGTGTATATTTCCAGCCTTGAACCTCTCTCCTGGATTCCTGACTCATATCCAGCCACCTGCTTGCCATCTCTACTTGGGATCTCACAAATATCTCAAGTGTAACGTACTGACACTGTTGAACTTTACATAAGCCCTGTGCTCTTAGGAAACCGTGACAGGTAATCCCCTCTACCAAACTTTGTATTCCAGAAATGGCTTGCTACAAAGAAAGACCCTTCTCCATATGACTTAGATTGTCCATTCTTTCTCATGACTCCCTGAAGACTCACAAGTGACTCTCTCATTTACCTATCATAAGGCCAGACATAGACCCTCCAAATTCACATTCTTGGTGTAATGATTAGCTGAACTATTAGTCCCCTGTTGAAATTATCTCTAGACATAGAGATTCCCTGATTATAAAAACAACCCCAATTGTAAAAATGTTACCAAACCATACTTGGGTTGCTTACCTGCACAAAGTAAAGCCAACGTACTGACACCGGATTGTGATGAAAGAAAGTGCAGCATTTATTTCAGGGACCAAGCAAGGAGTTATGGACAGCTAGTGCCCAAAAAGCCCAAACTCCTGGATGAGATTCAGCAAAGCATTTTAAAGGCTAGGTGAGGGAGGGGCATCCCAGGGTAAGTGATGAGCTTGTGCACAATTCTCTGATTGGTTGATGGTAACAAGGTGGTGTCACATGGGTTAATATTATCAGTCTGTAGCCACCAGTAGGTCTGGGGCCACCTGTTCATGGTCATCAAGTAGTTAACTTCTTCCATTTGGTGAGGGTTTTAGCATCTGTAAAACAACTCAGGAAATGTGCATCAGATACAATTATCCAGGTACCTCAGAGAGGGGCTAAAGCAGAGGATATGGGGGAGCAGACTGTTCTGGGAAGGTCCCATAGGGTTTTGCTCAGTTACAAAATCACTTGGCTATTCTTCCAGGCAAAATCACCCTAAGGACCCTAAATCTTTGGACCAACCCAAAGATTTGGGGTCCTCTCCTCATTGCAATAACCTGAGTAAAATCAACTTCCTTACTTGATGTTTTTACCTTTGACAATATGTAAAACATAACTTCCGATCTTCTCTCTTCTCTAACAGCCATTTCCATGCCTTTTCCTGGTCCAAGCAAGTTTCTCTCTCACCTCCCCAAGGCTTCTTCATCTCAGTTTAAACAACCATCCTCCACCCAGTTGTTCAGGTCAAAAAGCTTGGGATCATCATTTCTACTTTCCCGTATCCCCCACGACCAATACATCAGCAAATCCTCTTGATTCTGTTTCCAAAACATAATTTGAATCTGTCCATTTCACTCCATAACCACTGCCATCACCTTATCACAAGCCAGGATAACTTCAACAGATCCTTAAATGGGCTTCTCTAATTCATTCTCCATATTTGTTTTTTTAAAATAAATTTAGTTAGTTATTTAGTTATTGGCTGTGTTGGGTCTTCCTTGCTGTGTGTGGGCCTTCTCTAGCTGCGGTGAGCAAGAGCTACTCTTCATTGCAGTGCATGGGCTTCTCATTGTGGCAGCCGCTCTTGTTGCAGAGCACAGGCTTTAGGCGTATGGGCTTCAGTAGTTGTGGCTCATGGGCTCTAGAGTGCAGGCTCAGTAGTTGTGGTGCATGGACTTAGTTGCTCCACGGCATATGGGATCTCCCGGACCAGGGCTTGGAACCGTGTCCCCTGCATTGGCAGGCAGATTCTTAACCACTGTGCCACCAGGGAAGCCCCCATTCTCTATGTTGTAGATGTGGATTGGAGCAGGTGGAGGAATTAGTGACCATCTGATATGCTGTGTGGTTGCCACATGATACATCAGAGAATGTGGACCTAATTTGGGGTACTGAAAGATTATTCTTTCCAATAATTAATTATTTTAAAATACAATTCTATATGTTCCTTGTGAGAAAAATGGTCATCTACACTATCATAATGTAACAGGGAAGAACTAAAAGTGGACCCCAGGTTGGAACTGTTTCTTTGACTTTAAACTTTGCTTTTTTTGCTTTTGTTACTATAATCATACATAATGGCCTTGCCTCAGGGAACTGCCCCTCTGCCTGAATGTTAACTAAAGTGCCTTTGTTCAGCTCACAGGGAGTCAATCTGACCCTGCCCACCTGTGAACCACTGCAGAAAAGAAGAAATTGACACATCCCCTCCTATTTTGCATGATAAATGGCCTTTTTACTTTACTTCCTCACCTCTTCCCCTTCTCTGTTCTATTAATGAAACTGGCATCCAGACCCTGATAAGATGGTGTTTAGGGGACTCTAGTCGGCCATCTTCTTGGTCTGCCAGTTTTCTGAATAAGGTCATATTTCCTTGCCTCAATACTCGTCTTCTGATTTACTGGCCTGGCATGCAGCGAGCAGAGTGAGCTTGGACTCAGTAACAATATCAATCTCCTTTGTAAATCACATAAATCAGTTAGCACCTTTAATTATTATTGAATCTCATTGTTATTCAGTGCAGAGAAGTTCACAAACATCTTTTTAGGGTGTCTATCTTAATGTATCAGCCAGTCCCTTTAATCAGTGAGGAGTTAGTTTAATTTTTAAGTTTCAGGAAAAGGCTAATTCACAACCTTGTTGAAATTTTTTTTCCTTCCAGTTTTATTGAGATATAATAGACACACAGCACTGTATGGGTTTAAGGTGTACAGCATAATGACGTGACTTACATACACCATGGAATGATTACCACATAAGTTTAGTGAACATCCCTCATCTCACATAGGTACAAAATTAAAGAAATGATGCCAAAAACTCAGCTTCTCTGTGCACTGGCACTGAATCCAGTCTCGGAGGCAGAGTTTTGGGTGAGGTAGAGAAGAAGAGCTTTACTACTTTGCCAGGCAAAGGGGGACACAGAGGGTTCCTGCCTCCAAAAACTATGGGTGCCCCCCTTGGAGAAGATAGTGAGAAGTTTTATAATAATCATTCAAAGAGGGTGTGATCAGCTCATGGACAGTCTTCTGATGGGCTGGTGGTGAGCTAAGTAGGAGTCAGCATCATCAACCTTCAGGTCCAGCTGGTCTGGGGTCTCCGTGTGTGTGGACAGCATACCATTGTTAATCATTAATTTCTCTCACCTGGAGGGGGTTTCAACTTCTGCAAAATAGCTCAAAGATGTTGTGTGTATTGTTGCTGGGGAAACAGGACCTGCCCCAAGGCTGCTCTTGACTGTTTGTTTCTCCCTGGTCTCACATTCTCTCCCTTCCCTAATTAACAACTGCTTCCAATTAACAATTGGAACTCAGGGAAGGTCATGGAGGCTGAATGAAGGCTGTTTCCTATAATCAAAAAATGGGGAACACAGAAAGTCTTTGTGCCCAGGAGCCCCACAGGACCCCGCTTGGTATCAATAGAAAAAAATGTTTTTCTTGTGATGAGAAGTCTTAGGATTTATTCTCAACAACTTTTAAATATAGTATACAGCAGTGTTAATTATATTTATCATGCTGTGCTTTACATCCCTAGAACTTATTCCTCTAATAACTGGAAGTTTGTGCCTTTTGACCTCCTTCATCCAATTTCCCCTCCCCCAACCCCTTGCCTATGGTGAAGACCACTCTGATATGATTTTCTATGAGTTATATTAGTTCCTGTTATACAATTTGGTATTTCTATACATTTTTAAATGATCACCATGATAAGTCTATATGTCCCCATACAAACATACTGCATAGTTATTTACTATATCCCCCACACTGTACATGCAAAATATGATTAAGTTGCTTCTCTCTTAAGTTCAGATGCACTTTAACAATACTGCATTTCTTACACCCCACCTCACCCTGCCCACCATTTATTGTTTTTGACATCACATTTTACATCTTTTTGTGTATCCCTTAACTACTTATTGTAGATATAGATGATTTTACTACTTTGTTTTTTAAATAAATAAATAAGTTTATTTATTTATTTTCTTTAATTGGCTGTGTTGGGTCTGTTGCTGCACACTGGCTTTCTCTAGTTGCAGCAAGTGGGGGCTACTCTTCCTTGTGGTGCGTGGGCTCCTCATTGTGGTGGCCTCTCTTGTTGTGGAGCATGGGCTCTAGGCATGTGGGCTTCAGTAGTTGTGGCACATGGGCTCAATAGTTGTGGCTCACGGGCTCTAGAGCACAGGCTCAATAGTTGTTGCGGCATGTGGTATCTTTCAGGGGCAGGGATTGAACCTGTGTCCCCTGCATTGGCAGGCAGATTCTTAACCACTGCGTCACCTAGGAAGTCCCAATTTTACTACTTTTCATCTTCCTATTAGCTTTATACATGGCTGACTTACTACCTTTACTATATATGTCTTTACCAATGAGTTTTTTTCCATAATTTTTATTTTTTTATTATTTTTTAAAACTTTAAACAATTTTTAAAATTTATTTATTTAGGCTGCATTGGGTCTTTGTTGCTGTGTGCGGGCTTTCTGTAGTTGTGAGGAGGAGCTTCTCTTGTTGCAGGGGGCCTCTCTTGTTGCACGGGCTCTAGGCATGTGGGCTTTGGTAGTTGTGGCACTCAGGCTTTGTTGCTCTTCAGCATGAGGGAGCTTCCCGGACCAGGACTCGAACCACTGTCCCCTGCATTGGCAGGCAGATTCTTAACCACAGGTGCCACCAGGGAAGCCCCTCTTTTGTAATTTTTATTCTTTTTTTTTTTTTTTGGTTGCACCACACAGCAAGTAGGATCTTAGCTCCACGACCAGGCATCAAACTGGAGTCCCCTGCATTGGAAGCATGGACTAACCACTGGACTGCCAGGGAAGTCCCCATCCTTTCATAATTTCATGTTTCTGTGTATAGCCTTTTCTTTCTTACTTAGAAAAGTCTCTTTAACATTTCTTGTGAAGCTGGTTTGGTGATGCTGACCTTTTTTAGCTTTTGCTTGTCTGTAAAACTGTTGCTCTCTCTGTCAAGTCTGAATGAGAGCCTTGCTGGGTAGAGTATTCTGGTTGTAAGTTTTCCCTTTCATCACTTTAAGTATGTGGTGCTGCTCCCTTCTGGCCTGCAGAGTTCCTGCTTAAAAGTGAGCTGATAGCCTTATGGGAGTTCCCTTGAAGGTAACTTGTTGCTTTTCCCTTGCTGTTTTTATTTATTTTATTTTAATTTTTTTTAGAATTATATATGTATGTATGTATGTACTTATTGGCTGTGTTGGGTCTTCATGGCTGCATGCAGGCTTTCTCTAGTTGTGAGCATAAGCTACTCTTTATTGCAGTGCGTGGGCTTCTCGTTGTGGGGCTTCTCTTGTGGAGCACAGGCTCTAGGCACATGGGCTTCAGTAGTTGTGGCACACAGGCTCAACAGTTGTGACATGCAGGATCTTCATGGGCCAGGGATTGAACCCCTGTCCCCTGCATTGGCAGGCAGTTTCTTAACTGTGCGTGCCACCAGGGAAGTCCCTCCCTTGCTGTTTTTAATGCTCTCTTTATCTTTGAGGCCAGTTTAATTACAATGTGTCTTGGTGTGGTCCTCTTTTGGTTGATCCTTTTTGAAACTCTTTGTGCTTCCTGGACCTGGATGTCTGTTCCCTTCCCCAGGTTAGGGAAGTATTTAGCTCTGATATCTTCAAATACATTCTTTATTTCTCTTCTCCTTCTAGGACTCCTGTAATGTGAATGTTAGTATACTTGATGTTGTCTCAGAGGTCTCTTAAACTGTCCTCATTTCTTTTTATTCTTTTCTCTGTTCAGCATCACTGGTTTCCACTACTCTGTCTTCAAGGTCACTGATCCATTTCTCTGTACTATTTAATCTACTCGCTGTTGCAGCCAACTATATGATTTTTAAAAATTGAATGAAAAACATTAAAATACTTTCCAAGTCATGGAAAAATATTCAAAATATAGTGTAAAGGAATAAAAGCTACTGAAAATTTAGAACAAACAAATAAAAACCTTCTAACTTCTCATTCTGTTCATCCATTCTTCTCCCAGGTTACAATCATTACCTTGAACTCTCTATAGGGTAGGTTGCCTATCTCTACTTTACGATTCTTCTGGGCCTTTTTCTTGTTTCTTTGTTTGGAAGATATTCTCTGTTTGCCTCATTTTGCCTATTTGTTGTTTTTGTTTCTAGCAGGTTGCTTACATTTCCCTACCTTGGAAAAGTGGTTCTGAGTCCTTGGAGATGTCCTGTGGTCCCAGCAGTGCACTCCCTCTGGTCACCAGAGCTATGTGCTCTTGGGGTGCCCCACATTTGGACTCCATGGGTCCCTCTGTTGTGGTGGGCTGACTACTCTGGGCATTCTGGTCATTGTGGCTGGCTGAGGTCCAGTCAGTTGCCAGGCCCTGCTTTGTACAGAGGCTGCTGGCCACTGATTGGAGGGCCTGAGTTGCAAGGCTGCTAGCTAAGGGACCTTGAGGGACTGAAGGGCTAGAGCTGGCCCACTGGTGGGTGGAGCTGGGCTCTGGAGTGGGTGGTTGTGGGGCAGGGGTCCAGGATCTAGTGTCGGCCTGCTGATAGATGGGGCTAGTTCCTGACATGACTGGCTGCAGGGTCCAAGGTGTCCCAGACCTGGTTCTCTTGGCTGGTTTTGGTGAGTGGCGCTGCATTCTGGGGCAGCTGGCCGAGGTGTCCAGAGTATGTCAGAGCTGATACTGTCCTGCTGGTCAGTGGAGCCAGGTTCCCAGGTATCTGGCTGCAGGGCCTTGGGAGTCCTGGAGCTGGTGTTGGCCTGCTGGTGGGCACAGCTGTAGCCCAGGGGATTCCTGGACTGTTGTCTGCCCACTGCGGGGTGAGGCCCAGACTGGGGTGCATGTTGGTCTACTGGTGGGTGGAGCTGGGACCTGAGGTCTCTGTCTGTAGGACCCTGAAGCCCTGGAGTTGGCATTTTGGCCTGCTGGTGCCATCCACCAGGGGCCAGGGGGTCCTGTGGCTGTGCCTACCTATTGGTGGATGAGGCTGGTCCCGAGGCTAGTGCTGGCCCACTGTGGCAGAGCTGGGCCCAGGGTCTCTGGCTGCATGGCCAGGGGCATCCCACTGCTGGTGCCGGTGCCCTGGTGTGTGGGGCCAGGTCCTGGGCCCTCTGGTGGGCAGGGTCTGGCTGAGGTGGCTGTGGTCTCAGGGGGTCTTAAGGCAGTAGTCCTATTGGTGGGTGGAGCTGTGTTCCTGCCCAGCTAGTGCTTGGCCTGAGGCGTTCCAGTGCTGGTGCTGACAGGCTGGTGGGTTGGGTCAGGTCACAGTGCTAATAAGCTTCAGGGAGGATTCCAAAATGGCATTTGCCAGCGGAAATGTCCCTGTGGTAGAACACGCTCCCCAAAATGGTTGCTGCCAGTGTCTGTGTCCCCAGGGCAAGCTCCAGCTGCTCCTGCCTCTCCAGGAGGCTCTCTGAGATCAGTAGGTGGATCTGACCCAGGCTCTTTTCAAATCCCTGCTTCTGCCCTGGGTCCCAGAGCATGTGAGATGCTGTGTGTGCCCTTTAAGAGTGGAGTCTCCAACTGGTTTGCAAGGCAGAAATAGAGACACAGATGTAGAGAACAAACATGTGGACACCAAGTGGGGAAAGGTGGGGAGGTGGAGGGGTGGGGTTGGGGTGGGATGAATTGGGAGATTGGGATTGCCATATATACATTACTAACAAGAAAAAAGTATCACATTGCACACTTTAAATATATGCAGTTTATTGTACGTCAATTGTATCTCAGTAAAAGTTTAAAAAAAAAAAAAAAGAGTAGAATCTCTATTTCCCACAGCCCTCTAGCTCTCCTGAAAGTCCTACTGCCCTTCAAAAACAAACGTTCTGAGGACTCATCTTCCTGGTGCAGGACCCCCAGGCTGGGGAGCCCAATGTGGGGCTCAACCCCTCTCTCCTTGGGGAGAACCTCTGCATTTGTGATTTTCTTCCCATTTGTGGGTTGCCTATCCAGGGGTGTAGGTTTTGACTATACCTCCTCTCTATTCTCCTACCCATCTTGTTGTGGTTCCTTCTTTATATCTTTAGTTGTAGAAGATATTTTCTGACAGCCTTCCAGTTTTCCTCATCAATATCTGTAATTTTCTTGTTCCTGTGGGAGGAAGTGAGCTCTGGGTCTTCCTACTCTGCCATCTTCAAATCTCTGGAACCACAACCTTGCTGAAAACTTTTATAACCTGTTTACTAAAGAGTAAAGTCACTAGCACTTTATTACTGTAATATTGAGATGAATCATATATTTGTGGGTATACTTTAAGATTCTATGAAATTGCGACTTCCTAGGTGGTGCAGTGGGAAAGAGTCCACCTGCCAATGCAGGGGACATGGGTTTGATCCCTGCCCCAGGAGGATACCACATGCTGCAGAGCAACTAAGCCCATATGCCACAACTATTGAGCCTGCGCTTTAGAGCCCGTGAGCCACAGCTATTGAGCCCATGTGCTGCAACTACTGAAGCCCATGTGCCTAGAGCCCGTGCTCTGCAACAAGAGAGGCCACCGCAATGAGAAGCCCGCGCACCACAACGAAGAGTAGCCCACTCTCGCCGCAACTAGAGAAACCCCGTGTGCAGCAACGAAGACCCAACACAGCCAATAAAATTAATTAATTAATTAAAAAAAAGATTCTATGAAATATATATAGGGAAAAATAAAATAATTATTCTCTGCTTTAGGTACCAAAAGTATTTTCCATCATGCTGAATATTAAGGAAAAAAGTAGAATTTTCTACTAGCATTTTCTGTTAAACCTAATGGATGTCCAATCAGTGTCAGTCTGGTTGGGGTCTCATTTAGGAGTTGGGACTCCACTCTTTTTTGAATTTTTGTTCATATACTAATTTCCAGATGATATGAAGCTGGTAAAGCTATCTAATATGTCTGAAGAAAAGAATCAGAATCCAAAATATCTCACTTGACTATAATAATGGGCTAATGCAGCTGTCCCCAGCCTTTTTGGCATCAGCGGGCGGGTGGCGGGGGGGGGGTGATTCAGGCGGTCATGCGAGTGATGGGGGGTGATGGGGCACAGTAGACGAAGCTTCGCTTCATCAGGTTCAAGCCCATCGCTCATCTCCTGCTGTGCAGCCCAGTTCCTAAAAGGCAGTGCACTGGTTCCAGCAGGGGACCCCGGGCTAATGTGACAATATCTAGTAAGAAAAGAAAAGAAAATCTAGTGCCCAGGTTCAAAAGCCACACAAGTATGAGGAGGTAGGATAGGAGCAAAGGAAGCTTAATGACAGTAAAAATATTTTAATCTGTGGGTTCAAGATTCTTAAAAATGTCCATAACCGTTTATCTTAATAAATTCTCAAATTTTGGTATAAGCACTTTCATCCCAGCAATATCAATAAGAGTAGAAAGTATAAGCAACATAAAAATATAACAACACAGGAATCAAATAATTCTTACAGATATATGGCAATTTAAAACTTACAGAAAGCTAATTACACAGGAAAATGCTCAGAATATAATACATGAAAATAGAAGATACAAAATTCCACATATGTACTAAAATTCTAACTTTGAAAAAAAACTATAATTTTATCTTCTACTCTGAATAGAGGAAAAAACTGGAACCGGAAGAAAATCTTCAAAATGTTATCAATGCTTGAATTTGTTTGGTAGAAAATAGGATAATTTTTTATTTTTTATTCATTTAAAATATTTTTAAAATCACTTGCTCATTGAAGAAAATCTAAAAATTATGTTAAATCATACATTAGCAAATGAAAGTTCTTTATAATCTCCGATCTCCCATCTCCTAAGAAATCCACTGTTAACAGTTTGCCTTATTCTCCTCATTTTTTTCCTTTGTATACATTAAAGGATATATGAAGGAGTTTCTCAAATGTGGTGGATACATCAGTTACATCAAAGTAACCTAGAGTGTTTATTAAAAAGGCAGACTTCCAGTCTCCACCCTGCGAAAATTCTGATTTCACAGGTCAGGAGTTAGGCCCCAAATCTACCTACTCCAAGTTTCCCAGGTGATTCTTATAGGTACCAATGATTTTAAGAGCATATGCTTTAGAACGCAAGAGGTCCTGCCATATACGAGCTGTGAGAGACTTTGGGTGCATTGCTAACGCTGCTGAGTCAGTTTCCTTACCTGTATAATTAGGATATAAATAGTAGCATCTGTATCATAGTTAGTGTAGGGATTAAATATGATAATAGACATGAAGTGTAATATGTTATAATGTATTACACATGAAAGCACTCAATAAAGGTAATAAGACCTAACACGTACACGATGCTTACGATATGCAAGGCACTAGTCAAACACTTTACATAGATGAATACATGTAATGCTGGAATTAAATCCCTCCTTATGGAGATCTTAAGTATCATTTAAACTTTACATCTTGAGAGAACAAACATATGGACACCAAGTGGGGAAAGCAGGCGGAAGGGGGTTGGAGTGGGATGAATTGGGAGATTGGGATTGCCATATATACATTATTAATAAGAAAAAAAATCAAATTTACACTTTAAATATATGCAGTTTATTGTATGTCAATTATATCTCAATAAAAGTTCTTAAAAAAATAAACTCCACATCTTAGAAGAGGAGGAGTAAAAAGTGGCCAATAGGAATTATACACTAAATGATGATGTGGAAGATAGAAGGGGGAGAATTTCCAGAATCATTTTCTTGATAAGGAGAGGGAACAGCACCGAGTGCACAAATGGAGAGGGGCTGGCCTTTGCTAGGGGCGCGGACAGGCACGCAGAGCAGTGGAACAGATATGTGCAGTAGATGTGCTGTTGGAAGTGAAAGTTCTCTTCTGAAGTTGGAAGCCAGCTGATAGGACGTTGTAAGTTTAAGAAAGAAAAGAAAAAAGATGTTCTCAACGGAGGCAGAGTGAAGGGACTAAGGAAATGCATTATTATTCCTAGGCAGTCCTGAGGACTCACTTGAGACTAGTGATCCTGAATTTTAGTTGAGACCACTTAGCATAGCTAAGGAAACTAAGATTCATCAGAGTTAAGTAATGTGCCTAAGGTCTCACGCCTCATAAGTGGCAACACCTATCTGGTTGTAAAACCACATTCAGCTGCTCAGGCACAGACACTAAATAGGTGTAGAATAGGATGTAACTTAGGTTGGGGTTTTGCTGAGGGAGGTGAGCATAAATGTAAAAGAGTATGATGACTGACCATGGGATTAAAGCTGAATCTGGGGGACTTCCCTGGTGGCTCAGTGGTTAAGAATCCACCTGCCAATGCAGGGGACACCAGGGTTCGATCCCTGGTCCAGGAAAATCCCACATGTCATGGAGCAACTAAGCCTGTGCGCCACAACTACTGAACCTGAGCTCTAGAGCCTGCGAGCCACAACTACTGAGTCCACGTGCCACAACTACCGAAGCCTGTGTGCTTCGAGCCCATGCTCCACAAGAGAAGCCACCTGAATGAGAAGCCTGTGAACCGCAATGAAGAGTAGCCCCTGCTCATTACAACTAGAGAAAGCCCTGTACACAGCAACAAAGACCCAATGCACCCAATAAATTAATTAATTTAAAAAGAAAACTGAATCTGGAGGGTGAAGAACAGCGAAAGATAATAGGATCAAAGGATTTTTGGAGTCAAGATACAAGAGGGAAGCAGCTAGAGGGTGAAATTGAGCTTAGGCTGTAATTGGTTGCAGGTGTTGGTAATGACAAGGGCTAAACTATGATCAGGAGCAGAATAGTTGAGGTAGGGCAGAGGACAGCATCACTGGAATACAAGAGGTCAGAGACTGAGGAGCCAGGCATTCTGGATGCTTTTGATGCCCTAGTCATATCTCCTTGACCTACTTCTACTTTCAGCAGCAGCAGCAGCTATGGTAGAAGACATTTCAGACTCCCCCTGACATCTTTGCACCTGAAAGGGGCACTTCTTCTGCTTTCACCTCAAGGTCTTCTCTGAAAGCCCAGGAGCCTGCTAGGTTCACAGGCAAGAACAAAGTACTGCAAGTATGAGGAAAATATGCTTCAGGAATCACCCGCTACCAGTAGGGTCAGAAGCAGGTGAATAAGTGCCCCAGCCTCTGGTCCTTCGACATACAATTTTGTGAGACACTCAGGATGATTCCCAGAGGCCTCATTGGACTTGAGTCTACCCCCCACTAGTTTTCCTACTGATCTTGATGCCACACCTTTACTGAGGCTTTTCCTCTTTCCCTACATCTTACTCTCCTTGCTCCCTGGTTCCTGCTTCCTAGGTTACCTCCCAAATAAACCACTTGTATCCAAAGTCCTTGTTTCAGGGTCTACCTTCAGGAGAAACCTTACTAAAACACCAGGGAACTCATAATCTTCTGTGAATATTGAAATCACTAAGAATCACGACAGCAGTCGTGTTGGAGAGAATGACAGAGTCAGGACCCAAACTAAGGAATGAGGGAGTGTGACCTGGGGGCGGGGTTCAGTCCATGACTGTGATGAGGAGGGCTAATGGATGTCAGACTCAAAGCTGAGTGCTTTTAGGAAGGAGGGGAGCAGGATGACTAGGAAGTGGCAGTGAAGAGCAAAGAAGACCAGCACACGGACTCCAGGCTCAGTGGTACATCAGCCATATCTTGAGAGAGAGGCACTGACTTCAGGGGAGAATCAAGTTTCACCTAGAATAAGAAAGTAAAAGAAGTATTAAGAGAAGAGTTTCAGGCTACAGAGGATTTTACTGCCTGTCCAGAGGCTTGCAAGTTGAGCAGAGGGTAGATGGAATCAGAAGGGGTAAGTGCTGAGGTCCATCTGGATAAGGGGTAACCCTAGGTGTTGGGCTACTTGTGGAGACAGACATAACAAAGCTAAAGGCATAATGAGATGGGTTTTAATGGTGGAAGGGAAGATAACAGGGGTGTGTCAGGCAGTTAGGGAAGGGTGGGGACCTTGCCAGAAACTCTAGGGTCCCCTTCTCTGCTGTGGTTGAAAGTGTGGAATCTGGGAAGGGGTGCTTCTACTTCATTCAAATCCACAAGGTTCTTGGGAATTCTCTTGACCCTTACTAGAGGGGGCAGGGAACCCAGGGAGAGACACAGGCTTATCTGAGGTACTGAGAATTCTGGAGAAAAAAAATTTTTTTTTGGCTGTGCCACAAGGCTTGTGGGATCTTAGTTCCCTGACCAGGGATCGAACCCATGCCCCCTGCATTGGACGTGCAGAGCCCTAACCACTGGACTGCCAGACAATTCCCTGGAGAACAAATTTTAATAACTAGTTTGGGGCTAGTCTGCTCAAAGCAACTGGTGAATAGTCACCTGTTCTTTCAAGGTCCTTCATTAACAATTGTTAACTAATACCTGAAGCTAATGCTTCGATTATACTTTCTAGACAAGCATGAATTAGATAATATGGGTCTTATGATATTCTACATCTGTAACAGAAAATCCCCCAAATGCTTGAAAATAGCACATGTCCAAAGTTTAAAAATATTGCGAAACAATATTGTAAGTCCCCACAATTATCAATTCTTGAAAAATCAGTAATTAGGTATGTGATTTCTGGAATAGATATTTTAACCAACTTGTTGGGTTGACCGACTTGTTTCCTATGAAATTGCTTGGGGTCTAATTATCTTTTACCATATCAGCGAGTTTTGTTGATTGACAGAACTGGGACTAGATCCACATCTTCAGATTTGTGATTTAATATTTTTCTTGTCTGAAGGATGGTTTCAGAAAAAAACAAGACAGACAAATACTCAAGGCACGTTTTGCTTGTCCTGTGAGGCTGAAGCCCTGGACCTAATTCTTATCTCCTCTGTGGCTGCCTCACCAAGGACTCGACTTTAGTTCCCATTTGCCCCGTGTCCACAGTGGTGACTCTCCCCTGCCTTACTCTCATGATGTATCATAACTCTCTTCACATAAGACAGGAGGGGTTAAACCAGAGACGGCTGCAAGTTTTTGGACTTCTTTTTTGCTGGACCAGTTTGCATATTCTCTGGACCACTTTGTTCCAGTGCCCGAGTCAAGCTCATCCTTTCTCTCTTACTCTCCCATTAAGTAGATTCTCTCACAGCTGGAAACTCTCCTCCATGAAAAGAGAAGACAAGTCAGAGGTTTTAACTCCAGGATCTGGAGCCCTCCAGAGACCACTGTTGGGCTTGCGGCAGCTGTGATGGAAAGTGTTCAAAACAGCATCTCACTAGCTGTTAGTGAGATGGTCTGTCAGTTAGCTACAGTGGCAGGAGCGGCCATTGGAGGTCACATTGACTTTTTGGCTTGAGGGGGATGTAAAAGACGCAGAAAAAAACACACACGTACCCCAGTGCTTCTAGTACTTGTTTCATTACCTATCACTACACAGTTATTCACTTTCTTAATATCAGGAAAAAACTTTATCTTGCCTAATCAAGTGGTAAGTAGAACAAAAATTACCCGTTGTTGGCCAATTTTAATACTTTATTCGTGGTATCACTTGGAGACTTCATCTAACTAGAGGGTTTTTTTATTGGTGTATAATTGCTTTACAATGTTGTGTCAGTTTCTGCTGTACACTGAGGTGAATCAGCTATATGTATACATATATCCACTTCCTCTTGGAACTACCTCCCCACCCCCACCCCCGCTGCCATCCCAGCCATCTAGGTCATCACAGAGCACTGAGCTGAGGTCCCTGTGCTATACAGCAAGTTCCCACTAGCTACCTACTTTACACATGGTCGTGTATTTATATCAATCCTAATTTCCCAATTCATTCCACCTTCCTCTTTCCCCTGTGTCCACATGTCCCTTCTCACATCTGTGTCTCTATTCCTGCCCCACCAATAGGTTCATCTGTGCCATTTTTTTAGATTCCACATATATGTGTAAATATGCGATATTTGCTTTTCTGTTTCTGACTTTCACTCTGTATGACAGACTCTAGGTCCATCCACATCTCTACAAATTGGGTACCAATTTCATTCCTTTTTATGGCTGAGTAATATTCCACAGTATATATGTGCTACATCTTCTTTATCCATTCATCTGTGGATGGACATTTAGGTTACTTCCATGTCCTGGCTATTATAAATAGTGCTGCAATGAACGTTGTGGTACATGTGTTTTTTTGAATTATGATTTTCTCAGGGTATATGCCCAGGAGTGGGATTGCTGGGTCATATGGTAGTTCTATTTTTAGTTTTTTAAGGAAACTCCATACTGTTTTCCATAGTGGCTATACCAATTTACATCCTCATCAACAGTGTAAGAGGGTTCCCTTTTCTCCACACTTTCTCCAGCATTTATTGTTTGTAGATTTTTTGAGGATGGCCATTCTGACCAGTGTGAGGTGGTAACTCACTGTAGTTTTAATTTGCATATCTCTGATAATTAGTGATGTTGAGCTCCTTTTCATGTGCCTCTGGGACGTCTGTATGTCTTCTTTGGAGAAATGTCTATTTAGGTCTTCTGCCCATTTTTTGATTGGGTTGTTTTTTTGTTATTGAGCTGCATGAGCTGTTTGTATATTTTGGAGATTGATCCTTTGTCAGTTGTTTCATTTGCAAATATTTTCTCCCATTCTGAGGGTTGTCTTTTCATCTTGTTTATGGTTTCCTTTGCTGTGCAGAAGCTTTTAAGTTTCATTAGGTCCCATTTGTTTATTTTTGTTTTTATTTTCATTATTCTAGGAGGTGGGTCAAAATTGATCTTGCTGTCATTTATGTCAGAGAGTGTTCTGCCTATGTTTTCCTCTAAGAGTGTTATAGTGTCTGGTCTTAAATTTAGGTGTTTAATCCATTTTCAGTTTATTTTTGTGTATGGTGTTAGGGAGTATTCTAATTTTATTCTTTGACATGTAGCTGTCCAGTTTTCCCAGCACCACTTATTGAAGATCCTGTCTTTTCTACATTGTATATTCTTGCCTACTTTGTCATAGATTAGGTGACTATAGGTGTGTGGGTTTATCTCTGGGCTTTCTACCCCATACCATTGATCTATATTTTTGTTTTTGTGCCAGTACCATACTGTCTTGATTACTGTAGCTTTGTAGTCTGAAGTTAGGAAACCTGATTCCTCCAGCTCCGTTTTTCTTTCTCAAGATTATTTGGCTGTTTGTGGTCTTTTGCATTCCCATACAAATTTTAAAATTTTTTGTTCTAGTTCTGTGGAAAATGTCATTGGTAATTGATAGTGATTGCATTGAATCTGTAGATTACTTTGGGTAGTATAGTCATTTTCACAATATTGATTCTTCCAATCCAAGAGCATGCTATATCTATCCATCTGTTTGTGTCATCTTTGATTTCTTTCATCAGTGATTTATAGTTTTCTGGGTACAGCTTTTTGCCTCCTTATGTAGGTTTATTCCTAGGTATTTTATTCTTTTTTTGCAATGGTAAATGGGATTGTTTCCTTAATTTCTCTTTCTGATCTTTTGTTGTTAGTGTATAGGGATGCAAGATATTTCTGTGCATTAACTTTGTATCCTGCAACTTTACCAAATTCATTGATTAGCTCAAGTACTTTTTTGGTGTCATCTTTAGGATTTTCTATGTATAGTATCATGTCATCTGCAAACAGTGACAATTTTACTTATTCTTTTACTTTTATTTCTTTTTCTTCTCTGACTGCTGTGGCTAAAACTTCCAAAACTATGTTGAATAGTAGTGGGGAGGGTGGACATCCTTGTCTTGTTCCTGACCTTAGTGGAAATGCTTTCAGTTTTTCACCATTGAGAATGATGCTTGCTGTGGGTTTGTCATATATGGCCTTTATTATGTTGAGGTAGGTTCCCTCTATGCCCACTTTCTGCAGAGTTTTTATCATAAATGGGTGCTGAATTTCATCAAAAGCTTTTTCAGCATCTATTGAAATGATCATATAGTTTTTATTCTTCAATTTGTTAATATGGTGTTATCACATTGATTGATTTACATATATTGAAGAATCCTTGCATCCCTGGGATAAATCTCACTTGATTTTGGTGTATGCTTCTTTTAATGTGTTGTTGGATTCTGTTTGCTGGTATTTTGTTGAGGATTTTTGCATCCATATTCATCAGTGACATTGGTCTGTAGCTTTCCTTTTTTGTGATATCTTTGTCTGGTTTTGGTATTGGTAATGGTGGCCTTGTAGAATGAATTTGGGAGTGTTCCTCCCTTGCAATTTTTTGGAAGAGTTTGAGAAGGATAGGTGTTAACTCTTTTCCAAATACTGGATAGAATTCGCCTGTGAATTCCATCAATATTCACAGCTATCTTTTCCTGGACTTTTGTTTGTTGGAAAATTTTTAATTGCAGTTTCAATATCATCACTGCATCCCATAGATTTTGGGTCCTCATGTCTTCATTGTCATTTGTTTCTATGTATTTTTTTTATTTCCTTTTGATTTCTTCAGTGATCTCTTGGTTATTTAGTAGCATATTGTTTAGGCTTCATGTGTTTGTTTTTTTAACAGTTTTTTTCCTGTAATTGATTTCTTTTTTTTTATATTTCTAAGAATTTTACTTTATTTTTTAAGGACTTTTATTGAAATATAATTGACATACAATAAACTGCATATATTAAAGTGTACAATTTGATATTTTTTTCTTATTAGTAATATAATATGGCAATCCCAATCTCCCAAATCATCACACCACAACCCTCCCCACCCCTCTGCTTTCCCCTCTTGGTGTCTATAGTGTAATTGATTTTTTTAAAAATAACTTTTATTGAGATACAATTGACATACAATAAACTGCATATATTTGAAGTGTACAATTTGATACTTTTTTCTTATTAGTAATATATATATGGCAGTCCCAATCTCCCAATTCATCCCATCACAATCCCCCCCCCAACTTTCCCCCCTTGGTGTCTATATTGTAATTGATTTTTAATCTCATAGCATTGCAGTCAGAAAAAATGTTTGATACGATTTCAATTTTCTTAAATTTACCAAGGCTTGATTTGTGACCCAAGATGTGATCTATCCTGGAGAATGTTCCATGTGCACTTGAGAGTGTTCTGTCTGCTACTTTCAGGTGGAATGTCCTATAAATATCAATTAAGTCTATCTGGTCTGTTGTGTTTCCTTATATATATTCTGTCTGGATGATTTGTCCATTGGTGTAAGTGAGGTGTTAAAGTCCCCTACTATTATTGTGTTATTGTTGATTTCCCCTTTTATGGTTGTTAGCATTTGCTTTATGTGTTGAGGTGCTCCTATATTGGATACATAAATATTTGTATTTGTTATATCTTTTTCTTGGATTGATCCCTTGATCATTATGTAGTGATCTTCCTTGTTTCTTGTAACAGTCTTTATTTTAAAAACTTCAGACTTTTTAAATCGGATATGAGTATTGCTACTCCAACTTTGTTTTGATTTCCATTTGCATGGAATATCTTTTTCAATCCCTTCACTTTCAGTCTGTATGTGTTCCTAGGACTGAAGTGGATCTCTTGTAGACAGTATATATATGAGCCTTGTTTTTGTATCCATTCAGCCAGTCTGTGTCTTTCGGTTGGAGAATTTAATCCATTTACATTCAAGGTAATTATCGATATGTATGTTCCTATTACCATTTTCTTAATTGTTTCAGGTTTGTTTTTGTGGGTCTTTTTCTTCTCTTGTGTTTCCCACCTCGACAACTTCCTTTAGCATTTGTTACAGGGCTAGTCTGGTGGTGCTGAATTCTCTTAGGTTTTGCTTGTCTGTAAATCTTTTGATTTCTCCATCCAATCTGAAGGAGATCCTTGCTGGGTAGGGTGTTCTTGGTTGTAGGTTTTTTTCTTTCATCACTTTAAATATATCCAGCTACTCCCTTCTGGCCTGCAGAGTTTCTGCTGAAAGAACAGCTAATAACCTTATGGGGATTCCCTTTTATGTTAGTTGTTGCTTTTCCCTTGCTGTTTTTAATATTTTTTCTTTGAATTTAATTTTTGTTAGGTTGATTCATATATGTCTTGTGATGTTTCTCCTTGGGTTTGGTCTGTATGGGACTCTCTGCACTTCCTGGACCTGGGTAGCTTTTTCCTTTCTCATGTTAGAGAAGTTTTCAACTATAATCTCTTCAAATGTTTTCTCAGACCCTTTCTCTTTCTCTTCTTCTTCACCTTTTTTTTTTTTTTTTTTTTTTTTTTTAATATTTATTTATTTATTTGGCTGTGCTGGGTCTTAGTTGCAGCATGTGGGAGCTTCATTGAAGCATGCAGGATCTTTTTTCTTTTCTTTTCTTTTTTTGTTTTGTTGTTGTTGTGGTGGTGGTGGTGGCACATGGCATGCAGAATTTTTTTTAGTTGCATCATGTGAACACTGAGTTCTGCTGTGTGGGATCTAGTTCCCTAACCAGGGATCAAACCCAAGGACCCTGCATTGGGAGCATGGAGTCTTAGCCACTGGACCATCAGGGAAATTCTCTCTTTCTCTTCTTCTTCTGGGACCCTATAATTTGAATGTTGGTGCATTTAATGTTGTCCCAGAGGTCTCTGAGACTGTCCTCATTACTTTTCATTCTTTTTTCTTTATTTTGCTCCTCCGTCATTATTTCTACCATTCTATCTTCCAGCTCACTTATTCATTCTTTTGCTTCTGTTATTCTGCTATTGATTCCTTCTAGTGTATTTTTCATTTTAGTTATTGTGTTGTTCATCACTGTTTGCTTGTTCTTTAGTTCTTCTAGGTCCTAGTTAACCATTCTTGTATTTTCTTGATCTGTGCCTCCTTTCTATTTCTGAGATTTTGGATCATCTTTGGTATCAGTACTCTGAATTCTTTTTCAGGTAGTTTGGTAGATTGCCTATTTCCTCTTCATTTATTTGGTCTTGTAGGTTTTTGCTTTCTTCCTTTGTTTGTACCATACTTTTTTGTCATCTCATTTTTTTTGTGATGGGTGGGGCTGTGTTCCTGTCTTGCTGGTTGTTTGGCCTGAGGTATCCAGCACTGGAGTTTGCAAGCAATTGGGTGGATCTGGGTCTTGGTGCTGAGATGAGGACCTCCAGGAGAGCTCATATGGATTAATATTCCCTGGGGTCTGAGGTTCTCTGTTAGGCTAGTGGTTTGGACTCCATGTTCCCACCACAGGAGCTCAGGCCCAAACCCCGGCCTGGGAACCAAGACTCTTAAGCTGTGTAGCAGGAGAAAAAAAAAAGAGGCAACAAACAAAAAGGTGCAGAACAATAACAAAGAATAAAAAATAAAATTGGAAAAATAAACAATATATTAGAAAAAATAAAAATGTAACAATGACAACAACAAAACAAAACAGAACAACAATAGTAGGAAAAAAGGAAAGAAAAAAAAAGCTGGAAAAGGCCTTGTGGGGGGATGGGAGGTAGGGGGTGGAGGTTGGGAGGGGCAGATCTCAGTCCTGGGAACCTCACCTGCTGGAAGAGGCCCTGGGGGGGGGGGGGGTGGCTTAGGCCCAGGATCCATGCAGCTGGAAGAGGCCCTGGCAGGAGTGGACAGGGCTTAGGCTCAGTGTGGAAAAGTCCCTGGAGGGGTGGGACTTAGACTCAAGATGGGCATGCCCAGTGGGAGGTGTGGGGGTGGGGGAGTGGGTTCAAGTTGGGTGGTTGAGGTGGGGGTTGGGGAGTAGGGAGTGGGAGGATGGGGTGGAGGATGGGGGAGATTAGGTTCAGGACCCCTGTGGGAGCCCCAGAGGGCTCAGGATTAGACCCAGAACCCCAGCAGGCTCCCTGGGGCCCAAGTGGGTGGGGGAGATGCTTGCCACTTTCCCCTCTAATCCCCCAATCCCCTGAAGCTCCCTCCCCATCTGTGCCAATCCCCCTGAACCTTGGGTCCCTCCTTGGGCCCCTCCAAGTGTGGGAATAATTCCTTTCCCCCTGCTGCCCCTCAGAGACTCTGGTCAATTCCGTCTCCACTTTTCCTCCCTCTCTCCCTCCCTTCCATGCCCCCAGGACCTGTGTGGCCAGAGGGGGCCCCCGGGGGCTGAGGTTCAGGCTTGGGACCCCAGCAGGCTGTGTGGGTGGGGGAGATGCTTGCCATTTTCCTCTCTGATCATCCAACAATCCCCTGGAGATTTCCTCCCATCCCTGCTAATCCCCTCTGAGGAGATAGCCCCTCAGATTGTGGGAACCCCTCCCCTCCCCCAGCCACCCCTCAGGGATGCCAGCCCCACCCCCCCGTACTTTTCCTCCCCCCTACCCCGCATGTCCTACCCAGTCACACAGGGATGCCTCCTGTCCTCTTAGGTGTCTGAGGTCTCTCACCAGCACCTGGTTGGTGCCCTAGTTGTGAGGAGACATGAACTCCACATCCTCCTTCTCCACTATCTTGACTCCACTCTGTCTAGTTAGAATTTTATTTTTAAATTGTATAATACTTTTTATTTAAGCAACTATCTTAAAATCCTCATGTTTAAGTTCTCATTTTAGACAATTTACAAGATAAGGATGGACTATGAAAGTAGTATTTTAGTAATCAAATTTAGAAAGTTACCTTCTATTCAATTTTTTAATTGAATTATATACAAAGTGAATCGTTAGAGTATTTTTGCTGTGCCAGAGAAACATAGTAATTACAGTACAATAGATGGGTCCTGCTGTATTTTTGGTTAATAACTTACTACCTATAAAATTAAAATATCCCCAGGCATCACAAGTCTAGGTAATGACGTCACATTAATATTAATACCTAAATTTTGCCACTTCTCCCATGGACCTTCACTTCTTCCTCCTCACTTGTTTTGTTTTATTTTGTTTTGCTCCAGGATGTGCTTTGAAATGTTCAGAATCAGTTCTGCTTATGTTCTTCAGCTTCATTCAGCTCCATCATTTAGCTGACTATTTACAATGTATTGGTGATTTCAGAGAATATACATACTTACAAATGCTAATTAGGAGACAACTGAGAACAAATATAAGGGAACAAAAAAAATATTTAAATCATGGTGGTAAAGCTATATTGGAGAATAAGTCTTGAAAGGGAGGCTAAGTGTTGTTTTTTTCTCTCTTTTCTCTGAATAGAACTTGCCCACTTAGTTGTAGGTGGGGCAGTTAGAGAACTACAGACCTCCTTCAACTCTTGCAACTTAGAAGTGACTATGGCCTGGAATGTACAAGAATTAGCTTGGACTAGCAGCAACATCCTGTTATATTTATCTTTTATATGGTTTCCCCAAAATTAATTTGTATATTCAATGAAATTAGAATAAAATACATAATTTTTATAGAAACTTTATAAGCCAATTAAAATGTGTTTGAGAGATGAAAATGTGCAAGAACTGCAAAAAATAATGTAAAAAAAAAAAGGAGGACTTGTCCAACCATATATTAAACCATATGTTACTTTTTCCATGCTGGGTTTATTTTTTAAAAAACTTTTTATTAAAGAAAATGTTACAACAGAAATGGAAACTGGGGTTTTTATGGAAACCCCAAGAGTAGGTGTGTAAGAGTTGAGCAATCCTAGTTTTACTTTAGCTGTTTCTAATCTATGGTGCAATAACTAATCTTGTCTTTCACAAAGTTAATTCCTTAATCACTCTCTGACTTTAGGTATCCTGTGCCTGGCATTCTCCCTGCCCCCCACATCCTTGTAACACTCCCTCATAACATTCTTCAGAAAGAAGATCCCAGGCGGATAACCTTGGGGAACAACCAAACCCAGTGTTGTGGCTTTTTGGGAACTTTGCAGAAGAAAGAAGAATGCAGGACTATCACTGCTCTGATTTTTATCAAATACCCCTGACCATGAGCCCCAACTATAAGACCTCTCCCTATTCCCCAGGGAAGGGGGCACAGTTCTTGAGGCCCTAGCCTGCTGTGTTCCTCTCTCTGCCTGGCAAAGAATAAAGCCACTCTTTCTTCCTCCTCCAAAACTCTGTCTCCATGTCTCATTTTGGCATCAAAAATTTCATAAAAAATAGAAAAAAAAGGCACAATGAAAATCCATGTGCATACTGTATTAGATTCCTATTGCTGTTGTAACAAATTACCATAAACTTAGTGGCTTAAAATAATACAAATTAATTTTTTTTACAGTTCTGGGGGTCAGAAGTCTAAAATTAAGGTGTCAGAAGGGCTGCATTTTTTCTGACAGTTTCAGGAAAGAATCTGTTCCTTATGTTACTGAACAGAAGTCTGTATGCCAGATGCACAGTGAGTCTGTTACTGAGCCCAAGCTCACTCTGCTTGCCGCACAACATGCCAATGAATCAGAGAGGAGGTGTTGAGGCAAGGAATATGACTTTATTCAGAAAGCTGGCAGACTGAGAAGATGGCAGACTAGTGTCTCCCAGAAACCATCTTATTGGGTTCTGGATGCCAGAGAGGGAGAGGCAGGGAAGTAAAGTAAAAAGGGTTATCAGTCTTGCAAAACATCTCCTGGAATGACTAGCCTTGGGGAAGGGATGTGTTAGTTTCACAGGCGGGTAGGGTTCCCTGAGGCAGGCTATTGTGTATGATTAAAGCAACGAAAAGCAAAGGTTAAAGTCAAAGAAACAGATCCGATATGGAGTCCAATTTAGCTCTTCCCTATTACAAGACCAAGTAAACCAAAACCTCAGAGTGTGGAGAAGAGAAGTGTTTACTGACAGGCCAAGTAATGAGACTGGTGGCTCGTACTCAGAAACCTTGAGCTCCCTTGATGGTTTTCAGGGAAAGAGTTTCTATAGGCAAGATTTGGGGTGAGGGCTGCAGGATGTGTGACTTTCTTCTGATTAGTTGGTGGTGAGGTAACAGGGCGGTGCTCCAGGAATTTTGTGCTCAGCCTGAGGTTGACATCCTCCACCTGGGTGGGAGCCTTAGTTCCTGCAGAAAAACCCAAAGATATTGTTATGTACACAGTATCCCTTGAGGGGGAACCAGGACCCTACTGTTTCTTGACTGCTCCTCCCTTGTTTCGGTATCCTCTCCCTTCCATGACTAGCAACTGCTTGAATCTGCCCTTTGGAATTTAGGGAAGGTCAAGGAGACTGAATGAAGCCTGTTTCCTACTAATAAGAAATGGGAGGACTTCCCTGGTGGCAGCGTGGTTAAGAATCTGCCTGCCAGTGTAGGGGACATGGGTTCAATCCCTGGGCTGGGAAGATCCCACATGCCATGGAGCAATGAAGCCCATGTGCCACAACTACTGAGCCCGTGCTCTAGAGTCCGTGAGCCACAGCTACTGAAGCACACATGCCTAGAGCCTTTGCTCCGCAACAAGACCACAGCTACTGAAGCACACATGCCTAGAGCCTTTGCTCCGCAACAAGAGAAGCCATCGCAACAAGAAGACCATGTGCTACAACGAAGAGTAGCCCCCCGCTCACCACAACTAGAGAAAGCCTGTGCATAGCAACAAAGACCCGACACAGCCTATAAATAAATAAACAAACAAACAAATAAATAAATATAAAAAAAAGAAAAGAAAAGAAAAGAAACGGGTGACACAGAAAGGATTTGTACCAGGGAGGGCCCCACAGGACCCTGCTCAGGTTCTCTTACCTTGTCCATCTTCTCGTGGCTGCCAGCCTTCCTTGGCTGGTGGCTCTGTCCTCCATCTTCCAAACCAGCAGCATAGCATCTTCTCTTTGACTCTGCTTCTGTGATCGCATAGTCTTCTTTTTGTTGACTTTGACCCTCTTGCCTCCCTCTTATAAGGACTCTTGTGATTATAATGGGGCCCACATGGATAATGAAGGATAATCTTTCCATCAAGACCCTTAACTTAATCTCACCTGCAAAATTCTTTTGCCAGGTTAGATAACATATTCACAGGTTCTGGAAATTAGGTCATGAACATCTGAGGCATTATTTTGCCTTCAATCCACAGCAACCACTCATGGTCACCCTTGTCCCATGTACACTCCAATTCACTTCTAATCTATTATTTTGAAACAAATTCCCAACATCCTATCATTTCATCCATAAATATTTTAGAATGTATCTCTAAAACATTAAGGGCTTGTTTTAAGAACCTTTATAATACTCTTACATGAAGGGGGACCCTTCCAGGCCTGAGAGAGGGCTCTCATCTAACACTCGGAAATGAATTGTCCGAGGAGACACACGTGCTGACAAACAAGAGAATGTATTGGGAAGGGGTACCCAGGCGGAGAGCAGGAGGGTGAGGGACCCAGGAGGATTGCTCTGCCATGTGGCTCGCCATCTCGGGTTTTGTGGTGATGGGGTGGGTTTATGGGTTGTCTCTGGCCAATCACTCTGACTCAAGGTCCTTCCTGGTGGCGCACGTATCACTCAGCCAAGATGGATTCCAGCGAGGAGGATTCTGGGAGGTGCACGGGACACACAGACTTGAGTTTCCTCTCTCCTTTTGACCTTTCCTGAATTCTTCAGGTTGGTGTTAGCTTGTTAGTTCCACATTCCTTACCAGGACCTCCTGCTGTAAGAAAATTCTTGCAAGTGGTTACTATGGTGCCTGGCCAGGGTGGGCAGTTTCAGTCAGTGGTTCCCCTAACAATACTATTATCACACCTAAAAATCAACATAATGTATTAATACTATTGTTTAGAATTCAGTTTTCCCTGATGGTCACAAAAGTCCTTTTTACAGTTAAACCAGGATCATATGCTCAATATAATGCACATTGTTGATATATCCCTTAAGTCTCTTCTAACTTACAAGTTTCTGTGGTGGACACTGAGATATCCCATCCTGATCCCCTTCCATGAAGGACTTATTGCCCCAGCTCTGCTGTCCACAGGCAACATGCAGCTGTTAGTTCCCTCAGGAATGGCCTCAGATGCAGAGCCACCTCACCCAAAGCCACACCTAAGCCACACCTCTTCTGGAAGGCCCATCTCTGGCAACTTATCCACAAAAAGGAATAAAGCCCTCAACATCTCAGCCTAACTCTATCTCAGAGTCAGCTTCATAGGAAATCCATCCTGTGACAGTCATTACCAGGAGGTTTTCAATAAAAGAGCAACTAAAATGAGGTTTTGAAATGGAATCACTTCTTACTAGTGAAACATACACCTCAGATTGCAACTTGAACCCACGTGCCAGGACTCAAACCCACCTAAAGTCAGATTGGACTCAAACCCACACGCTGGGACTCAAACCCGGCCAAAATCCAAGATCTTCCAACTGAGATCACATACCTGGTTTCAGGACTTAATGACGCTCAGGTTCTTGATGTCTTATCACAGAAAGAATTCAGTGAGAGACAAAGTGATAGGTAAGAAGTTTATTTAGAGATTTTTTTAGAGAGACACACACTCCACAGACAGAGTGTGGGCCATTGCAGAAGGTGACAACCAGGGTATGGGGGTTGTCAGTCTTTGTCAGGGTGGGTAATTTCATAGGCTAATAAATGGGCGGAGTATTCCAGCATTGGGCCACTGCCCATTTTTGATCCTCATGGTCAGCCTTGGAACTGTCATGGTGCCTGGAAGTTGACTTGTCCGCCATCTTGGACCCATTTGGGTCTAATCAGTTTATGTTATGTTCTTGGGCTGTGTCCTTCTTTCAAAAATTGTGCCCTGATCCCTGCCCTCCTGTTCACTAGTATGATAAGTACACTATCAAAGGTTAAAACTTTCCCCAGCAGTTAATTGTTTGATATACGGCAGAAGAGAATGCATTAGCTGGTTTGAGGAATATATGCTAACTATATGGGTAACTATAGTAAGTATAAGGACAGTGGTATTGAGTGGCTATCACTTAGCACAAGGAAATGAAAATGAGAAGCTGAGAGCATTAACTGTCAATTGGAAACTGTGTGAGATACAGAATATTCTCTGATACCTTACAAAGAGGCTTTCATCTCCTACAGTGGGGGAATGGAGAAAGCCAAGGACCAGGACCAGGACTTAATCATCAAGGTAACCGAGCTTCAAAGAGAGTTAAACTCCCTATAAAGCCAGGTCTTCTATGCCAAAGTCAGGGAGGGCCCTGATGGAGAAAGGATGGACACATGGAGTGAAGTCATCTAGTCTGATGACCTAGAAAATCTTTTTATTTATTTATTGGCTGCATTGGGTCTTCATTGCTGTGTATATGCTGTGTATAGGCTTTCTCTAGTTGTGGCGAGCGGAGGCTACTCTTTGTTGTGGTGTGCGGGCTTCTCATTGCGGTGGATTCTTTTGTTGTAGAGCATGGGCTCTAGATGGGCTTCATTAGTTGTGGCACTTGGGCTCAATAGTTGTGGTTTATGGGCTCTAGAGCACAGCCTCAGTAGTTGTGGCACACAGGCTTAGTTGCTCCGCAGCATGTGGGATCTTCCTGGACCAGGGATGGAAACTATGTCCCCTGCATGGCAGGCGGATTCTTAATCACTTCGCCACCCAGGAAGTCCCTAGAAAATCTTGAATTACCAGATTATCCTGAACCCTCGGAGACTGAGAAGTCCACCCCTCCCTATTAAGAACTAGAACGCCTCTCCTGGCTTGTTGATGATACAGATTTTTTTCTCACAAGGCAACATGTGCCTCTCTTCTTGGCCTTAACCAGGGTTAAGTCATAATATAACCCAGTCAAGAATGTGCTGGGCCTGATAAGGGAAGAAAGAGACTATATCCCAAAAGGATGTGCTGGCAGGGGCTGGGGGATTACACACGCTGTTGGTGTCTGAAGGTTCTTGATCAGTAAACCAGAATATAAGGTTGGATAAGGGAAATTTTATTGTTTTGGGAGCATTTTCACAGGATTTTGGATTTAATACTCTGGCAAGGACCCTAGGAGATGGTGCCAACTTTCTCCCGGGATGCCTTCTAGAAACAGAAAAAGTAACATCCACACTAAATGAAGCTAGAGTGCTAGAATTGCCATGACTGATAGTAAAAGGAAGGGTTAAAAGTCTCAGAGATGTGAGCATGCTGAAGTGGACATGCTCTGTCAAGTGGAAAATTCTCCAGGTGAATGTCCTGGTAAGAGGGGCACCTGTGTCACTCACTAGGAAGTTCAGTTGTAGCTCTCCTCTGCAGGTCAGGGCTGATGGTAGGGAGGTCATTACAGAACTAGGCTCCCCAATAGGGATGAGGATGATAGTATACCAATGATAGTGCCCCCCCCTTGCCTGGCAAAGCAATAATGCTGTCCTTTCTACTTCACCCAAAACGCTGTCTCTGAGATGTGATTCAGCACTGGTGCAAAGAGGCTGAGCGTTCGGCATCAGACTCTGCAACACCTCAGCAAATGTACATAGTAATTGTTTCTCCTGCCCTTTCCCCTCAAAACCTGCAGCCGTTTTCTTGGGTGACTATAATCTGGGGAAAAGGGAATACCTACATATTTCAAGGACCATTGGCCATGGGGGACTTCACCTAGCAGGCCTGGCTACTATGCTTTGGAAGGTCTGCTTACAAGGTTGGTATCTGGAAACCTGGATTTGAGGAAGGTTCTCACTGTCCCCAGAACTGATGAGAGTGGCTTGTTTGCCTAAACTGCACAAGGAATATGGCTTATGCTGAATACGTGCCAAGCAGAGACTGCTATGTGATCAGCCTCAACAAAAACACTGGGGGCTGAGTGTCAGGGAGCTTCCATATAGACAGCGTGTCACGTGTGTTGTCACAACTTCTTGCTGGGGGCTAAGCACATCCTGTGGGATTCCACCTGGAGGGATCCTTGGAGTCTCATGACTTTTTCCCCAGACTTTGTTCCATGTACCTTTTCCCTTGGCTGATTTTGCTTTGTATCCTTTGCTGTAATAAATTACAGCCACGAGTAGACTATCTGCTGCGTTCTGTGAATCTTCCTGTGAATTGCTGAAACTGGGTGTGGTCTTAGAGACCCCCTTGACAGGGACCAATCAGCCACTCAGTGCAGATAATCACATTGGATCTTCACAGTCATGAAAGGGACACAGATTTGTCCTCACTGGAATAGATACATATTTTGCGTATGGTTTTACCTTCACTGTCTGCAATGCTTTTGGCTTCACTGTCATAGGATGCCTTATCCAGGGATTCGCCTATAGCATTAGGTCTGATCAAGGAAGTAACTTCATAGCAGAGGAAGTGCAGCAGTGGGTTCATGCTTATGGAATTATCTGGTCTTGCCACCTACCTCAACACCCAGAAAGGTAAAATGGCTTACTGAAGACAGTTACAGACCCGTATATACAGGAGACAAAACCTGAAAGGGTGGGGTTCCATCTTAAAGAATGCAGTATATGCTTTGAATCAGAGACCATTATATGCTACAGTCTCCCTGTATCCTGAATACATAGGTCTGGGTATCACAGAATAGAAGTATGAGTGACTCCTTTCACTATACATTGAATTTTCCTTTCTACAAATTTGAATTCACAGACTTTAAAATATTTAATGTTATTTTACTATACTATTGTTCGTTGTGATGCTCATATTGTCCCAGCTTTGGCCTCTTCAGATTTGCTTCTAAGTCCTTTTGCTATATCAATAGTATTCCTTGATACTTTCTAGTGTGACAAGATATCCAGGCTCTTTTTGTTCATTTCCTGCTCCAGACCAAGACTCAGCCATTGTCATAAAGGAGCCCTGGTTCTCTTCAGTGGGAAATAGTCTGAAAAGTGTTGGTGGATGTGGGAAGGGCTTATAGCAATTGATTTAGTCATTGTGACACCATCTTTTAAAAATTCAGTAAATGAAAATGTAGTATTAGCTTGACAACAGAATAATAATCAGTGGAACTGAAGTCTGGAAATGGCTTTTGTATAGACAAAGATGGTGCTAAAATATAGACGTTTAAATTTATGTGATAAAGATGGCAATTCAGATGTTTGGAGAAAGGAAGAAATGACATTGGAATAATGGACTGTTTACTCAGAAATAAATTCTTGTGTCATACCATGTGTAAATAAGTTCTGATACATAAAAATGTAAACAAAAAAAGTAAAATGTAGGAGAGTATTTTATAATTTTTGCCTAGGGAAGAAATTCCTAACCAAGACAGAAATCCTAGAAAACATAAAAGAAAATGAAAATTTTACAACAAAAGATAACATAAGTAAGTTATAACAGGCTGGAAGATAATAACTTCAACATACAAAACAAATAATTTCTATCTGTACTATAGAAAGTTTTCCTAAAAAAACAGTAAGAAAAATTCTAACAATCCAATCGGAAATTGGAAAAGAATACCAGTAAGCAATTCACCAAAGAAAAAAACAAATGATCAATAAATTTATAAAGGCTGTTCAGCCTCAGAACAGAAAAATGCAAATTAAAATGAAAAAAATTTTGCCTGTTATATGTCAAAATTTTGCCATTATTTAGTGTTAATGAAGATCTGAGGGAAATAAAATTTTTTGGCTGTGATATGCAGCTTGCAGGATCTTAGTTCCCTGACCAGGGATTGAACCCGGGCCCGAGCAGTGAAAGCATTGAGTCCTAAACTACTGGACTGTCAGGGAATTCCCAACAGATACTCTTCTATACGTTTCTTGAGAGTATCATTGACTTTTTAACTGACTGATTGATTGGCTGCGTTGGGTCTTTGTTGCTGCCAGTGGACTTTCTCTAGTTGTGGCGAGTGGGGGCTACTCTACTCTTCGCTGCAGTGCATAGGCTTCTCGTTGTGGTGGCTTCTCTTGCTGTGGAGCACAGGCTCTAGGTGTGCGGGCTTAAGTAGTTGTGACCATGGGCTCAGTAGTTGTGGCGCACGGGCTTAGTTGCTCCGTGGCACGTGGAATCTTCCCAGCCCAGGGACTGAACTGCTGTCCCCTGCATTGGCAGGCGGATTCTTACCCACTGTGCCACCAGGGAAGTCCCATATTATTGACTTCTTTTTAAATGAAATTTGGCAACAACTACTGAAAAATGTGCAATGCTCTTTGACCCAGCAAGGACACTTTTAGGAAACCATGATATAAATAACTCACACATTTGCACCAAAATATGTTCACTAATATGTTCATTGTAACATTATTTATAGTAACAAAAAACTGGAAACAATATAAGTTTCTACTATTGAAAGTGGATATATATTTCCCTCTATATTATGGTACTCCATGAAGCTGTCAAAGAGAAAAATCAATATAGGTCAACATGGAAGAGATTTCCAAGGCCCTTATGATGTGTAAAAGGCAAGTTACAAAATAATATTATAAACTTTTGATAAAATTATATAAAAATATTATAATATATAAACATTAAAATATTATAAAAATTTCATTTATATAGTCCCTCCCCCATCATATATGTGTGTATTGTATGTGTAAATATGTAAGTAAAAGACAGGAAGGATGCACATAAAGTTGTGAATGGTGATTTTCTCTCCAAGGAGAGTGGAACTGGGGTGGGGTAAAAGGAGGCTTTCACTTTCTACTTTCTAGATCTCTATTCTTAGATTTTTTTTTTCTTTTTACAACATTACTAAGAGGAAATATATTAAATATTAACTTAGTTGTTTTCAGGTGATGGGTCTAATGGTGACTTTTCTGTCATCGTTTTATTTTTTGCAATTTCCAAATTTTGTACAATTGGCTAGTATTCATTACATAATAGGAACACTTCTATTAAAATGATGGTACTACCTTAGAAACATTATGCTAATTGAAAGAGGCCAGTCATCAAAGACCACATATTATATGATTCCATTTATATGAAATGTTTAGTATAGGCAAATATAGGAACACAAAGTAAATTAGTGGTTGTTTAGGACTCCAGTGGTGTGGGGTGGGAAGCGGTATTGGGAGTGACTGCTAAAGAGTACGGGAATTTCCTTTTTGAGGTGACAAAAATGTTCTAAAACTGATTGTGGTGATGATTGCACAACTCTGAGTGTACTAAAAACTAACTGCACATCTTAAATGGGTGTTGTATTGTTTGTAAACTACATGTCAATAAAGCTATTACCAAAAAATCTTTTGAAAAACAATTCCAATAATCATTTTATGTATAACTGACTAAGAAGCTCAATCCTTTGACCTACAGTTCTTACCACACAGTGCATGTGCACTAACTGTTCCTGGTGATGACTTCCCAGAACTGCTCTGGAGATATGAGGGCCTATGCTCATTTGAGCACCTGTCCATCTGGTCAGATGCTGCTGGTGATTGCCAGTGATGCCCAAGAGCTATATCATCTTCTGTTTGTCCTACTAAAGCATTCTTCCCTGACTCCAAGAATCAGATCAGTAAGATAGCCATTATCAACAATTAGTTTCTGGGGACTTCCCTGGTGGTCCAGTGGTTAAGAATCCACCTTACAACGCAGGGGACATGGGTTCAGTCCCTGGTCGGGGAACTAAGATCCTACACGTCTTGGGGCAATTAAGCCCATGAACGCTAGAGCCCTCAAACCACAACTAGAGAGAAGCCTGCGCGCTGCAAGGAAGAGCCACAATGGAAGATCCCTCATGTGGCAACAAAGATCCCGCATACTGCAACTAAGACCCAATGCAGCCAAATAAATAAATAAGTATTAAAAAAAAAATTAGTTTCTGGCACACCATGGGGATTAAAACTGGCTTCTTGGCAACTTCGTAGTTAAAAGAATTACACTAAAAATAAAATAAAAATAAATGACATTTATCAAGTGCTTACTATGTGCCAATCATTGTAAATATTTTACATGTATGACGCTGAATATGCTGAAGTTAAGAAAATTGTGTATGACTTAACAGCTCAATTCAAAATTTAATAAGTTCCTACTATGTGCAGGCCTGAAGCATGACAAAGATGAACTAACCACAAAAAAAGTCACAATTTCTGAAATATCTGTTAAGCTATAGTAGATGACCATCATCCCTTTTCTGTAATTTTGAAATCCAAAAGGTGCTGAAAATCTAAAATTCTTTTGATAACTCATTTGGCAGCAAACATTTGACCTGATCTGGTTATTGATAAGCTTGTCTTTAAAGTGTGAATATTCATACATTTTGCTGCATACATGTTACTGTTTACTGTGGTGTTCTGCCACACACCCCACCAGGGTCTTACATAACACACAAGGGGTTTCAGATCTCTACCTGATTCTTATTTGTACTTCACTTGTGAATATACACACAGGTATTTAATAGCAGTTAATAGTTGCTTCTGCTTTATTTTTAATTTTTAAAAATATTTATCTATTTTATTTTTTGGCTGTGTTGGGTCTTCGTTGTGCATGTGGGCTTTCTCTAGTTGCAGCGAGCAGGGGCTACTTTTCATTGCGGTGCACCAGCTTCTCAGTGCGGTGGCCTCTCTTGTTGCGGAGCACGGGCTCTAGGTGTGCGGGCTTCAGTAGTTGTGGCACATGAACTCAACAGCTGTGGCTGTAGAGCACAGGCTCAGGAGTTGTGGCACACTGGCTTAGTTGCTCCGCGGCATGTGGGATCTTCCTGGACTAGGTCTCGAACCCATGTCCTCTACATTGGCAGGTGGATTCTCAACCACTGTGCCACCAGGGAAGTCCTGCTTTTGCTTTAAAAGCACCACTGAAGATGGTTCACTAAAAATGGATAATGTAACAATCCTGTGACAATAAGAGTTCTCATTCTCATTCTTTTTATTCATTATTTAAAAATCAAATAACACTAATAACATACTTCAAAAAGATTATACCATATCTTTCTTCCATTGGTTGTCATTCTAAAAAAATGGCAAGAGATGATTATAGCAAACGTGTTTGCTCCTCCGTGGAATATACAAATTTAAATATATGGAACCCACATTTAACAGGATTAATTCAACATAATAACCATCAATTAATAATCACCAAATGTCACAGAGATGACGTTTTAGACACTATTTAAAAAAAGAAAAAAAATTACGCAGAGACATAACAAGGACCACCAGTTTTTTAATGTCTTTAAAATTTTTCTTATATCTTCTTATTCTATACCATGATTATGTGATTAGATTATATAGTAATTGATTAGAATGTCACACTTCATTAGTCATGTTATTAAGATTTTGGAAATAATCAAGTCATGTTGTAGTTCATTCAGGTTCAGGAGAACAGTTTGTTAGTTATTTTAAGATCAGTTGCTCAGGAAAGTTTAGTGAAAACACTGGAATTTAGAAAGGTTCTGAAGCTGAGATGGCTATTTATCAGCTGTGGAATATCCAAGAGTTAGCTTCTGATTGGGAATGCATTCTACTATTTTAAAATACTAAGGATCTAACTTTAAAGCCTCTATAGTCTTTCATTATTTTTTCTTAATGATTACACATTTCTGACTAAATCTCTCCAGGCAGTCATGGGGAACAAATAAGTTACCTTATCAAATGGGTCTTTTAGTCTTTTGAATCCTTCTCACTAAGGAAAATATTCAAATAGAATGCACTCTTTTGAGTTATAGAAGAAAAATTAATCAGTCGATCTAAGAAAGAATTGGAAAATTTTATTCGAGCTGAATTTGAGGATTAAAACCTGGTGAAGAGCATCTCGGAAAGCTCTTAGAACTGTTCTGCCCATTATAAGTAAGACACAGTTTATATAAGTTTTTTGAGACAGAGGGCTGTACATCAAATGACATATTATTGACAGTTTACATAATACAGATCTAAGCGCCACCGTGGTAGGTCTTGTGACCCTTTACAAGCTCAGGAAGGAAAGTTCTCTTTTAAGGAGTTGTCTTGCTGATGTTGAGCAGGTGTCCCTGCCAATGGGAGAGGTTTGGTTGATGAATAGTGCACAGTCGGGGAGAGAGGAAGCCAAAGGGCAAAGAAGAATCTCTTGTTTAAATTTTTCTTGTCTTGCCATAAAATATGAATTTTATTTCACAAAGTCAAAGAAAGTTTTGTTCTTAATTTAACCAAAGGCAATATAAAATCTGACAAAAGCCGTCCTAAGATGATTTTATTAATCCATAGATTCAGTTTCTTCATGATGTAAAGTTGGATTAAAATACTGACAAAGTTATCTTAACAATAATAGAAATGACTGCTTTGGTTGCTACCAAACCAAACCAAAACAAACAAAAACTGCTTTGAGGCTTTTGGAAACCTAGAGTAAACTCTCAAGTTTCTAGGCTCAAAAAATCTTGTTTGCTACTATTATGTATATAAAGGCCACATTTAAAAGCACTGTGATTACATAATCATTGTGGCTTAAGCTTACCACTTAGCGAAACATCACATCTCTACATGCAGGGGAAGTGTTAGTGCAGCCTGCTCAAGATGAGCAATTTCTGTCATGGATGAATTTGTTATGTGATTGGATACTCTTTCATTTCTTTTTAATCACATTTAAAATATTTAGTAATTAGCTACATCATTCATCACTTAAAAAATTTTAAATAAATAAGGCTTAAATTTAAATTAAATTTTAAATTAAATAATTTTAATGTAAAATCAAATGTATTTGACTTCTAAGAACCTTAGTCAAAATGTTTCGCCTGGAGCTAATATTTTTACTACATTGGCATTATTATCCATATGCTATATAATGATGTATAAGAAAATAGGTCAGCTATTTATATATATATATATATATATATATATATATGGAGATAGATAAATAAAGATATTGGGCTAAGGTTATAAAGACATTTGGCAATCTGGTAGAAGAACTCAGATCTCTGTAGTCATTGTTCATTTTAATACTCTTTTACCACAAACAGCTGCTTCATCATAATGATTTAAGACCAATTTTAGTATTTTGTGGATTCAGTTACACAGTTTCCCATTTTCTTCAACCACCCCACCCCCCAACACACACACAACACACACACCCCTGACACAGCACGATAACTGAAAGAACACCAACCAAAGTATAAGGAGAACTAAAGTTTTAGGCTTGCTTCTGCTCATGTGTGATCTTGGTAAATACCAAATTTATGGGGCCCTGCATTCTCATTTGTTTCTTTTGATTCCTTAATCCTGTTCTATATCTTGGAACGCATCATACACTTTGACTGAATATGAGTCCTACCCCAACATCAGGATTACAAAGGGTGTCCACTGAAAGTATTTAATCACATTTTATATTTTAGCTCTTTAACTTTACAAGTAGCCATAGATAACTCTACTTAACTGTTAAGTTTTCAGTATTTGAGTTTATGTCACTTTGGACTGATGGAAAATTGTAATATAAGATTTTAAATTGTAACAGTAAAAACAGACTACTTCACATGGGGGGGGTCAGTATTTTCTTATCTGGCCAATTATAATTTGAACTTACTTGAGTGAAATTAATCCAAGTATAGAAAAGGCTGACAATATATTCAAAAATTTTGTAGCGATCGTGTAATTTATAGTCTACTCTATATAAGCACTATAAAAATACTTACATTAACCTAGAAAAGATACAAGTATTGAAACATACAATTAAACATCTACTTCAAAGAGGCACAAAGACCACATTCAGACATGACTTTTGATTGAATTGTCTCCTGAGATTTTCTTCCCTATCATTTCTGCTTTAATTAATTAATTAATTATTTATTGGCTGCATTGGGTCTGTTGCTGCGAGTGGGCTTTCTCTAGTTGCGCGAGCAGGGGCTACTCGTCATTGTGGTGTGCGGCTCCTCATTGCAGTGGCTTCTTTTGTTGTGGAGCATGGGCTCTAGGCGCACAGGCTTCAGTAGTTGCAGCTCGTGGGCTCAGTAGTTGTGGCACACTGGCTTAGTTGTTCCTTGGCATGTAGGATCTTCCCAGACCAGGGCTTGAACCGTGACCCCTACGCTGGCAGGCGGATTCTTAACCACTGCGCCACCAGGGAAGTCCCTCATTTCCACTTTAGAGGAGCAGTGTTTCAGGGTAAGAGTGCAGAGAAATACAACAAACCAAGAACTGCCCCAGGCCCATGAAACCAAACACCTTCTCTGCTCCCTCTGTGTGGGAATGCAGGAAAAGAAAAGAACAGGAGAAAAAAATTCTCATCCATTGTAAGCATGATAGTATGCCCATCAGCAGCTGATACTGACTTCACATTTGTACAATACTTTCTCAATTTATAAAGCTTTTCTACGTGATTCACTTGATTCCCAAAATAATTCCATGAACTACATGCATGAAGTTATTAGCCTCGTTTTAGTAAAAAAACTAAGGTTAAGAGAAGTTAAGTTACTTACTCATGTATGAATAATGGAGAGCAAAGGCAAGTTTAGAACCAGGTTTTCTGATTTCTCATTAAATATTCTTTCTACTGTACCAGTTTTGTTTTCAAACAAATGAAGCAACTATGGTTAAACAGTAAAGAACTTACGATTCCAAAAAGGCAGCTTCACTTGGTGCTTCTTTGTGATCAGGAATGGTTTGCAGAACATAATAGAAACGTACATTATAAAATATTTGACATTGTCATAAAAATGTCCCTTCCAGGAGGGGAATTTAATCAACAAGTTAAAAATTAGGAAACTCAAACATTATCTTATAGCCTTAACTCATTATTCTATCTTTGCTTTTACTGATGATGTTGTAAAATAAAATTTGAATGCTAACTATATCAAACATCTAGCCAATTATCCTTGCCCAGAAAAATCTTTTCTACATTTTCCTTGTATTGAAAATGGGGAAATTTGGAAATTTACTTGGACAAAAAAAGTTATTACTAAAAATATTCTATATTTACCTATATTGACAATTTTGACAATAGTTCAAGGTAAATTGAATTTACCTTCTTTGAAAATGTCAGTACATAAATTTGTTTTTCTTGTCTAAATAAGGACAGTATACTAAAACAACAAAATGTTTGCTCATATTGATCCTTCATTTTTATTTTTATAAATATTTGCAATAAAACATTTTGCTTGGATCCTTAGATATCCTTATAAAACAAAATTTTCAGGAGCAATAAATCAGAGAACAAAAATTAATATAAAACTTATCTTCCCATGTTCACAGAATATTAAGGGAGAATAATATTTCAGAGAATGGTTTACAACCTGGTACCTTAAACGAGGAATTGTTATTTTAGGCCTAGTTCATAACTCTGAGATTATTTATTTTGTAAGTGAACAGTGCACTTTTAAATCCACTTTACTATTTAATATTAACGTTAGAGAATATAATTCCTGATAAAAATCTTTTCAATCAGATTATATATGCACAAAACATCTGTTTCAAACTGTCAAGAAAAATGAGTAATATTGACGTATTTAGATCTTATGGTCAGTTATATGCTAACAAAGTGAGAATGGAGGCAATTATATAGATACTCCAGTTTCCAGAAAAAGTTGTCTGCTTTGCTTGATAATTTAGCAAAATACGAATCTGGCAGTTTAACAAGTAAGCATATTGCTCTGAATCAAATACCTTACAAAATAGAGTTAGCAGGGGTTTATAACTTTTTAAAATGTTTTCATCACATCATTCAGCTATTAATGTTGGTATTTATCCTAAAATGACACTCAATCTGTTAGTTCTTCGGCATGTTTGAAGTCAGCAGAAGCACTCTTTCCTGGGCTTTACTGCTTCCTCAGAAGAATGCACAGTATTTGGAACAAAACCACTTTTAACCCCTTCCCAGCCATCCTGAATACAAATTTCTCCCCTTTTAATAAGCTCATATATGTCTCTTGTTAAGATAGTGAAGGATTCCTCAACATTTGTAGCATCTTTTGCTGAGGTTTCTATATACTTCATACCGCAGTCTGCTGACAGTCTTTCAGCTTCTTCCCTTGTAACTTGACGTTGTGAAGCTAAATCACACTTATGTCCCACTAGCAGAAACACAATCTGAAATGGTTGTACGTGCATTTTTGCTTCTTCTAGCCAATCTTTCACATGTTCAAAAGACCGCCGGTTAGTAATGTCAAACACTAAAAATCCACCCACCGAGTTGCGGTAATAAGATCGAGTTATTGATCTGAAAAATAAATGGAAAAAAAGGTTGTAAAAGGACAAGTTGTTCACTCTCTTTCAAACAATGTAGCACCATAACAAAATCTGATGATACCTTAATGCGATTTAACTAGAGTTTATGTCAAAATAGAAGTGTCTTAAGTGAACAAAAAAATCCTATGAAACTAATATGCAAGCCAGTTTCATCCACTGACAACATTAGATATTTAAGATAGACAAATAAGCATTTCTATGTCATCTCACACTCAGGATTACTTGTTTTTACTTTTAAATATCTGATAGAATAATTATCACATTACTGTGGTTAAAAGGAGGCACACAAGATTTGGTACAGAGCAGATGTTGCACAGCAAACCAGATCTTTAGAATCTCTCCCTATCATTTAAGTCAACAATCTCCTCTTTCCGTCAGTTAAGAAGAAACAAGGGCAAACTTGTTATAACGTCAGTTTCAGGGTTAGTCCTGGGCTGTACCTATTCAAGAAACAGGAAATTGTTCAGACGTGGGATATGAATCTTAGATGTACGTACTAGTGATTGTTTGTCTCTACAGGTCTAGTCTCTTCTGGTTGAGGTTCCTGTTGGGTAGTCCCTCTCCTGGCTAAGGCTTTCACCAGGGTCTGGCAATCTCATTCCCTTTCCTTGTCCCTTCTGGCCAGGTCGTTAATGGCTTCCCACTGTTGCTATTACTGAATGCTTCACATCCTTTGTTGATTGCCCTTGACCTTGCTCACATTTCTGGGAATAGGCACTTCATTGAACTCTTTTCAGTTAATTTTTCAAGTGTGCCACTTGTTTCCTGACTGAATCATGAGGCACAGAGGCAAGGCCATACTGTTTTATATTTCTGCCTTTACATATGTTGTGTTCTCTACCTAGAACAACTTCTACCCTATTTTGCCTAGCAAACTCCTATTTCTTCTTTAAGAGTCAGTTCAAAAATCTTATCATATAAGGGGCTTCCCTGTTGGTGCAGTGGTTAAGAATTCGCCTGCCAATGCAGGGGACACGGGTTCAAGCCTTAGTCTGGGAAGATCCCACATGCCACGGAGCAACTAAGCCTGTGTGCCACAACTACTGAGCCCACACACTGTAACTACTGAAGCCCACACACCTAGAGCCGGTGCTCCATGACAAGAGAAGCCACCACAATGAGAAGCCCGCACACCGCAATGAAGAGTAACCCCCGCTCACCACAACTAGAGGAAGCCCACCTGCAGCAATGAAGACCCAATGCAGCCAATAAAAAAAAAATCTTAACATATAAGAAGCCTTCCCTGTCACTGTCTTCTCCCTCTCTATGTCTCTTTGGTACTTCTCTCTTATAATTCCATCGAACCTCTGGCATACTGCCATTATGATTACATCAATTTTCATAATGTGCTGATTGGATTTCTTGGTATGTATCCTACTCAATTCAAAGCTCCTTGAGGCTTAAACGTATCTAACAATTGCCTGGCAAGTGATGGATGTAATTTAATATTTGTTATATTGGATTAATTAATCTTACTGGAGAGGGAAAGTATTAAATGTTGTGAGCCAGAGATCACATGAGTCTCAGTTTCCAAGCTGCCAGTGATCTTTTCTTTTTTTTCTTTTTGGCCACACTGCATGGCTTGCCGAGTCTTAGCTCCCCAACCAGGAATCGAACCCAGGCCCCTACAGTGGAAACGCAGAGTCCTAACCACTGGACTGCCAGGGAATTACCCCAAGTTGTCAGTGATCTTAAGCGCTGAGATCATCCTTAAGCAAGTTCATATGTTATTTGCCTGAGGCACCAAAGATCTTTGTGGAGGGCCAGTGGGTTATTTGGTACTCTTCAACTTTTGCATACCTTCTTTATCCTTATTGCTGAAATCACAGCTCAGGTCAGTGACCTGATACCACAAGTATCATCTGTTGAAGAAAGTTTACTTCCCCTTCCCATATCTCCTGCTTCCCCTTCTCCTCAGAATTTCTAGTAAAGAGGTTCTCAAGTGACTACTTAAAAAAAATCTCTCTCAGGGGCTACCGTACCATGCAGTTGTTGACAGTAAGAAAAAAATCTCCCACTATCACTGGCAGCTACAAATAATACAGTTCATTTAGGTTGTTGCTGTTTTTTTAATTTTGAGGGATAATTAATTTGCTGTTTTGCTACTCATCTATACACATGTGAATTTAGGCAGATGTGCGGTGTCTTAAGAGAAACCTAATTGAGGCTGTTTCTAGACTGAAAGCTTCCATTCACTCACCACCAAGTCTGTGTCACCCCCACCTCCGCAATTAATCTACCATTAGTATGATTTAAAACAATATGCGGTTGTGGTTAAAAACTCAACACTGAAATGCTCGTCTATTAGGCAGAAGCATGTCTTACAATGCAGGAAATCCCATATTTTCCAGCACTTTGTGTTTAATTTTGAAAACATATTTGGAATACAGTTGGCAAACCGTTCTATAGGATAAAATTATAGCAAAGTATATGTAACATATTCTATAAAACAGCCCTTATTAATAATTAGTTGGAATAAAAGGTCTCCATAGGACATTTGCCTTTTTCCAGTTTGTGTCCGTTTAGAATTCTGATATGGTTAGCCTTCAGACTCAGAATTAGTTGTTACAAGAGGTAGGGTTTTCCCTAAAACAACTGGGCATCCCTGCTGTCAGTTATTTAGGGGAACAGACAGGCCTCCAAGTTCAAAAAAATGGAACTTGAAAGGCAGGTCTTACAGAGATAATAAGGGAGCATCTTTCTTTCTCTGGATCTTCCTCTCTTGGGTCGAGACACTTAGGTCTTCAGAAGGTCTTGAAGATATTTTATTTTATTTTACGTAAAAAAATATTTATTTATTTATTTGCTGCATTGGGTCTTTCTCTAGTTGTGGAGAGCAGGGGCTACTCTTTATTGCGGTGTGCAGGCTTCTCATTGCAGTGGCGTCTCTTGTTGTGGCACATGGGCTCAGTAGTTCTGGCCCGTGGGCTTTGGAGCGTAGGCTCAGTAGTTGTGGTGCACAGGCTTAGCTGCTCTGCGGCATGTGGGCTCTTCCCCAATTAGGGCTTGAACCCGTGTTACCTGCATTGGCAGGCGGATTCTTAACCACTGCACCACCGGAGAAGTCCCCCCTCCCTGTAAAGTCCAGGTCTTGAAGATAATTCAAGGAGGAAGGGAACAGACCCTAAAAGAACTAGGTAGATAGGCCTCCCTGTAAAGAATCCAAGAGTTATAAGGAATGATGAGTAAC